>NC_138655.1:157285669-157610910 GCF_964273445.1 Streptopelia decaocto
GATGTGTAGATGAGGTTATTAGGAGCATGGTTTAGTGCCAGTGTTATGTTAATGGTTGAACTCAGTGGTCTTGAGAGTCTCTTCCAACCAAAAGTATTCTATGATTCCATGATTCAATGATTCTTGTGCTTCTACACTGGCAGCCTGGAGGGACTATCACTGTGGGACCATCCATGTTCCCGTGTCCCTGGCTGTTACAGCAGATTTTCACTGGAGGAGAAGAGTTTGTGCTGATGAGGATCAGGCAAAGAAGAGATGTGCAGCTGACCCGGTGAGATAGGAGTCTGTAGCTGAGCTAGTCACCCATGGCTTCCTTTATAGCCAAGGCAGAGAAATTGATTTGATTTATCTGATCCTAAAGCTGCCTAGTTTAGGATGAGCTGAACTGCACAATAAAAGTGTCTGCTTCTCTTCATGGATATGGAGGAGTCAGGCTGTTCGGCTCCAGTGGAGACATTCTCACACCCCTGCTAACGTTGGGTCAGATGAATCTCTCCCACCAGGCTTTGGACACTGATCTCACTCAGATGACTCTTCTGCAGCAACTGGACCAAACAATGTTAGGCAAGATGATGATTTACAATTTGTCACTCACTTCTCTGAGACCTGTTGCTTTTCCATAGTGTATTTTGATGCAGCATCAAGTGTAAGTAGTTACTGTGTAAGGCATTGCTGAGAGCAATCCTGGGGCACTGAGTAGATGAAGAATATTTGATGGGAATGGTTGAGATGCAGAGCAACAAAAATCATTACAATTAAAGAGGTGATGCCTATGTCTATGCTCAAAAATAAAACAGGCCAGGGCCTGTGCTCTGGTCCTAGAAGCCACTGGCATCTCAAAGCTTGTGTCTATGTATCTGAACTCTCTTACACTCATAATTAGGCTATGAAGTGCCCCAAAGAGACTGAATGATCTAAAGATCTTTTTTTGGGTAGATTAGCTGTGGATGCTGATGGTTTCCTTCAATTCATATAGGGATAAAATACAACAAACATGAAGCTGTGATCTATGGAAGTCAGGAGTAGGTAACTGGAGGCAGTAAGACATGGGAGGGTATGCAGCATTGGTGGCAGAGGAGATGCAGAAGCCCTTAGGAGGTTTTAGGCATGCTGTTATCTGCTGCTACAGGGTTATGCCTCTGGGTGAACTTCCCATTGCTTTATCCAGGTTTTCCTGAACAGTCATGAGCACTGGGGACTCTTCCAGGTGACAATTTTGTGATTCTGCAAGAGGGCAGGGCTCTATGGCTTGCGAATTAGCTGAACTGATGTGGCAACCTACATCTGGGAAGCTTCACATCTGGCCACTGGGTGATACTTTGCAGAACATAATGTTATGGCAATATTTGCTACTCTGTGTGACTGGAGATGAAAATTAGCCCATTTGCGAAGTCAGAACAACTCTTGAGAAGCAGACATTGGAGAAGAGGTTGGAGGCACCTGGAATTTTTAGAAGCTGAAAAAAGTATGGAGAGATTGTTTAAAGAAGTGAGATTTAAAGACAGATTTGGATGTGTGAAGACAGAGGCCCAATTTCTCAACCGTTCCCAGCTGCTCTTGAGATACAACACAGCAATAAAATTAGGATTTGAAGCTCTGCGTGGCACAGAACTGGCAGATCCCTGGGGGCTTTTTAGGCTGTTAACTCCAGGAAGAAAAAGTAGGAAATCCTGCTTATTGGAGCAGCTCCTTAGAATCACATGCATAAGTCAGAGAAACTCTACTCTTGATGGATTTGGGTTGTATCTGGGGTAGCTCAATGTCATTTATGCCTCCTGTTGGTCATCTACTGGAAATATTAATATTTCAATGGGCCACAAGAATGTGGCTCTAGGAACCTACTACTGAAGAAGGTTGGATTGTGGGGCAAAACAAAAATGAGAATGGGAAAATGTAGCATCAGAACTAGGAAGACCGACATGATTATGGAGAGTGTGGAAAAGGGAAAGATGAGGTCAGAGACATTACAGAAGGAACAAACTGTATTTTTCCTGTCCCCTTACAGCATCTGCTAACTAACATACTCTCTCTCTCTTTCTCACTTTCATTTTCTGCACAACTTGAAGATGAAACTGCTCATGACTTTATTTTTGGCTTTTCAATGTCTGTGTCCATATGAATTTTATTCATCTGTATATCTCAAATGAATGAGATATGAAATGTAATTAACCAAGTAAATTAAATTAGCGTGATTTGTCCTGTCCTTGTTCTTTGCCTCAAGTCTATCTCTTATGTGTTTCCATGAATTATGGTCTATATGAGGAATGAGACTGAAGGCCTAAAGAGAATAATGTGTTGAAATTAGTGCAGTGCCGAGATAGGATCCTTGATTTGGGCTCGTCGCACATTAATGACATTAAAAGGTCAAGCTCCATCTCGTCACACCTTTTGAGCAGTGACTATTTCCTGGGTTATATTTACTTATGAAAGGAAACAAATGAGGAAAGGTCAAGGTACATGGTGTATCTACTCAGCCTAGAATGGCAGTCAGTGGCCAGGTATTGCAGGGGACAGCTGAAGACCCTTGTGGCATCTAGAAGATGACCCTTCCTCTAGCCATGTTCATGCCTTGATTTCCTTGGTTAGATATTGCTTGGTGCTGTGTTTGGTGTAGGTCCATGTCTTTCAGTTCTGCTCCGCTCACTTCCAAAATCTGTGCTTTTAGTTGATGGAAAATCTGGATAGCATGAACCCTGTTTATATGGATTTTCCCTTTTCTGCATCCTTCTGAGCTCTCAGCCTTGGTCAAGATGTCATGGTTTCTTGCACAGCAGCGTACTGTCAGTGAATTACACATGGTGCCAAGTACCGTTCTCCTGCAGACTTCTGAATTTATCCTGTGAACTATGTAGTATCTATTAGAAGTTGTACAGTCCTTGACAACCTGTTGCTATTAAGGGAATACTGTTACCTCAACCTAGACTGCCTAAAAGAAAAATGGAGAGTTGTTTCTGGTTCTCCACTTCCTTCTATTCCCAAAACTGATTTTTATCTTTTACAGACTCATTTTCCTGTTCTCTGGGGCTGTTTTTTAATACCTGATGGTTTGGGAGAGAATACAGAAGCACCAAGGTGAATTCCATGACCCTTCAGAGGGAAGTTAGATATGAGGAAGAAATTTTTTACAATGAAAGTAGTAAAATACTGGCCCAGGTCGCTCAGAGAGGTGGTGGATGCCCCATCCCTGGAGACATTCAAGGGCAGGCTGGACAGGGCTCTGAGCAACCTGAGCTGGTGAAGATGTCCCTGCTCATGGCAGGGGTGGCACTGGATGAACTTTGAAGGTCCCTTCCAACCCAAACTATTCTGTGATTCTATGAGGTGGAACAGGTCCTGGGGCTTTTCTCCTACTGCTGCCCCTAAGCATTAGGGGTAATTGCTTCAATGGTCTGGCATACCTCTGGGTTATAAGATGTGATTTTCATAGAGTAGAATCATGGAATAATTTTTTTTTGAAGAAACCCTGAAGATCATCAAGTCCAATGGTTAACTTAAGGCTGGCACTAAACTATGTCCCTAAGAATCTCATCTATGCATCTTTTAAACACCTCCGGGGATGGTGACTCCACTACTTCCCTGGGCAGCCTGTTCCACTGCTTCATCACCCCTTCTGTGAAGACATTTTTCCTCATACCCAATCTAACTCTCCTCTGCTACGACTTGAGGCCGTTTCCTCTTGTCCTATTGCTTGTAATTTGGAAAAAGAGACCAACCCCCTCCATGCTACAACTTCCTTTCAGGTAGCTGTAGAGAGGGAGAAGGTCTCCCCTCAGCCTTCTGTTCTCCATGCTGAACCCCCCAGGTCCCTCAGATACTCCTTGTAAGACGTGTGCTCCGGACCCTTTTGACCCTGCCTGCTCTCAGAGCTCCTGGCACTGGGGCAGAGACAGACATTAAGGCATTTGTTGCTGGAGGAGTGTTTGCTTGGCTCTAGCCACTTCTGCTAGTGGTAACCCAGTGCACTGCTGTGTGTGACAAGCTCATTAACCACTTTACATATTGGCTCTTACCTCATCCTGAAGAACTTCCCACTAGGGCTCTCGCTGTGCATTAGCTTGAGTGCTGCTTGTGTGATGGAAATAAAGTGGCTCAGGCAGAAACGTGAAGTGTCCTCTTGGGAAGTGCTTTAAACAAGACACAAAAAACCCAATTGTGACCGAATTGTGGTTCCCCTTTTGTCTGACATCCGAGGAGGACATAAGGAACTGAGTTACAGCCACCATGAACACAACCTGGACAGTGGAAAACAATTACCTTGCCTGATTAGAGAAAGACACCTTCGGTCCAAGTTATTTGCAAGGCGTGGGTAATGCCAGAACAGAGAGGAGGCCCTCCCCAGGAGTATGAGCACAAGGTTATGGGGGAAGCATGAGCAGAAGCATTCAATACCTTATGCAGTCAACCTCATGCTCTCCCTCACTGTCCTGTCAAGAGAAATGATGACTCAAAGAATTTACCTTGGGATCTTTTGGTTGGTGCTCAGGGGTCCTTGCCCACATGGTACATGTCTAACACAACAGCTGAATGACAATGAAGAACGCTGAGCTCTTCTCAGAAACACAGCCAACAAAACTCGTTCTTGGAGGGAAATAGGACCAAGTGTCTCCGCATTAGCTCCCTCAAAGCTCCTGGAGGCACTGGTCCAAATCATCCCCTCTGCAGTGCTTTCACTGGACACAGTACCAGTGAGAAGTGACACTGAAGTTTGACCCTGCGTCCCCAAGTCCACAGCAGTCAATTTGCTTCTCATCCCAGCTGCCTGTCACAAGGACCACTCACTGTGGTGGGTCTGTTGTGTTACCCCGTGTCAGAGGGATCTTCAGGTTGGCTTCCCACCCCAAAGGAATGCAGTGAGTTTCTTGGGCTGTGCTGCCATCTCTGTAGCAAATTCTCCACTGCAATTAAATCACAGCAGGACACTCTTGCTTTTTGCACATGGAACAACAAGCACAACAGAACCTTATCACCACAGAGTCAAAAATCTTGCCTGGGTCTTTGGATGCTTCCCTGTGAGCAATATCTGGATGGGATCCATTTACACATTGCTGTGGAAGCCTGTACAATCGCACACTTCCCACATCCAAAGACTGTGCCTCACACCAGCTGGTGCTAATGGCTGGGTGCGTGCTGCTCTCTATGTCAGTTCCAGTACAGACCTGAACAGAGCCTCACTTCTGCATCATCGCCAAACTGGAGTCGCTGGACTGCAAATGTATAATACTGTGATGGATGGAATGCTGGAGGGACAGGAGATCTTTTACGAAAGAACACAATGTGCACAGACCTGGCTCAGGATCCTTTGACTCCCAGCTGCCTGAACAGGTTTGATAATACATGTAATCTGGCTCAGACACTTCTCTGGAAAAAGTTGTGTCAGAGCAGCAAACTCCAGTGATTTGCAGAGCTTCCATTGCGAGGATGCTGATGCCTTTAAACCATGTGCTTTACAGGTCTCTCATCTCTGCATATTTCTACTCATGGTATATGTTAGGGTCTGGGGTCACACATGAGCCTTCATTAATTGCAGATGGCAATGTTGTCACAGGAGTGGTTGATCTTGATTACAGTTTTCTGAGGAGAAGCTTGCCTTGCTTTCACCTTCACACCGCATCAATTCATCCCGATGTTCTCCTAATCCTCCCCCTCCACCCCACCTCATTAAAACTGTTGCACAATAATTGTAAATTTTACAGCGCTCAAATTAGATTATTTCCCTTGACACAGAAACAAACAGACTGCTAGGAAATGATCATTTCAGATTACTGGAAGAGTCACACAACGCTCCCGGGCCCAGGCCAATTGCTGTTCTCAGTCACATATGTGTAATCCCAGGGATATCATTTAGGGCTGTGCACATGAAACGAGAGCACGCATTGTGCCCCAACGTGCATAAATAGCAGTGGACCCCATCCTGTGTACTGCTGTCATCAAGTCCAGACCGCTGTGCTTATAAACCAAACATGGTAAATTTAATTAAAGGATGATCCCACAATGCTAATCGAATACATGTGCAGATCCCAACCGCGGGATCAGGCTCAGAGCTTTTGAGGGCTGAGCCCCATTCATTGCCAGGGACTCATTTAATCATTTGGGGTCTGAGGAACCACAGGATTGGGCTTTGGGTTGTTTTCCTGCACGTGTCAAGAAAAGAACGCAGAGGTTTTTGCTTCCTTCCCCATGATGTCCCTGAGTCTGGCGGCAGCAGCAAGCAGAGCTCCCTCCTTCATGCCATGTAGGCAGGTTGCCCAGAGCAGTGACTGCTTTGATCCAGCACCAGGCTATGCCTGGGATTAATTTAGCTTAGACCAGCACTGGATTCGCCATGTCACACAGCAGCGAGGCTCTGTTCAGCTCCCAGCAGCTGCTGATACTTTGAAAGGAATATCAATGTCACATTAAGCCTGTTTAGAATCCTAGAATCACAGAATCATTTTGTTTGGAAGAGACCCTGAAGATCATCAAGTCCAACCATAACCTAACTCTGGTCCCTAAGAACCTCCTGTTTGATGCTGTACAGGGTCATCACTGCTGTGGCTATGGTATACCTTGAAGCCTGATACGGATTTGGCTCAGAAATTATGAAAATGAATGCAAAGGGAGCAGTTTTACCATTACTGTTTGGTGTCATCCTCATAGGAGCTGTGACAACAGGGAGGACATGGTTTCTGTGTATGTAGGGACCACAGAATGGTTTGCATGGGTTAGGGGCATTTTAGGAGATGCAGGAGAAGGTTGCGTGACTTTTACCTGTGCTGGGTTTAGGCTACAACCTCTGCACTGAGAGCCTCAGCCAGAGCCCCTGCTGTGTCTGCTGCACCGATCCCTGTGCCATGCTCTTTGCTGGAGGAGTAAAGGAGTTCAGTGTGCTTTATTCAGCACCTTTCTTCCTTGACAGGACAATTAAAAGCCCTGCCCTGAGTCTCTGTTGTGCAAACAGGAGCGGGGAACCCCATTTTCCATGTGCTGTGCATTGCAATGCTGCCATTATCTACTGCGAGGAGGAATCCAAGCTAATGATAGCAGTTATTCCAACAATGTTAATGATTTGTAGAAAGATGAATTAAGCAAAGAGAGAGAGCTGCACAAGTCTATTATTACCCTGTGCCTAACTCTATTAAAAAGAGCTGAGCTGTTCATCCATTTATGAGCCATTGACAGGGAGGCATATATCTCCATGAAAAAGGTCAGATTGCTCCGAAATGGTCATAGGCACATTTCTTTTCAAGGAGGAGCTTTCTGTGACAGTCTGTGTTTTGCAGAGGTTTCCAAATGCAAGGCTACCTGAAAGACATATTTGCTACCTGCTGCATGACCAAGAACTTACCTTCAGTTTTTGAGGTGCTGGGATATGAAACCAAATTCAGCCTTGACCTCTTGCTTGTGCCTTGCACGTGGCAAAGGCTACAACTTACTGGTAGAAGAAAGTTCTGCATTTCTGGGGCTTACACAGAGGCAGGGCACCCTTGAGGAAACCTAGGTGTTTTGGATGAGTGCTATTCTCCTGCCCTACTCCATTCTAACCCATTAATTTTCTCCTGTCTGTCTATCTTGGAGTATTTTAGGAAACTGTCATTGAAGTATTGAAGTGCCACTTGTTTAGTGCAGTCGGGATAAGACAGACCTGAAGTTCGCTATTGATCTGCAGAAGAAAAACAGCCTCATCAGCAGTGGGGATGGCATCACCGGCAGCAGTGGGGGGTTGCCTGGGAGGTGGAGGCAGCTGCTGGGCCGCCACGGTGAGGGGGATGTGGTGCTGAGTCCTCACACTTATAGGGTGCAGGTGCATCAGAGAGGACCTGAGCAAAGGGGAAGACAGGTCTGCAAGAGGCATAGCTGAGCTCAGAGTCTGCTTTGATGTAGCTATTCATAGCACTGAGAGCAGATTAGCCATGGCCACCTCAGTATGGATGCACCCGGGTCTCTTAAGTCCTGCCCTGCAGTTCACAGAATCACAGAATCACAGAATGTCAGGGATTGGAAGGGACCTGGAAAGCTCATCCAGTCCAATCCCCCCATGGAGCAGGAACACCCAGATGAGGTTACACAGGAAGGTGTCCAGGTGGGTTTGAATGTCTCCAGAGGAGACTCCACAACCTCCCTGGGCAGCCTGGGCCAGGCTCTGGCACCCTCACTGGGAAGAAGTTTCTTCTCAAATTTAAGTGGAACTTCTTGTGTTCCAGTTTGAACCCATTAACCCTTGTCCTACCATTGGTTGTCACTGAGAAGAGCCTGGCTCCATCCTCCTGACACTCACCCTTTATATATTTATAAACATTAATGAGGCCACCCCTCAGTCTCCTCTTCTCCAAGCTCCAGAGCCCCAGCTCCCTCAGCCTTTCCTCACACGGGAGATGCTCCACTCCACCATCTTTGTTCTCCCTCAGGCATGCAATTGCACCTCTCTGGTGGCCGCTAAGTCCACTGTTGTTTCCATTCACAATGACAATCAGGTGACAGTGGCTCTTACCTACCAACAAACTATACAAGACTCAGCTGGAAACAGTGACCTAGCGATAAAGCACTTCATATCTCCTTCTGTCTAATGGCACAATGCCTGGTGCTGTTCTGTTCCTCAGAGGAGTTTAGCGATGAAGGCAAAACCCAGCCAAGCTGCAAGTTCAGCTGGTTCATCTGTTGGAGGCTGTGAAACTTGTGCAACATGTGATGTGCTTTGCAGGGTCTACTCCTGTCTTTCCCTGCCAAGTGAAAAGAGGTTCAGGAGCGGCTGTGTCCGTGCCTTGGATTTTTGTCATGTCTTGATTTCAGCATGTTGTGTCATTTCTGTTATATCAGGCCATGGTGTGTCATCCCTGACATGACATTATTTGCTGACACCGAAAGAAATAAGATGGAAGCGGGCTTTGAGCTGTCAGTGCTGCTTAATATTTGCACTATGGTCATGTCTAAAGAGCTGAAGTGAAACAGGGCTCTTCAATGATGGCAGCAAAGCAAAAACAAGGTAGGAAGTAGGCCATCACTTGAAGAGCTTTAAGCTGAACATGAAAGACAAGGTTTTGGAGGAAGGAAATATCATGCATGCTTTTTCTGATGGCAGCCTGGGCCACAGAGAAAACATGTCACTTATCAGGATCACAGAAGCCCTCAGCAGGGGAGTGGGATGGACCCTGCTCTGCCTGATCCCACTTCCACACTTCATTAAATATGTCCATCCTTGTCTGGCAGTAAAAAAGAGAGGCTGTACCAAAAAGGGTTGCCAGCACCACATATCACCCTCTAAACATTTAAGAGTAGTCTGCTGTGTAGGCAAGGCATACAGTGCTGAATATTTCCTCTTACTGATAATGATGAGCAATGCAGGATTAATTGCTACTGAAGATCAAGTGGTTTTGTGTCACACAATCCAATTTGTCCACCTCGTGCTGCCAGCCGGAGCCATGCCGTTGCAGCTGCTTCATGCAAGACAGGAAAGTTGCTTGTGAAGCTCCTTTCAAGGGACATTGCTTCCGAATCAAACACAGCATGTAGGTTATGGAAGGTCATCTTCTGAAACCAGTGATGGGTGAACACGTTTACGTAAAATAAAGGACAGCCCCAAACTTCTTCTGTTGCTCAGACTGCATCTCACCCAAGCAACAACCACCTCTTTACCAAGCAAGTTCTGACCTTTTTCTGCAGGCTTGGCAAAAATGTGGTTTATATTCAAAGTCTATTCTTATCTGATTTCTCGTGTGTTTTTTCTGGGTGGGTGGTTAGGGTATATCTCTCCATCATGTTAGCTCTCATGTTCACTTAGCAGGTTTGACAAATCCTGTTAAAATCCAGCAGTGTTGTGAGGAAGAGCCTAGATTATATCATCTAACTCCAGATCTTATCGTGGCTTTTCAGCCCTCATCAATTACTGCAATTCAGACAAACGTCTTTTTTTGCTAATTCAAACCAAATGATCCTAGAAGACACTCAATTGACATCCGAAATAACTTGAGTCATCTTTCCATTAGTCAGGAACAGTATGGCTGCAATTCCCCAAAATCATGTGCCCCAACGGTACTAAATGGCTCAATTCTACCTTCACATGTTTCTAAGTCTCCTTACTAAAGTCACTGTGATAGATCTCTGGAGACAACAGTGAAGGTTGTATTAATGACGATCAAAGGTTTAAGTGGGGTTGCCCAACAGCTGTGGGACCCAACCCTATCTCCCCTTGACACATTACTGTCTGTGTTGTGGGTAGGAGTTCATGAAGCCGTTAAACAAATTAAACAAAGCAACAAGTTAAAGCAGCAGGTTCCCAGCTGAAGTAAAGAGTTTGCTGTGACCTGAGAAAGTCCTTTTATACAAGTGGAACTAGAAACTTCTGGGGAGAATGAAGGTGCTTAATGAAGAAAATGAGGATAGCCAGCAATACAGTGAATAGTTGGGCCACTATTTTCTTTCAGAACAGATTATAGATAAGAACCAACAGACACCAAGCAAAATTGATTTCTGTAGCAGTTAAACCTACTCGCCTTTGAGGAGTTTGTTACAACCTCAGAAAAGAGGAGATAAATTCTTAGAAGAGCTGCAGAAGATGTAACGGTGTATTGTGCCCCACAGCCAAGCAATTTTGTCAGCTCCTTTGAGTTTCATAGTAGGATGAGGAGATGATGTAGCTGAATATGTGGCAAAGCTGGAGGGCCTAATTGAATGTTGTTTGATTAGCAGCCTCCTGAGGGATCTGCTGTGAGACAGATGGAATTTCATAATTATGACTGCCATAAACCATTGCTGATTGCTGGTGGAGGAGAACTTCACCTGGCCCAGAACAACACTGTCAGCAGCAGAAAAGGAGGAAACTGTGAAAGGCTGAAAAGACAGGTATTTAGAAATACCCAAAACAACTGAGCTGACCATCCATAAAATGGAAAACATCAGTGAGATTTTTTTCAGCTTGTTTTGTAGCAAAATCTGCATATGAAGTAGTCCAGGGTTATGTATGTTTTAGGATGGAATGTGTAGACAGAAAAGGAATGCAGCTCTCAAAAACAACCTCTCAAATCCACTGTTTCCTCCGGAGGTAAAGGAAGGGAGCAGAGGGCTTTTGATTTTAATGAAGTGGAAGATGCAAGCAATATATGCTTTCTAAAAGGCAATGATGGACTTTATGGCATAAATATAGAGTTAAACTGCCTGTCAGCTTCCACAGGAGCACATACAACACCGATGAATGAATATATACCCTGAAGGGCAAAAGAGGACTGAATCCACTGCTGAGTGCCACAGTGATATGTGGGCTTGCTTTGGAGAAACTCCTCCTGGTGACAGTCTCTTGGTTTGTTTCTCTAAAACACAAATGCAGAGGTAAAATATATATTAATCCTAGATACCTGGGCCAAAACCAAAACTTGTCAGATAGAGATTGTTTGCAAGTATTGGAAGGGAAATGTCAAACCAGTCCTGTGAAAATACATGCAGGCACTTGTAAAGGGTTAAGGCATTTAGAGTGGAGACAACAGGGATTTATGCAGAGGATGGGCTCACACCAGGATAGCTGTACACAGGGTTAGCTCCCCACACCCTTGGAGGAAGGATTGAGGAGGGGTGGGGAAGGAAGGCACTTCAAGTCCCTGTATTTGAACTAGACAAAAAACCCAGTTTCTTCTGCAGCAGTTGTGCACAAACCCACAGTGAATCAAGTCTCTGGAACAGGGAAGCATCCCGTCCCTTGGACACGGACCATCAGGGCAGGGTGAAGTGAGAGGTGAAACCTTAGTGGAGTGAGTACCTCGCAGGGATCTCAGCAGACAGGGTTGGGTGAGCACAGTGAGGATCTGATTACCAGGAGAGTAAAACAGGCAATGAGAAGACTTAGACATCCTCAAAGAGCAGATGAAACATCACTGAAAGGGAACTTGTGTTTTACAATGAGAATAGGTGATGCCCTCAAGTGGAAGAGACTTTGGTCACTGGGAGCAGCAAGGCTTCATAACCAAATATCTGCTCTCTTGTAAAACAAGAAGTGTTGTAAAATCAGAAGTGTGGACCCTGTGGTACCCAGGAGGCAGGGAAAGGATTTACCCTGTGGCTCTTCACTTGTGGCCTTTAAATAGGTCAGCCACCTGGGAGGCAACTAATTTATGAAACATACTTAAATTGGTTAAAAACTATTATCAGCATTGCTGTCAAGTATTTAAATACCTTTAGAGTCATAACATGAAAACCTGAGGTGGCTTGGTACCAGTGGAAAAAGGCAAAAAGAGGATTAAGAGAAACCTAAAAAGCGTGAGGTCATGGGAAGTGCTTTCCGTCTTGACCTTTGCAAAGATCATCCCTGCCATGTCCCATGACATTCTGATATGTAACATGAAGGCTGTTGGAGGGTGGACAGATGGCTTCATCTTCAGGTCAGTGACTAGGGCAGAAAAGACTAAATTAGCCCTTGAAAGAAAGGCAGGTTGTTGTTCTGGGAATAAAACGTCTCAATCACTGCCTAGATGGGAAGTACTTTATTATTCTGTCAGATTGTGGTCTACTTATAGGATTCTTCTCTGGAAACAAGGGTGGGCTGACCAACGTGCCCAGCCAGCTGCCCGGTGTTCTCCTTCCCCATGTAGGAATTGGTCTGTAAGGTGAAGGCTAATGTAGACCTCCTCCCTCTGGCAGTGGCTGGTACTGCAGAGATTGTACTCTTGAACGAGTCGTATCCTTCTCCAGCAAAGGGAAGGGATAGCTTGGACTCGACACATGCTGCAGGCAAAATACATGCTATTGTATACTCAGAGGCCAATTATTGCATCAAATGCACAGAGCTTTTTTTTCCTACAATCTTTGTGGAGGTCACAAGGACCTGAGCATGGTTTCTTGCAAGGAGCTGTCTCCTCCTGCCCCTCCCCACGACTGCCAGGATGCTCAGCATGTATGATTGACCTCTCCTGGTTTAAAAATTCATACTATGGGGCATATGTATCTGAAACAGCTGGGCTGTCCATGGTTGTTCATACTATGGGACATGTACATCCAAAAGAGCAGGGTTGTCCATGGTGACCTCAGTGACCTCCATGTCTATCCCCAGAAAGAGTAAACCAGCCGTGGTTACTCAGAAACAACACCTAGGAGTTGTGGAGGCTGAACAATAATGAATGTGGACATACTGAAGACTTTCTGAGCAAGAATGGACTTAAATATTCTCAAGCATTTTAATACATCCAGCTTCAAATGGCATACTGGAGAGCTGCTAGAAAGGGAGTGTGAAGGAGATGATTAATGGGATCTTGGAAAAAGATCCAGATAGTTTTCTTTTGAACTATGCCTCAAATTACAATGGATGTGAGCCTGGCCTAGCTGTTGATAGGCAGGAAGATAACACTCATTTGGCATTAATCTATCCCCTCCCAGGAGAAGAAATAAAGCTACCCTCTTAAATACAAACCACTCACTTTCATGCAAAGGATGAGCACTGTGTAAAGACCATCCACATAAAAATGCCAGTAGCTGACAGTCTACATTATCTCTGGGTATTGCCTGAAAGTAATTGGACGCTTTCTATTTAAGTAGTGGTTGAGGCTTAAGATTGTATCAGGACAGTGTGTCTGCTGGGTGATGTTTAAATATTGGAGCTCGAGTCCCTCTTGCATGAAGGAGCTGAGGCCAGGAGATGTGTGTGTGCCGCAAGATAGGGGCACCTTCTCAATTCCTCGGCTCAACCAGGGGGGTATCTCTGCCATGCAAAGGGGAGGACTTGAATGCTATGGACAATGGGTACGAAACAGGTGATGTGAAAGAGTCTCTGTTTTTTAACATGATACACGTGAGCTCTAGTTAACAGTCCCGGCTGTTAATGGCAAGGAAAGTATAGAATAAAGATGTCATAGAAGTGTTAATATCTTATCCGGGGCATTGTGGGATGCAACACCCTCATTTTTTGTTTTCTGCAGTTCTGTGATAAATAAGGCAGCAGGTTCCCACCTGCAGTGCTGCGAGCAGAGTGTTTGATTTTCTTCAACCGGTCTCTTTACTCAAGGAATTGTTTTTTTCCCCACCTTGATCGAAGCCCTGAGGAGTCTGATCCTTCTTGGGTAAACTCATTCCTTGGATGTATGAAGTTATTTCCTTTTACTCCTTTTTCTTCATTTCAAGGAGAGCAAATGAGAAAGGCTGGCCCAAAAGCTGGGCTAGTCTGGAAGACTTTTATCTGCTCCCTGGAGGCACATCAGTCAGTGCAGTAGCCCTGGGGAAATGTTTGTGATTGCGTGGGTGCCAGATACATGTCATAACCCGATCAGCCTTGGGTTTGAGCCTGCAAGTGCTGTTGGGGGAAGCCATGCAGGGAAGCTGAGCTAATCTGCTGGTGGAGATGGGGAGCTAAGTGGAGTCTCCTCTTACCTCCACCCCCACGTCCACACAATTTCCAACTGCTGGGCAGGGATAAGACCATGCAACAGAAAAGCTTGAGAGCAAACTCACATTGAGCTAGTTTGTGTTTTTTCAGCAGCGATAAAGAAACCCCCAGCCCAGATAGGTTTTCAGCTCTAAGCATGCAGCAAGGTGTGTGCTGGTGCGTGGGCAGGGGCAGTGCAGGACCGCAGGCTCCTTGCTAGCACCTTGTAAACGTGAGCGTGAAAGAGCACGGTTTGTCTTAGCAGCTGCTTTTTGGAGTTGTCTCTGGCTGTCATTTTTGGGGAGGGACGGGGGTAGGGAAATTGGGTTGGGTGGCAGATGGTGTTAAACAGGAAGGGAGGCAGTGTTTGTTTGCAAACACAGCGAGGTGTCGTTCCAGTATTGCCCGGCGCTCTTGACAAAAATCAGTGTGGGAGCTTTCTGCCAGATACCGCAGCCCCGCAACACTGCACGGCAGATGAATCAACGCCAACCAGGGAGCAGGTCCCTGCCCCAAAAGTCCTCCCTGAGAGTGCACCAAGCAGGAGCAAACATCGCAGACATTTGCTGCCAGGCACGAATGAGGACGGCAGTGCCCCGTATTTCAAGGCTAGCGCGGGGCACCGGCAACGTGCCTTCAACCAGCTTGTGTCTCTGTCTGCTTGTTTTTTCCCCCTCGCTGTCCTTGGAGATGGAGTGATATCTGCAGGGAGAGAGAAATGCCGCCTGCCGACGTGCTGGGTTGTGGCGAGCTTGTGTCTCGCTGTGACCACGTGGTGGGTTTCAAGCGCTTGGGACCAGCACTCAGCTCCTTGTATTTCACCCCATCCCCATTACAGGGGGCAGGGCTGTGTGGGGATGTCACAGCCCTGCAGTGGTGGAACTAAAGGGGCAGCACACACGTCTGAAGCTGTGGCAGCTCCCCATCAGCAGAGACCCCTGCTGCCGATGCCAATAGACGCCCTGCCTGCCTGGGGAGCATCTCACACCCTTAGCACCCATCTGGGCACACAGCTCCTAAGACCTTTGCACCCTTTGCACAAAGGGTATTGCTGTTGACAGCTCCTGCAGACCAGTGCTGCAGCCTCAGGAGTTTGCAGATTTGGGAAAGACAGCTTTACCACGATCGCAAGTTTGCTGGCTGTGGGGTTGGGGGGATTGCCAGGGGTTTTAGCCTCCCCTATAAACCCCTGCATCACACTCACCCTGGCTCAGTGTTCATGGGTTTCGAGTCACCATCCCCTAGGGAGGATAAATGAGTTAAGGGAGACCTTCTCGCTCTCTACAACTACCTGAAAGGAGGTTGTAGCACGGAGATGATTGGACTTTTCTCTCAACTAACAAGCTATAAGACAAGAGGAAATGGCTTCACGTTGTGCCAGGAGAGGTTTACACTGGGTATTAGGAAAAAGCTTCTTCTCAGAAAGGGTTGTCAGGCATTGGAACAGGCTGCCCAGGGCAGTGGTGGAATCACCATCCCTGGAGGGGTTTAAAAGACACGTAGATGAGGTTCTTAGGGACATGGGGGAGTGCCAGGGTTAGGTTAACAGTTGGACTCAATGATCTTCAGAGTCTCTTCCAACCAAAATGATTCTGTGATTCTATGATCTCCAGTGCCAGATGTGGGCAGCACAAGGGACCTGGTGATGCTGTGCTGAGCCTGGGACAGGTGACATCTCCCTGCCTGCAGACCCACAGCACCGGGGTGCTGGGGAGTTAATACCCCGCTAAGCCTGGGGCTGCAGCCAAGGCTGTCTCTGTGGGGCACGAGTGGGTTAAGGATGAAAGAAGAGATGGTAACCTTTATGAGCATCCTCCCAGGCCATCTCAGACCCTCCTCTTTTTTTTTTTTTTTTCCTGAAAGCATGGTGGTTTAGGACATTGTTGCTTATGTGTCTCCTTTCTTCTTCTGCTGGGAGAGCCAGGATTGATGGCTCAGAAATTGCGAAAAACATAACGCTCAACACTGCCACAATCAGGAGACCGGCTTAAAAATCATGAGATTCCTACTAAATAGAAATCAATTCTTTTCCTTTGTCCTCTGGCGTTTTTGACACGGAGGTCATTCTTCGGTCCTCAGCTCTGAGGAATGCATTATTTTATTTTGCTGGGGTTTTTTTAATGGAAAATGGGGTTCTGAACTTGTCTCTAGAAAGGAGGGCTTGAGCACAGTACCAAGTCTCATGCCTCTCCCATGGAAAACGTGAGTGCTGCGTACATCCAAGTGTAGGAAATACCAGGAAGGACGAATGCAAACACCCAACTCTGCACCATTAGCTCTTATATGAATATTAACGACCAAGGCACCACTGCAGTGAGTCAAGATCCGGGGAGCCAGGTTGTCTCCAGATCCTGTGACCACTTGCCAACAGGAAAAATGAGTGAACTTTCACTGGCTGTTTTTCAGGGCTGGATATTGTACTTTAATGAACAATCAGAAGGCAACTAGCTGGAAAATAACTGAACCTTTAACAGCCTTGGTGCTTAATTTACCATGTACTTTTTCTTACATTCTCCCTCTCATTGCTGATATTATATCAGCATGGCCGCTTCTCTGACACCGGTTTTATTCAAATATTGCTGTTTCATCTCGCCTCTGCTCCTCACCCTGCTTCCCTGGGCTATTTCACTGTGTCTGCCTCACCTGCCAGAGCAGCCCATCGCTGCCTCCTCAATCACAGCCCATTAGGAAAGGCTGCACAAGCGACACCTCCATCTCTGTGCTTATGCCACGGTCCAAACACCATCTCCTCCATCAGATTCGGGGCTGGTTACCCCGCTGCCAAGCCCACCCTGTCTCTGCCGAGGGGACTGCGTGTGGCGGCTGTTTGGATGGAGTCATTTAAATCCGTGATTTATGTCTTCTTCACACTTTAATTGCATGGAGGAATCTCTCACCCTGGCAGTGTCTAATCTCCCGACATTTCACATGCTCTGCCTGCGCGGTGTCAGAAGATGAATAGCCCGTTCATACGGGGAGTGCTTCACATCCAGATATGCTGCCTTACAATGCCGATAGACTGGAGCAAGAGATGAAGGGTAGCAGCAGGGACTGGATAACTTGTTGTGCCTACCAAACCTCACTGGTTCAAAAATAAAATGTTCTCTGTGTTTATCTGTAAATGATGGCGTTTTTACATGCATGGTTTTTTCCTTGCATCTTCCAGCAGATCTCCTCCCTATTTACTTGTCTCTAAACGAGCTTGCAAAGCATATCTTTGCCTTTAGGGTTTGCAGGGTGGTGCTCTCAGAGCCAGCTTTGGCAGAACAAGCTATTGAGGAAGGCTGAAAGCTTCTCTTTAGAATATGTATGTGAGTATTGTTACTATTTGGCACTGAATCTATCACCTGAAATGCCTGAGATTTTCTTAATGGTGCACGCACATTTTGCTGACTCCTTTTCTCTGCTCTCCTTAAAATACCTTAGTTCTCAAATACTGTTGGGCTGAGGTCCTTGATTTTTTTTTCGGCATTGTAACAAATAGGAAGAGACTGCACCATACTCATCAGACAGAGTGGGAGAAGAGAGGTGACTTTATCCTCATTTGAGGAACTAATAGGTTTAAAAATTTGCCCAAGGCCATACAGAAAGTCTGTATCATCTGATCAGAGAACTGAAAACAGGTCTTTTTTCAGGGTTTTGATCATAGGATGAGTTTTATCATCCCTATCTGCTATATTTTCACACTGAAATATATTACCTCTAAAACAGGTAAAACTTCCTTACAAAGAATATTTATAAGGACTGTCCCCATCCAGTCAACAAGTCATTTGTGGGTGAGTCCTGATTTTCTTCTGTAATTTGTGTATTTGCACAGAGGAGTTTGGAATAAATGAAAGAGTTCATTTGTATTGGGATGTGATACAGCACTGACGAGAATGGTCGTATCAGGCAAGTTTAAGTTAATAAATAGAAAAATAGAAGCACAAACCAGAAGTTGCCTGATCTGAAATCCCAGTGATTGTAAATCAACAAATGTGAAGGTTCAGCCAAGGAAGGACTAGAAGGGAATGTCTCTCTCTGAAATTGTAATGTCCTATTTATTCTGACCACCCAAATGATAGCTAGTAAATCTTATTTGATTGCCTAATAAATGCTAAGTTACTTGAACAAAAGAGGAAAAGTTTTGGCAGAGTTTGAGGCTTAGCCTAAAGCAGGCCTTCGTCCGACTGGGATTGGTTGAAGGAGTCTCCTGTACAACTATTCCTTGGTGATTGAGTCTCTCCAAAATTTTCAGTCTGGAGGCTTTCTGTCATGCTCTTATGAAAATACTTGGAATTTTGGAAACATTCCTGAGAGAGGAAAATCAGTTTTGGCCCACGTCTGTTCTTGAACTCTAGGTCAGGAAACAGCACAGCCATGGGATCAGAAGGGAGGGGTGGTTCTTGCATTTCAGTTGGAGTCTTATGAAGTTGGAATGAGTCCAGAGGACAGCCACGAAGATGATCACAGGGTTAGAGCACCCCTCCTATGGAGACAGGCTGAGAAAGCTGGGGTGTTCAGCCTGGAGAAGAGAAGGTTGTGAGGAAACCTTAGAGCAGCCTTCCAGTACCTAAAGGGGACCTACAAGAAGATGTTGATGCCCCGTTCCTAGAAGTGTTCAAGGTCAGGGCTCTGGATGGGGCTCTGAGCAACCTGGTCTAGTAGAAGGTGTCCCTTCCCATGGCAAGGGACTTGGAACTAGATCATCTTTAAGGTCCCTTCCATCCCAAACCATTCTATGATGAAGCACTTATAGCATGAAAAAGTGAGGTGATTACATATGTTTGAGCAGTCATGTAAGTGAAAGGCAGGACGAGAGGCCTGTCTGCCATAACCCAAGGAAGGACACGTATTTAGCTGTCAGAGATGCAGAGGACTCTCCATTCTAACCTACCAGCTGTAATGATTTCCCAATATTTGTTTTCTGTGTTGAAGTTTCCTGGCAATATCTTTACCACTACACGAACTGTCTTGGAAAAGTTGACCAAACGTATCTTAAATGATATATTTTTCTTCTCTGAGAACATACAAAGATACAAAAAGCTGGATTTTTTTTTCTTTACATAGAAATCACAGTTGGAAGGGTTGGTATGTGTTTGAGTAGCGCAGCAAACAACTGCCATTGAAGCGGGGGATGGAGTTTGGAAATGGATCTAACACTAAGATTGCTTGTTTATCATTACAAGTAACATGATGAGACACTGTCTACTTTAATTTCCACTAATTTGGCAAGTTACTGGAGTAACTCTAGGTCCAGATTTTCAGAAGATCTTGGAGGCTTCTGAGCATGTCTGAAAATCTGGCTCTTATTTTAGGTGTCTAAATGGGAATCAAACACTTGTAAAATAATCTAGCCCAGTTGTGGCTGCTGAGCACTTAGAAATCTGGCCTTCAGTTCTCCACAAAATCTGGCTGCTAACATGTTTTAAGACTGAGAAAAGCATGACTAGAACATCAAGCCAAAGGAAACAATTTGTCTTGTAATGACAGGGTTGAGAGGTAGATGATATTCTTTTAAATAAGTACAGTACCTAGGTCTGGATGATCTCTGCTTCCAACTAGATGAGGATATAAAGACACTGGTAATGAGATTCATTACAGCAGCTTTCTAATCTCTTTCACTACAAAATACATTACATTTGGAATTTAACTGTGTGTGCAGCACACCAGGTGGCCAAGCTGCTTTTACAGGGAGAAAATAAAGAAGCTGAAATGCACTGCTATATAGTGCTCTTAATGCCTAATAATGTCATAGAGGAAGAAGTATGTTCTTGCTCTCTGTTGCTGATGACTGCCGAGCGAAGCACATGTTATACAAAGTCACATATGCCGGAGAATAACGCTGCTGCGGGAGCCCTTAGCTCACTGGTATGTGACACTGCAATGTGATTAGGAAAGAAATTACATACTGGCAAAGAGCTTTCCCCCATTTTGGGAGTGAGAGAGAAGAATAACCCCCTTGGAAATGTTATATCTGAGTGAATTTACTTTTCCATGGGCTCATATTCTTCTAAGGAAGAAGGATGTTCTAGCTGTTGCTCAGCAGAAAGGATATTATTTTTTCTACTTTATTGGCCTGAGGTGGTCACAGGGTTGCGGACCAAATTCCACCCTGGGTACAGGGGGGAGGATTTCAACAGTTTCAGGGGAATTTGAGTCTGAGGTTTATGTTGTGCTGAATTTCAATATGGAGACTTAAAAATAGGGCTTCTAGTTCACATCCCAGTCTCTGAGGTGTTCTTGCTAACGGTGGAGGTGTGTTGACATGGCAACTCCCTAAATCTAGCCCTGAATGCTGAAAGCTTAGCTCCTGGCCTACCAGGACTCAAAACTCTTCTGAATGAATGACTAAATGAAGGCTTTCTATCCACTGAGGGTGACACTTTATCATATAGGTGAAGATGGACTATGTGGGGTTTTCTCCTAATCTCATAAAAGCCCTTAGAAATTTTGCATTTTAATTTAATAAGAACAGAGCTGGATTGCTCACCTGTATTATTTGGTCATAAGAAAACTGTGGCAAACACCATTTGTCTCCTTCTAGAACCTAAGGTTGTTGTGATGCAGAATTACTTTATCTTTTTCTTTCCCCCCTCTTTCTTTTTGGTGTTGAGCAGAAGTTCTGGTTGGTTTTAGCAGAAAGCTGCGGATGGGCCGTGAAGCACAGCGCGAATATTGAATGCTCTTCCCAACTCTTCGTCGTGGATCAGATTCTCTCTTTGTCATGGGCTTGGATCCAGTTGCAGGACGGATGCTTTCCAGTTTTGTTTATTGGTCTGCTACACAGATTGTTGTGCTCTGCACTGACAGAGAGCAAGTGGCTTGTAGAAAGGAAAAAAAAGCACCCCACAAAACCAAAAAACACATATTTGTATTTTTTTTCTTTACTGTTTACAGATTCTTGTGACATACTGATTGCAGCTGGATGTGTAAAAAGACCAGACTGGAGATGTCCATGGAATCATAGAATCATTTTGGCTGACAGAGACCCTCAAGATCTTCAAGTCCAACCATGAACCTAACACTAGTAGTAAACTGTGTCCCTAAGAATATAATCTATACAGTCTGCCATCCCATATCACTGAGACGCAAACACTGATCCACCAGGACTTGTGCTTTCTCCAGAGCTCAGGTATGTTCACACCATGGCCAATGGGCAAGCCTGGCTGGCTCCTAACCTTCTTTCCCTTACCTTTCTCCCATGATTTCTTACTCCTCTTAAAGCTGTGGACCCTGTGCGTGTCCAAAGCAGTCAACCATATTAGGTCGCATGAACCTTGGAGAATCCTGTAGGTATGACCGCAGTGCACCCAACCCTCGTCTATGTACACATATGTGTCAGGTTCTGTAGCAGGTCTGCTTCCACCTCTTGTCATGGACAGGACACCTGCCTGTCATTCCACGGAGGAAACTGTCATTTTGGTGACAATTATGGTTGGATGTGTCTTTAGTCTGTCTCTGCTGATGTCATGGAGGTTGCTTAGAATGGAATGAGAAATGGAGTTACCAAAATATGTAAGTAAATGGGGCATTGATTCACTTGAAAAGGCAGCAGGACACTGAATACACCATTAAAGCGTGACTTTTGGTTTTGGCCCCAAATAGAGCTGCATAGTGACTGTGATCCCTTCATGACCTTTTAACCTTCTATTTCCTCCATCATGTGACCAGACATGAGCCCTTTTGTGGCCAAATTTTAGATGTTTACCACTTCTTTCTGGAGCTCTGACTGTAAGAGTCACATAATGGTACATGCAAGAAGTTCTCCTTACGAGAATGAGGGATATTCATGTGAGGTCCATGTGAAACCCCACATACTTGATGACTTCAAAGGAAACAGAAACTGCAGCAAAAAGAAGACTAGTTTGGGTAGCGATCCACAGAATGCCCTCACCATGTAACTTTAAGTCAAAATCTGGGGGCAATGTAGAGGGTTGTCAAAAATAACCTTATTAAAAACTGAGAAGTCATCGCTATCAGGATATTTCCATGTCTGCATGATGCCTTCATGTGACACTGGTTGCACACAGCACATCTGGTGATCTCTCAGGGACTTTTCCAAGCAGTGCTAGTCAGTTATATGGAAATGCTTGGACAGTGGGACTGGCATTCAGACCCTACCTCACGTAAAGATAAGCTGGAAAACCACACTGCCATGTCATATGACTGCCGTTCTTGTGTGCTTAGACATGAAATTATTTCTTCTTATCAAAGCATGGATAAGAGGGCTTTCACTCATGTGTTTGTGTAAGCAGCACTGGTAAAGCCATGTGAAAATCTTCATACCTAGTTCTCAGCTTATACAGTCGAAGGCTGGGATGAGACACATGGTCCCAGTAGCATGAAGAACAGATAAGGAGTCAGGATCTTTTTAGTCACAGCTGCGATGATCTGTGTGTGAGCAGCACTCATGTCAGCATAGGTTTGTACATACCAGTTGAGATAATTAAGTGTGAATAGGTGTGAATTTGGGAAAGATCAGCCTCTATTTGTGGAAAAATCATAAACAGGAAAAGGAGCTGACTTTGTGAGACTGCTCAGAGCCAGCAGGTTGCCTGGCTCTGGACATGACTGAAGAGCTTCTGGTGGAAATTTAGGAACTAAGGAGATAAATTGTTTTACTTTGGTATACAGGGAGGTTAACAGGCTCCCACTGAAACCCTTTTAATTGGCAACTACACCCATGGAGGCTGGAACATGTTAAACAATCATCCTGGTAACCCAAAGCACAGCTAGGCTGAAAGTGTTCACATCTATCTTGTGAATTCCTTAAATAATAAACACTGGACAAAGTTCAATAAACAACCAGATCAAATCTCTTTGAGGAGGCACTAGGAAAGCAGCTAGACAGAAGCGTCTATGGGTCAATGCTCTGTAAACAGGGGAAAATGACAGAGAGATGCAGGCTGGAACTGATATCTGCTCTGGAAGGATTTACTGGCAATGTGAGGTGAAGTGTTTTGGGCAGGGCAGGTGCTTTTTGTTCATGTTTTGAAGCAGGAGTTAGAAAACTTTTCCAATGGCTGAATCAGTCTTTTGGACTCATTTGGTGAACGAGAAACAAACGTCAGTCCATAATAATGCCAAAAAAACAATGTGCCCATGAGCTGTACAAAACGGAATTGTGGTTTATGGAAGGGCCACAAGTTCTCCATTCCCATGTCTAAAGTATGTGGGATTCAGTGCAACAAATCTCTTCTCTGTAGCCTTTCTTACTATCTATTACTTCTCTTTGTTAGGGAAAAGTTTAGCATGCCTAAATCACCATCAAAGTATGCCTTCCCTGAAGCATCATTATAGTTCCTTGCTAATTAAAGTACTTTTCTAAGCTCCTGACGTGCATCTAGCATATGACAGCTTCAAGAAGCTGGGATGACTGGACCAATCAGCTTGGTCCCAGCTGTGTGGTGGGGATCAGACTCTGTGGCAGGATAAGCCCAAGCAGAGGGAGCTTAGGGGTACCCATGGAAAGCAGCTGTAACCCAACTCATCACTCTCTCCTGGTGAATCCCACTCCTGGGTTTATGGGGTGGCATTTAGAGCTGGGAGGAAGTAGGCTGTGGTGTTGTGCAGGAGGGGTCATACACATAAGGGCAGTGGTGCTGTGCATGGGGTTGAGGGAGGCAGATAGCATGTAGAGAAGGGCTGTGGAGTTGTGTGGAGAGGTCAGGGTTCACTTGTATTGAGGTTGCTGATGTATCCTGGATAAAAATTGCTGTGACATTACAATCCTTGAAAAGGAAAAGGTTTTGGTATCTCTTTTTTAGCCAAAATGGAGATCTCTGAGCCTTGAGGATATAACACCCTTGTCATGTTTAACAAGGTACGTGTGAACTTCTGGCTTTCCTACAGCCTACCTGCACATTTGCCTAGGCCATTATGCCAGGCCTCTTACCATGCAACACTTTGCTGTTTGCACCTTGCTGATGGGGTGTCAAGACGGTGCATGGGAACGTGACCGTGCGGTTTGTCACCGTGCCATCAGAGTGGAAGCAGGTGGTGGTGACATACAAGTCTCCATCCCTGCCCACCTCCTCTCTGCTCTGCTGCTCCTCACAGCTCATGGCATCATCCCAGCTCCTCCCAGCTCTTTCTCACTCCTTGCTGAACAGGGGGCTCTGAGTGTTTTGGGTCTCTCCTGTGTGATGGAAGATGGAGTTCAGGCTTTCCTTGCTATGGTACTTGATAACCAACTACAAGGTAGCAGCATGTGGAAGAGAGTCCAGTCCCCTCCATGAGCACTGGAGGGGAGACAGCGCAAACCCGCCGTGGAAATGGGTATTGATTTCTACAGTGAAAAACCTTCTGTCACAATCTCGTTCTCTGCCATTGTGTCCAAGTGTAAAACCAGTTGAAGAAGGAAATAATACTTTTGTGCTTGTGACCAAGTGGCAGGTCAATATTTGGGACTTGCAAGGTTGTTTCTGTTAGGATGAGCAAGCAGTGATGTAGGCCAGGTACTGGACTGATACTATTTTGTTTATTCACCAAAGAATACCAACAAAATCCTGTTTCCCTAAACGAAGTGAAGGCAATGAACAGTCAGCCTTCTTGACCTAAGAAGCTCTGAGTGCAAGCAGCTTGTCTTTTTGTGCCTTCTGAAGACCCTGCTCTCATAAGACTCGGTGTCACTGGCATAAATCCTTGGCTAAGCATGGCCAAGAGCAGGGAATTACTCCTTTAGAAAGCTCCAGCCCTGGCCAAAGTGAGCTGATGTGGGGTGAGCTCATGGATCAAAACCACTCAGCCAAAGCCAAGCCTTAGCAGAGTCCTGGGATGCGGTGAGGTCAAGCTTGATATATCACCCAAATCCTCCATATCTTGGTGAGCTGATAGTGTTGGTAGGGCAAGTGGCAAGCAAATCCCTGGCAGAGTGGGGAATGGACCCTGTGTGTCCTGCTGCCATCCATCCCCTCACCCAAAGCACCCGAGTATGAGCAAGGAGGACCTTGATTCTGCAGATGAGCTCTGAGAGGTGAAACAGGAGCAAGCTGTAGGAATTATATATAGGTGGAGCCTTAATGGAGGAGCAGCACTTATCAAATCAGTCGGGTTGCTGGCAGGGCTGGTTGTAAACAAGGTAATGCTGAATTGCCATCCAGTCTCAAAAGGACAATAGTGTGAATAAAACACCACTTTATGGTTGTGGTGGGGTTTGAATGAAGTGACCTCTATGCTGGGCCTCCAGGAAATGAGACAGCGGAAGACAGATGGGAGCTGGACCAGACAGGTTTCAGTTGTGCCTCTTGAACACAGAGAGCACACCAAAATATAAGACTTAGGAAAGTGAAAGGGAATAGCTGCTGTGGTTTGAAATACTCTTTTGCCTGCCCCCTAAGTGTTTTTAAAACTGAAGGAGAATGTCAGACCTTTGTCTTGCATGAAGAATGAATTAATTTCCTACACAAGTATGAACACTTTGCACCACCTGCATAGCCAGCCTGGAAAGCACAGAGCTATCCGTGCATCGGTGGATAACAGGCACACTCTGCTGTGTGCAGCTTGTCTTCCAGAAATGTTGGCTGAGCTGCTTGGTCCTGGGAAAGTCACTGGGATCCTTCTTCCTGCATTTGAGAGGATGAAGATTCATGCTGAGGAACTCTTCTGCTTGGGTCTAGCTCTATGGAGTGTGTTTGGTTGTCTCACAGAGGTGGGAGAAGAGTGGTCACTTGTAGGCAATCCTCCTGCTGATGCCCCTCTGAGGCTGATGTTCCCAGAGCAGGAAGCAAGTTCCTACTTGAAAAAGAGTGGAGGATCTACGCCCATATAGCTGGTCCATCATTTTGAATGGGATGCTTCTAGCCTAGTTTATATTTCTATAGGACAGTTTTAGATGCAAACTCAGACAGGGTTTGAGTTCAAAGCAGTCAGTCTGGGCATTCTTTATAGCCAAGGTGGCAGGGGGAAAGCAAATTCAGCTTCTCCAAGAGGTGCCCACAGAGTATCATTTCAGCTCATGTCTGGCCATGATAAAGAGAAAGCTCTGGCCCAGGTGTCTAATAGACAGAAACCTAAGTTAATTGTGATCAGAAACAAATGAATCAAATCAGGTCTGTTCTCCTTTTGTCTTAGTGGTACAAATCTGAGGAGAAAACAGTGTGTTGCTACAGGAATCATGCCAGCAGGATTTCTTTATTTCTGATGCTTACTAGCTACAGCGGGGACAACAAATTGCATGGGTGATGAATCAGGGTTTCAGATGTTACCTCCCTGTGTCAGCATGGAACCAGTCAAGTGCAGATTTGGGTCAGCTTGCAAAGAGATTGAGAGGGACCTGAAGTGGACCTTACTTAAATAAAACTGAATGACCCCAGGGTGAATCAGCACCGAGAAGCTTCTTTGCCTACTTTTTGACCTAAATCTGACCATTTGGAAATATTGACTTATTGCATTATTGTAGGTAGAGCCTGTATTTTACCCAGTGTAGCTCAGCTCACCTCTCAAAGCTCACAGCATCTCTTGCGGGCACTTGTTGATGGACCAGTGTATTCATGTAAAAGTTTTGGTCTCTGTGGGATTGTGTGAATGTGTTTTTCTCAAGTTGCCAGATCCCTGGATCCAGTTTGCCTGGTCCAGGGTGTGCCTTGCACACCTCTGAAGTCAGCATCTTCACAATACAGGGACAAAATTTGGTCCTGGTTGCAGTAACCTCGCTCTTGTCACTAGATCTTGTAGCACCATTAGAGCCACACAATGTAAATGTTTAATTGCCTTCTTTTCGTGGGGCTGTGGACTGTGTTTGGTGTTTCATGCAATGCAGTGAGGAGGACTTCCAGACAGCAGTGTTGTAAAAGAGCCAGTGGCCAGATGCATAGGAGACTCTAGGCAGAAACGTCCCCACAGTTTGACTCCATCAAGGCAGCAGGGTATTGAGAACAAGAGAAAATTGAGTCAGCCGTAGGATGCCATCCGGTCTTTAGGGCGGACAAATGCATGTAATCTTGGTCGGGGCTGTAAAAGCGGCATTGCTAGGCTGGAGGAGAGGAATGTGTGGCCGGGCAGCTGCAATAATGGAAGGAGGAGCTCAGGAGAAAGAGGAGAGAAGCGGCATTCGCTTTCCCTATCTGTGAACTTGATGCAGAGAGACATTCGTAGTTTCCAATAAGCAGTTCATTTATCTTAACTTAATACCTTTTTACTCCATCGCTAGAAGAGTGATCCCAATTAAGGCAGCACAGCAGGGCTTCCTGTATAAACCTCCTAACACCGCCAGTTACGTTATTTGGTACAACCAGCCGGAGTTATGATCACCAGTGAAAAATAAGCTTCCTATCTGGCAGCTGGCCAGATTCATCCCAGCAAAGCAGCAGAGTAGAAGGACCGGGAGAGGGAATGCATTGAAATGTAAAACAGTTAACATTTCTACAATATATGTCAGCATCCACCAAGCAGTGTGGGCAATTAAGTAATGTTACATTGTACACTTCACCTCGGAAGAAAAGCTCATTTTGATGAAATAAAATACCCGAATGCCACGGGCTCTACTGCCGGTTTCACATCCAAAGCAGTGTTTTCCCTTCTATGCACAACGCTTTGCACAGAATTAAGAGATGGGGAAAAAAAAGCATCATGATTTTAGACTTAGAAGATAAGTAAAAGTGTGGGCCGTCTGCCAAGTTTCTCACCATTTAGCAGTACTGAGATGGGATAAAGAGCAGATTCCTGACTGCTTCCCACAGCCACTTTTTTAGTTTTGCAGAGCTGTTTTATATTAGAAAGTTGTTGAAGATCTTTCATTGCATCTTTTCTTTCCCCTGATTTAAGGGATCTTCGTGTCTCCTCCTCCCTCTGCTTTTCAGTGGAAGCAGCCTCTATAGGGGCCCTGACCTTGCACTGCAGGGGAGTGGTTCGCTTGCAGGAATGATAAAGCTCTTCAGCACAATGACCAGGGAAATTAGTTGTGGCTGGATATGTCAGTCCTGCTGCACTAGTTTTTGGTTGTTTTTTTTTCTTTTTAAGGTGGGGGTGTGCCAATATTAAGTGTGATAGCACTGCTGGAGATCCTCCACGTCTCCCTATGGACAGCCTTGAAATCGGATGGTGACTTCACTGAAAAATAAAACAGCATATGTGCATCTGGGCCACTCGTCTGAATAGCTGAAGTCAAGAGATGAATGGAAATTGCCTGTTGCTTGAGTTCACCAGAAGGGAAAACCTGTCTTTCAAGAAAAAAAAAATAAAATAAATAAAAAGCGAAACATGTATAAGAAAAAAAAATGCAGTCTCTAAATTCCTGTGGGTTCTATTAAAATTCTTCCTCTGCTGGCATGTTATTGGAGAGCCTTTAGCTTTGAGAACTGATTGTCAAGTACTGCTGGCTTGTCTTTTTTAAAACCTGGATGCTGACTGGAACCAGATGAAAAAATTTAACTGAAATGTCTGTTAGAGAAGTAATTCTCAGAGGAATTCAACAGACTTTTAGGCTTATTTCTGATACACCCAGATGCCAAATTGGTAAAGAGATACTGCACATGCTGCAGAGCAGCAGAGGGAGAGGAATGGGGAAGGAAAACACAAAAATAAAGTGGTGAAAGTGTTTGCAGAGCTGGGAGGCAGAGGGGCAACATTTTAGCCAGGGTCTCTTTTGCCTTTGGTCTGTGAATCTCATGAATGTTACTGTTAGTTTAGTCATTAAATGTAATAAGATCATGAAGATTCAAGGAGGAAAGGTCCTACTTGCAGCTATGCTGAAGTTTCCGAGAGGTGTTTGGGATACATAAACTGTTGTTATGCAAATGTAAAATGGTGCTTGCCCTTTTTTTTTCCCTAAGCCTCTCTGTTTGGGGCATTGGAGCCTGGTGCTGCATCTTCCTTTAGTGTGGTATTTTTGCAATTTGTTGGGCTCAAATTCTGAATGCAGGCTCTGCTCTTAACACTTTGAGGGTGTAGGAGGCTGGCTTTGATATTTTGCATAGGTTCTGCTGAACCTATTTCAGGCTGCAGTTTTATGCTTTACACAAGAAAATAGCCTGAAGAAAGTGGCATTTAAAACCTGATTGTTCATGAACTACCAAAGCCAGGAAAAGTTATGTGTAATGGCAGAGCTGGAAATCCCAATTTTGTAGAGGTTCCCTTCTGGTCATCAGTTTTATGCTTCCAAATAGTCACTGGTCATTCATACTATTCAGGGAATTGTTTTTTTTCAGGCCTCCCAGAATACCCAGAATAGCAAAACTGGGCTTCTCAGGCAGCCAGGAACAAGTTAGTCCTATGAATGCCGTGGCTGACAGTGGGACACTTATTCATATGGCAACGGAAAGTCCTCCTAGAAAGCACCCATGTGGCAGTAGGAACATCCGAGCCGTGGGAACTCTACTGGATTCAACTGTCAAACACAAAATGTCCTTCTAGCACTGCTTCACCATGAGATATGCTGCCTCAACCTGCTAAGTGCCTTGCCCTTATGGACATGGGTGCAAGTCGTTTTCTGGGCTTTGTCGCACCATTTTTCTAGAGCTTTTCTGATAGCACAAAACCTCCTGTTTTTTTCTTTGATGCACAGCTCTGACACAGACAAAATGTCCAGAAGGTCTAAGACATCAAATGTGCAAGGGCTTAGCCCCCTAAACGCTTTGACTTGGTTGGGACTACCTGAACTCATTGTTAAGCATATATTTAAGCCTTTTCTGGGCTGAATCACAAAATCACACAGAATCACAGAATGTGTAACCAGGACAATAAACTGTGGGTGGTGGCTTAGAATGTCAAGTAGCAGGGTTTAACATATCTAGATGTCTGGGACCTAAAACCAAAGAAAACTGATTCTATATTTCCATATTCTGAACTGACCTGTATGACATGGGGTATTTTTTAATGTTCCCACAGCACTTTCTTAATCCCTATTCCTTGTATTAACTGGAAAATGAATGTACCACCTGGGGTAGCTGCTTGGTTCACCTTCATGGCTCTGTTTGCATACTGGCTTGAGCAATAGGCTAGCAGGATTTATGTTTTTCCTGGGTTATTTTCTGCTCTTTTCACTGTTATCTTGCTTATTTATTTGCTGTGTTAATGCTGGCAGTGTTCATGTCAGTTTGCAACAACATTCAGAGACAATTAGGGGTTTTCAAAAATCTTTGGATATAAATCACTGAGTTAACTGAATGCTGCAGATGTCAATGTGCCCTGACATACCCAAATCATGAACATTATGACTCTCATATCATTCTTCCGAACTTCTGTCTTCCCAGATATTACCTTTCTAATGCCTTCTTAACCATCTGAGACGTATTAATGGTGGCAACTCCAAGCAGATTCTCCTGCTGTTGTTTCCCATGTGGCTTCCAAAATGGGATCCAGGGGCTTGAATGGTTTCTGTCTATAGCAAATGTCTCTCATAGTCATAGAATCACAGAATAGTTTGTGTTGGAAGGGACCTGCAAAGCTCATCTGGGCCAACCCCCCTGCCATGAGCAGGGACATCTTCACCAGCTCAGGTTACTCAGAGCCCCGTCCAGCCTGGCCTGGGATGTCTCCAGGGATGGTTCATCCACCACCTCTCTGGCCAACCTGGGCCAGTGTCTCACCACCCTCAGTGTAAAAACTTTCTTCCTCGTGTTTAACCTGAATCTCCCCTCCTTCGGTTTAAAACCATAACCCCTTGTCCTATCTCAACAGGCTAAAAATTCTGTCCCCATCTTTCTTATAGGCCCCTCTTAGGTACTGAAAGGCCACAAGTCAATGAGGGTTATTCTGTGGAGGAGAGTGGGTGATGGATCAGGCCAGATTAAGTAGTCACTCCTATTTATAAACACAAATGTAGCAGACTGGGGGAGACATGGTCAAGTCCTGTAACTGTGCTTGTGAGGATGTAGGCCACTCCCTGAGACAGTAATTCATATGCTGTTCCTCGGTAAGATTCTTGGTCTGTTTAATAGGACAAATTCATCCTCTGCCTGACCTCAGTGAGTTCTATAGCAGCACTGCATGTAGCTCCCTGTGCTAAGCCAAGATAGTTCTGGGTAAAGCCAGCAGTGGGAAGAGCCGCTCTGTCATTTGCTTAAGGATCACTGCTGCAGGCACAAAACACTATTTTAGTCCAAAATAATCCACAATGACTTCTGTGAGCAAGGGGCTCTTCTCTGTACAAAAAAGCCTGTGCTAATCTGTGATATGGAGAGCAAATTCAGCCCATGGCTCAAATGCACTGTGCAATCTCTGGGTTTCCTGAACCCTTGTGAAATTAGGTAAAGCAGAACTCTGCCATACCCAGCACACAGTGTTCACCCTCCAACAAACCCATATTGCCCTTGATAGAGCAGGGTGTTGCCCAAGATATGGAAAGTTCACATTCCTTCTTGTCCCAATTTCAACAAGAGGGGAAATGAGGCTTAAAGCCTGTTGGTGCTCTCACTAATTCTAATTCTCTTGGCTAGATGGGTAAAATTCATCTCCACTATAAACATCTTCAAATATTTACATACAATAACAATTATGGACATTTTGATTTAAATGATTAAAACACCAGGCTTGACTAGACACTAATTGCTATTGATTGTTTAATGATATTGTGGAATGGTAATGCAGGTTTCATATTGACAGTCAAAAGCAATTGACCGAAAAGTCATTATCCATTTTTAGCCTTAGAAGTAAACTGCCTGAATTTTGATTGAAAAATATTGTGCTAAATGTAGAAAACCTCCTAAAGAAAAAGGATGAAAACTCTAACCTTCATATTATTGAAAGCATTTAAATTACTCTTCTGACCACACAGCGGGAATACAAGAAGAAATTTAACCTTCATTTCCAGAAGGAAGCTTTGACTACAGTCGGTGGTTAGAGCACTAATCTTTTGGTTCTGGGACTGGGATTTAAGTTCCTTCTCTGATTTTTATGTGCAGTATGTTTATGGCCTCATCTCACTCCTATAATTGGCATTGCATTTCATCACAAAACCATTATACATAATTTAGCTCTGTTCCTCATAGGTCAGACCTGAGTAGAAGGTCACATTGGAGCTACCTAAGCCATATGCAATCTGAAGATAAACACTGAATCTTGATTTTCATTTTGCTGCCAATTTTTTTTTGTCATGTGTAAGGGGGAAGGGAATATGCAAGCAAAATCCTGAAAAATGCTGTGTTTTATCAGTAGTAGTATACTTTTAGTGTTCTCTGTGTATTTTATTATGCAGCATAACATAGAAACCTTCTGAGCAAAATCAAAGGCCCACAAACTCACCATCTTCTCTCTGATCATGACCAGTACGGGAATTGTGATGGTACTACTGGAGCTTATGTTCCTAAAAGGTGTATGCAAACTAAGGCAGAATCTAAGCTGAATCATGGACATACAGGACACTGAGCTGATGGAAGGATCAGAGCTGGACTGGGGCTTTCACAGATCTAACCACTTCTAAAATAATCATCCTGAAGTTGACTAAGCCCAACTTGTGCATCTCATCTCTCCCACTCTTGTTAGTGGTTGCCCAGGTTTCATAGAATCACAGAATGTCAGGGATTGGAAGGGACCTCAAAAGCTCATCCAGTCCAATCCCCCCGCCGGAGCAGGAACACCCAGATGAGGTTACACAGGAAGGTGTCCAGGCGGGTTGGAATGTCTGCAGAGAAGGAGACTCCACACCCTCCCTGGGCAGCCTGGTCCAGGCTCTGGCACCCTCACTGGGAAGAAGTTTCTTCTCATATTTAAGTGGAACCTCCTGTGTTCCAGTTTGTACCCATTGCCCCTTGTCCTATCACTGGTTGTCACCGAGAAGAGCCTGGCTCCATCCTCCTGACACTCACTCTTTATATATCTGTAAACATTAACGAGGTCACCCCTCAGTCTCCTCCAGCTCCAGAGCCCCAGCTCCCTCAGCCTTTCCTCACACGGGAGATGCTCCACTCCCTTCAGCATCTTTGTTGCCCTGCGCTGGACTCTCTCCAGCAGTTCCCTGTCCTGCTGGAACTGAGGGGCCACAACTGGACACAATATTCCAGATGCGGTTTCGGTACAGATTCACATTCAGGAACCAGATTATTCATCTCCAGAGAAGCAACCTTACTGGATTTCAGTTCAAAAGGGAATTCTGCTCATCCTAGAAACAGGAAGATATAGTTTGCATGTGAAACAAGAATCAATCTTGAATTAACGGAAGCGAGGATTTCATTTGACCCACTAGTTGTAGGGTAGGCATCAGCTAAATGATCTGAATGTCCAGAAACCTCCAGCAGTTTCCTACATGGGTGTTTTCCAGGTCTTCTCTATGAATGGGTCAAAACATGGCTGGGTGAATTGCAATTGTAAGACCGAGGGGCAGAGCCATGAGAAAATCCAGGCATACAGAGGGGTATATGCCGAGTATTTATTTGTCTTTTAGCTGTTTGCACTGGGGTGAGCCGTCTCCTATGCTTAGATGGATGGACTTGATCACAGTCAACAAGGAAAACAGAACAGCTCCACTGATATACTCAGGAGAGAGTAGCACAATTTATGCACTTGAATTAAGTAAGAAGAACATACCTTTTTTGTATCATTTATTGTGATACTCAAGAATCTTTTCTAAGAATCTGAAAACACTCGCTATTCTAATTAGTACACTGAAATCTCATCCTCTCTCCTTGTTCGAAGTATGAAGCTATTTCATTACAAATCCAAGAGGATGGGGTGCTAAATAAGATGCCTCAATCAATATTAAATCACAACAGCTTTTCAGGGCTTTAAGAACAAAAATACACACTTTGATAATTATGCTGTGACCCCATTATATGACAGGTATAAGCCATGGCTGCTAATGAGTTGTCATAAAATAATATGAAAGCAACCAAGTCAATTTATAAATAGTAATTTTGTTTTGAAACAATTCAGAATGTATTTTCCTAAATGGAACTTTAAAAAATTAGTTTTAATACTTTTATGCAGAAAATGTGGAAGATATTTACTTATGCTACAATTCAGAAGGAAAATGCATATTAAAAGGTTTTACCTTCCCACCGAGCACAAATCGTGACTTTCCAGCTTAGGCATGCTATGAAGTTTGCTTCAAGGCAAGACCAATGTTTTCAAATATCTGTTTTTACTGGCAGACCCCTAAAATCTAAACATAATCAACTAAAACTAGACTGATATTTATAAGACAGTTGAACCTTCAGAGGCTATAGAAGCTGAGAACAAGTTTTATTAATTTTTAAGGCCAGAAAATCTTCAGAACAGCTCAGGAAAAAGAAGAAAATAATCACATATTTACCATTCCAGTCCTAGTGGTATATCCAGCTAAAAATTCTCTTCCAGAAAGAAATCTACTTTTGGCTGAGTAACTCAATCTTTGGAGAATCTTTCTTCATCTTTGGTATTCTGCTAAATTTTTGTGTTACTTGGCTTTTAGGAAAGGAGAAGGGGCATTTTTCTATTTAAAATGAGTTGAAGTTCCAGGTGCTCAATCTAACTGATGAAGTTTATTTGCTAAAAAGCCATTTAGGACCTGATGTTCTCTCACTATGAAGACGTTTGATGGTGCATAATTGTCATTGAGGCTTCTCAGTTTTAGGCTTAGTTCTGGGGACATATGTTCTTTCTTGCAATCTTGCAGAGACTATTCCCTGTTTGAGAATTGAAGGGAAAAATGACATCCTCTAGTGCTTGGTGGTACTGAGAAGCTGGGAGTCAAGTACTCCACTCCCTGCTTTTGAATGATGGAAGAGATGAGGCTGATATGAGATGACAGCTTCTCTGATGTGTGTAGTTCTTCTCTAACACCCTGTTCATTCCTTGTGCGGATGTTCTTACATGAAGAACACAAATGAAGCAGATGGGCTTCTCCTCTCCATGAGCATTTAATAGTAGAGTGGAAAGTCATTGGCCAAGCTTGGTTGCTTGGTTTGTATGCTGATTCGCTGGAATTTTAGGTGCCTCATCCTGAGAAAGAATGGAGGTGATATATTCCAGGTTGCCTAATGTACCTAAGTACCTTCTCTTCTAATAGAGTCTGACCCTTCTGAATGACTGCAGACTACAGTCCAGCTTAATTAATTTTGGTGTTTTCTTTCTCCATACTTAGGAGACCATCACTGGGCTGCACACAGGTCCAGAGGACAATTCAATCTGCTTTTACCTCTTTGCTGAGAGGCAGTGGGAAGCCCTGGGTGCCACCACTCACCAGGGAGTCAGGTCCGCCACGTGTGTGGTGGTGACAGTGGCAACTGTACAGTAGCACATCCAGCCAGGAAGAAGACCTTGGTCTCTAAGCTGTGCTCAACAGGAGGGGGACAGCAACCCTTCTGTCCACCCCAGTCTGTACCCAACAGTGTTGGGACTATCTCTGCCTTCAGCACTCTGCTAGGGCTGCAGAGCAGCCAGGACTGGCAGAGTTATAGGACTAGTCAGAGAGAAAAAGAGGAGAATTCTAACTTTAGCCTAACCGTAAGGGCTCTTAGCTGGAGGAAATAAAAACTGGGCTCCAGGCCCAGCTTCCTGGTGATCCCATGCAATTTTCTTTAACTCATCAATGGCGTAACAAGTGAAAAAATCTGTAGCAGAGACCTAAAGCCTAGGTCTTAATCCTTGACCACCAGCCACTCCTTTCCCCAGTTTCTACCTAGTCCTTGGGAAACATCTCTTGCCCTCTTTTCTTTCCTGGAAATATATTGATTCCTGTCTGGCAGACAAAGCTCAGCTCCAAGAGGAGAGTGCAAGAGCGGGCACTTGTGGGCTATCTTATATCCTAGTGGTTAAGGACCTCTCAGGATGTAGGAAACATGAAGACTGGTCTCCGATGGACTGAACAGACACAAACTACAGCATCCTGCTGTGGGTGAGCACCAAAGGCCTAGAGAAATGGGCCAGAGGCTGGGTGACACTTCCACCACCACATACTGCCATCCTTGCTGCAGCACTGATCACATCTTTGCACCTCTAGCAAAATAAGAGATGGCATCATCGTCTAGATTTAGGATGTCTGGTGATGGTTGGTGACCACAGCTATGCAGCCAGCAATCTTTCAAGCTTAGTGTACTTTGACATCTGCAGGGCAAGGCAGATTTGGGCTATACACAGGCTGTTTGGGGCTTCTGATGAATTTCAAGTGTTTAGATCTCATTTGAAGCAGGATTTGGCAAGCTAGATCCTTTTGTAAATGGCTAAAATTGGTTTATAGGGTTTGTGCCTCAATATGTGACCTTTTGAGAGGATTCACAAGTATTGGGCTGGGAAATGAAATACTTCAGAAATGTCTGGCTTGGAAAATGCAATGGCTTTAATTCAAGTCATTCTGTTTATTTTAGGACACTCCGTCACCACTTCTGGTATAGTCCTATGCAGTCTGGAATTAGAGGTGGAAACAAGAGCTTTATGTGTTTCTTTCCAAGATCTTTTTTCTTAAGTGATTAGTACTCTCGCCTTAAATTGAAGTTTCTATTTGAAGTGTGAAACTTCAATTATGGGTAGTGGTGTCTTCTGTATATACAATCCATCTGTCTTTATATCTGACCTTTCTGGTGTTAACAAGAGACTTACTAAGCATCCAATAGGTAAAACAGTCTGAAAAAAGCATGTAAGCACTTTTACTACAGCTTTGTTTTTACTGCAGATTGAATAAGCTGGAATGCAATGCAGGTATTAATTACAATCCCTTTTGCTGTGTAGTCAGAACAATATAGGAAATACTTTCCACTTTCCTGGCAGTGGCCCTGATCCAGCAAAGCACTTAGGTGTAGGAACAGTCCCATTCAAATGGGCAGGAATTTCATAGGATCAAAGTGTATGTGAAAAGAATATTTTCATGTGTGAAAACACATATGCACACACACATATGAACCAGAGGATTTTTGTTGTTGTTGTTGTTAAATTCTTAAAAGGCAATTCTCTAATTTCTCAATATTAGGGGCAGATCTGAAAGGAAACACATGTTACTGTTCATGGCAGTTACTGTGAGGCCTCTGTCGATTTGATAGTACTCCTACTAACCCACATGCAACACCACGCCAAGGTGGCCGTATGACCCCTGTTAAAAAGCTGGCTGGTGGGGTGAGTGGGAAGAAGTTGTTCGTCCATCCATGTAGACATGCCCTTAGTCATGCTGAGTGAATCACATTTTAAAGAAAAAAAAATTGAATTCCTGGACGAGAACGTCCAGTTCTTTTGGATTTATGATAGCACAGTCTGAAGTTAGATCCAAAATTCATGGCTGACTCTTCCTTCCAACAACCCAAGCCAAAATTCTGGACAAGAATAAATATCCTGTAACTCTTGGAAAGTTTGAGTTCCAGACCAAACTTCTGCAGCTCACATCCCTCTCCAAGCAATTGCAAGGTATTTTTGATTGAACGGTTGTTTTCTTCAAATAACATAAGGTTTCATAGTTTGTCCTTTCACCTCCAACTCTATTTAGTCACTTGTGAACAATCTAAACTAACCCATCCAGGTCAAGCATCCAAGGTTTACAAATTTGGCTTTGCATACCTGTCTCTTGTTCCTTGTCTCATCCTGAAATATTAATAGCAATAAAAGCCCTGCTTGCTAGTAAAGTGCAGGGAGTAGGTGCTTGCAGTGGGGCTCACAGCACGTGAGATTTGATGACTTTTTAATTGTTGTTTGTTTGTTGTTTTTTGTTTGCTTTGGTTTTGGTTGTTGTTGTTGTTTTGGGTTTTTTGTTATAAGAATGAATAATAAAAAAGTCCTAGGACTTGTATCTGCTAAAGTCTGATTGGGTCCCCCCACTAAGGCAGGGAGCAAATCTGGGTGATCAGGGGGGCAGCACTTTGGCTTCCTCTGTAGACTTCTTCTGATTAATGATGTAGACATTCCTTTACAGCCTTAAGGCCTTGATCCTCTAAAAGTATACAGCTTTGCTTAATTTTGCACACAGAAACCTGATATATTAAGAAAACTGTGCAGGGTCAGGACCCCAGTGAACCAGTCAAAAACTGAGAGAAATACAGCGATGGAACAGCTTGCTCATGGTCAAAAATCAATTGGGAATAGCACCAGGAACAAAATTCTCCTTAGTATCCATCCACTGGACCCTCCCAAGTAACTTCTTCAATAAAGAAGTGTTGATGTCCTCTCTGATGGACACTGTGTAGTGTGGTGATTCTTTATGTGTGAAATGTGCAAAGACAAGCTCTGAAGTGCAACAGGCAGATGACTCAAAGAATAACTAGAGATTGAGAGAGACTGCATCTGGTTAGACCAGAAAACAGGAAAGCTGCCTTCTGGCTTCTCCAGAAGAAAATCCTACAAGACCTGCTGGAGTCCCCTAATTCTGCAAATCCTGGCAAAGGGTTAAGCACTACTAAGGCTCCAGCCTGACAGCCACACTTGCTGTGAGTAGTTAGGAGCTCTTTGGCCCATTCTTCACACTTTAGGAGGCCCCTCTCAAAGCAAACATACGTCAATAGTTTAGAGGCAGAAACTATCAAGTCATGCTGTGTTACTCAGAAACAGAGAGAAGAAACCAGTATAATGGGAAAAAGAAATGATCTCACCTGCCTGGTGGTAGAGAGACATTTCTCACAACATTTAATCTAAGAACTAGTCTTAGCCGCTGGCCACATCTATCATTCATCATGACTTAATGAGAGAGGAATTGTCTTGCATTGGGTGCAGAGCTGTGCAACGCAACAACAATAAACATTTTTGCACTTATAGTGGAATTCTCTTATCTTTCTTTTTTCTTTCTTTTGACATATTGAGCACCACACAGCAGGGAATAGTTTGGTTTTATAGAGAGCTGTATGCTGGCTGTGTGCTTTGCAAAGTAATGGATTGGTATAGTAGCAATGATACAGTTGTGCTGCTTGGGCTGTCAGCTCAGCAAGGGCTCACTGGTGAATGTGGAGCATATGGAGACGAGGAGTGCTGGTCAGGGCACCAGAGATATCCTTCTTCAAGCTTTTCAGTGGTAATTTTCCAGGAGGATAAAAAAAAAATGAATTGCAAAAATCCCACTGATTGTGGGGTTTTTGTAATGCTTTGTGTTTGAATGCTGTTCCTGAGACAGCGGTGCAACAAACAGATGACTGATTTACAAACAAACAAGTTCAGATACTGGATTCATTTTAGTTCAAGTGGCATCAGGGTCCATGCAGACCCATAACTATCTGCATCTCCATCACAGCCCTATAGCACAGCATGTGTCTGTGAAGGGTCTTGTTTTTTCTGCTGCCCTACTTGGGAAATGAGGAGAAACGCCACCCTTTGGTCACTTCTCATTTTCCCTATGCCTTCTGCTCATATCAGGTGAACACGGAGGTATCACCTCATGTCTGGGTGTGCTTGGAATGAGTAGAGTGCCTTCCAAAATTCTCTCGGTGTCTAGTCACTGTGTGGTATAGGACAACATGCGTTCATGGCTAAACCATCAGATGTGAAGATCTGGTACAGGAAAGGCGATGCTAGCCTAGTTACCATGAAAGTATACAGAACAAACTACCCTACTGATGTCCAGACCAGAACGAAAGAGGTGCCAAAATATGTTAGATTTTTAGCAATGTCAAACCCACCTCTCTAGAGATTTCGCTTTCTAGCAGACAAGTGGAGCCATAGGAATGACAGCCTCAGGTTTTGGTAGAAAAAGACCTGGCAAAATAGCAGAAAGGTGAGAGCTTCTTAAAACATAGACACCACCCTAGGAAAAGAAGGGAAGGGAAGAGTATCCAGAGCACTCACAGGCTGTTTAGGAAGATGGCCTTACCTGCCATGAAGGCCGTGCTGTCCCTCCAGAGCACGAGGATCACCATGTTTGCCAGATCTGTGATGCACCTAGACCAAAGTACAAAGTGACAGTTAAATGAACAAAGTGTGAAGTAGAAAAAGAGTTCTTTCTCTCCCAAAATCTACACATCTCTAGGCAGAGATCAGAACAGGGGAACAAGAATACATCTGAAAATCACAAGCAACTATAGAGTGGAAAAGATGCTGTCAAAAATGTCACCCTCCCAAATGTGAAGTCTCTCATTGTAAGGAAAGGAGTGATGGAAAGTCTTGAAAAAAAGGATATAAATGTTTAATATTAGCAAACTGGACTTTCCCCCATCTTTTTCCCCAGTAGTGTTCAGAGAAAACTCTGGACTGCTTTTGATTATATTGAAAAGAATCAACCTGAGGCAAACACACAGTGTAGAAATGCTTTTCTTATACCACCAAAACTTTGCAGAGTTATAAGAAATGGAAAGCAGAACATTATAATGAAAAGCATTGGCTTAGATTAGTAGTAGGCAGTGTTAGCTTCCCTAACAACGATATTATTTATCCATGGGAAGATTACGAATAACCGCACTTCTAAGTACAAATTATGGCATGTGCATAGGAGCTGCTCCCAAACCCCTTGAAGTCCATGAAAGTCTTTCCACTGATTTCACTGTACTTTTGCTTGGATCAAGCCCAAGGGCCTGAATTTGTTAAAACACCTTAAGACAGGAAAGTGTTACTTTGAGCTAAAATTTGCAAGGTAATTATAAAAATAGTTGGCCGTTGAAGTAATGTACAGGGAAACCACTGTTTGTTAATGAGAATAGCAATGGGCTTAATATGTCTAACTGGAGGTAATAAATAAATCAGCCTCAGATTGAGAGTCTGGGTAGTTACCTAAAGAAAGACTAAAAGAAGCTCTAATGTTTTTACATATGCCCTATAATAGGGGCCGAATTTGATGAGGATTTTGGAGATTTGTCTAGAGACAATGGAAATTTAATAGTCCAGTGCTTTTTTGTAAACTTTATTAAACTAAGGTGTCTTGAATGTATTGCTGGATTACATGCACCAGCTATAGATACATTGGTGAACATAATATTGGATTTTAAAGAGAAATTTCATCAAGGCTCCAGTCTCACGTTGTTTGACACAAAGCACCAAAACTCAGATCTTTGTATGTCCTGTTCCTATACATCTTGTATATACAACCCATTTGAACTTCTAGGTTAATCTGATCCAATTCAAATAGCTTGCTTCCTTCATCCTATAAATTTCAATCTGTTTCCGTCATACTAGTGGAATAGCACAGGTTTCTTCCAGCAGATAAAACAACTCCTTTAAATCCTTGTGGGTGTTAAATGTCTACTACCCCACTGCTAGTTGTTATAAAAACTAATTCCAAACTATGTTCCACCTCAAAATGCTTTCATTTGAAATTTCTTTAAGTCTTTTTTACAGTGAGCAGGTTATTTGGAAGTTTTTACTTTTCATTACCCATATAAATTCATAGACTGTGCGTCTAATTCCTGTCTGAAGGCACGTACAGGTCTCACCCTGATGGTGTCTGGAACTGGTTCTTTAGAGCATCGTCTAAAGCTTGGTTTGCTTGTACTGGGATTACTGGAGGAAGTTCTTCACCATAACAAATGCAGTGCCCAATTCCCCCTGTACACTTTTCTATAGCTTGGCAAAAATAGAGTTAAGTAGTGGCCAAAATATTGAGCATATCTGGGTAACAGTTCAGCGCACTGTGTGGTCACAGACACTAGTGAGGACCCACTCTGCAGGTGTGGGTTCAGCTCGATGAATATTGGGGTAGGCAACTCAGATAATGTGCACATACATCTGGTGTGGTCAGTCAGTCAGCTGGATGAAGCACCCCTGGCATCTCCTATCCCTCTATAATTCAGACGCAGATGAAGGAAATATTTCTAGAACATCCCAACATTGCAAACTGGGGTGGGATTTATAGACCGCTGGTGCTTGATCTGTCCTTTGTGAGGACAAGCAAGACTGTGGATGCTTGGAGACAAGGCACAGGGCAGGGGGCACTGGGGACACTCTGTCCTTCTGGAAAGCCCAGGAAAGCTCTGTGTATCCAACAGATGCTGCAGCCCTTGTCACGAACAGGAGATAAATTCAGCCCTGCCTGCCCCCAGCTGAACCTGAAACCAACTGTCCTTCCTTCTCCTCCGGCAGTCTTGGCCCAAAAACAGAGGTGAGGATGTATGAGTACTTGTGTCCTGGAGTTGTCCTTTCCATTTGTGAGCCCTGCACACACTCCCACAGGCAGAAACATGGAGATTACTAAATCAGGAATGTTCTCTCTTTGTAGGTGGGAGAGAGAAATGGGAAGGAAGAAGATGTACCTGGAGACAGGGTGGGGAAAACTGCAAAGCTAATTTAGGAAAGATGACTTACTTAGCACATATACAAACACTCAAAGGGACAGCATGCGGAAACACTTGCCATCTTGGGGTGGAAGAGAGAGCTCATTGTAAAAAGCATTTCCAGAATAGGACTGAGAGTGAGGATGTAGAGATGTCCTTCTTCCTCTGTACCTAGAGCAGTTGCCTCTCAGCCATCCTCCACCTTCTCCCCGACTGGGATTTTTTAAGGGTAATAGTTAAGGTGGGTGAGGAAGAAGAAACAACTTGGCGGTTAGGGTGTCTCAGTGAGGTAAAAGATATGCTTCTCCCATTCTTTTCTTCAGAGCAATGAGTCAATGTTGGGAGGGGTTGAGGTTGGTGGTGGAAAAAGATGACCTTTCTGAATCTGCCCCAAACCAGGGAGATGGGATATGAGGTTTCTTGGGAGGAAGGGGTCTTGAGGCAATTTGGGACATAACTGATGGAGGATGAAATGGGATTTACTAGTAGGAGGAGAGGACACAAGGTCAAGGTGAGGGATGGTAGCAGGTCTAGCTGCCAAGAGACAGGCAGAACTGTGGGCGAGCAGAATGATGGGAACAGTGAGCTTTTCAGGGTTTTCCAGATGACTCTGAAAGCATGTATAATAAGAACAGTAGCTTATTAGAGGTAGTGGAGTGACCTTTGCAATTTGGCCAGTCTTTCACGTGCAAACTGGCCCATTGCACTGCATATACAGTATGTTTGAAAGGAAATAGATAAAACCCACAGCTCTTGAGGGGTGTTTGGCACAGCATAGTGAGCAGCACAGCCACAGCAAAGGCAGCACAGAGGCTTCTTGTGATCCTCCTTCCGAGGGAGCAAGCTGCTACCGAAAGACGTGCAGCCTCTCAGATGGGCAGGGTTGTTGGGAAAACAGCAACAAAGTGGTTCAGCCAAAGACTTGAAGTGATAGGAGTTAGGAGAAAGACATCTTTGGAAGATGAGTCTGATCTACTTATCACTGAGCAGCTGAAGTGCAGAGGCACCAGCATAAACAGAGCATCTCTGAACACCCAGCTTTCCCCTTTCTCCTCCAAGCTACACGAGCATGGTTCACATGTAGAGCAGAGAGGAAGCCCTTCCAGCTGTCTGCCTGGCACGTTCATAGCAAAACAGAAATCGTTTTGGCTTTCAGTTTCTAGAAAACCCTCATACTTCTTCAAATTCAAAAGACCCTTTTGTAGCTGAGCAATGTGGGGACAAACTCCAAGTCTTCACCTTTTTTCAGTTGTCTTTATTAATAAGTAAAAATAGTCATGGCCTAAGTACATGTGTCATGGAGATGGCTGGTGTCATTCTGCTCCACCGTTTTGCTGATGCTAAAAGGATACAATAAGGGACAATGATGCAATGCTGCATGCAGCACACTCTGGTATTATTAATATTGCATTGTGAAGGCCTTTATCAGCTAGATTAGAGTTAGGAAATGCCTACACATTATCAGTACAATAATAATTATATAATTGTGCCCCAGAACTATGCTGTCATTAAAGAAGACTCAGATACAGAAAAATCCAGTGGCTGAATTCTAAAGAAACTCATTTGGCCAAAGTCCCTCTCATCAGTAACCTATTTTTCTGACTATTGAGGAAAGAGGCTGATGATTTTCCTGCTCTGCTCATTTAAGGATCACCTCCAAAATAATGCCCTTTATGAAAAATTTCAATCAGGTTTCAGACCTTATCATAATGCGGAGGCAGCTCTTGTCAGGGTCAGCAATGATTTACATATGTATAGTCTGCTGATCGCAACTTACTGTCAGCTGTTTTATTTTTGGATTTCTCATCTACTTTTCGCAGGACAGACCACACAGTCTTGAGCTCAGCTTGGAGAAAAGTGACTGTACGACTTCCAGCATGGCTTTTGGTGATTTTGGCCCTTAGATTACCATATCCACCAACTGATTTAGCGAACAAGATGGGATTTTTCTTTTTTTTATTCCTCCCACAGCTTTGTCTTCCAGTTTCCTGAAAATAAAAGCTTTGGGTTCATGCTTTAGTAGAGTTGCATTGGCAATTAAGCAACCGTAGGACCAAGTCGTGTGTGAAGTTCAGCTGAGTGTCTCAGACCATTGACACCAAGGCTAATGTGCTGCTGAAATACCTCTCCTATAAACCCAAACCGACATAAGCCTTGAATCTTCCACATAAATGGCATAGAAATGGGACTGAATTTTCCTCTTTGCTTCGTCACTTCTATATCGCTTATCTCCATTTCCTCCTTTTGGTGGAAAAAATAGGATCATACCACTGAAGCTTGGGTTCCTCTTTGTGAAATCATTGTGTGTTTTTGTGAAATACTATTTAATATCAAGTGCATAACCAGTCATTTTCAAACCATTTACTTGGGGTATGTGGACTCATACCCAAGCAGGGCAAGTAGGGAGGGATCATGGGTCCCATTTAGGGCCTTAATCCCACTGCCGTCACTGTCTTTGAGACAAAATAGTTAGAAAATGCCTTCTTTTGGGGGATCTGGATCTTGTTAATGTGAATTATGAATACTCAGACCTATGAACCAGGTAGGTATCCAGCAGTATGCATAGGACAGTGCTTGTTGGCATGAGTGGAGCTGGGACAGGTGTTTGCTGTTAGGATGTCTCTTCTGGGTCTGGATCTTTGCTTTTCTTTGCCTCATTTACACTTCTGTAAAAGGGCACTGATGACTGTGAAAGGCACTTGAGGTTTTGAGCAAGTCAAGGGCAGTTGTTTCTCCTCTGTGCTGCAACAAAAAGAAACCTGACGGACAGCGGAAATGTTTTCCCTCAGAAAGCCTCATCTTTGTGACACTTTACTGTGACATCAAGCAAGACATGCCTTGCATTGCCCAGTGTACACAACCTCTGATTAATCCCATTAACTTCAGGATCCTGCTCACACACTTAAATCTAAATACACGTTTAAATATTTTGCTAAAATGGGATCGTGGTGCTCTGCTTCTCTACTCATAAAGCCAGATAGGTTTCATGGCAAGTTCACTTGAGTGTCTTGAATCCATTTGGAAAACAGCAGTCTAACCTGGAGTGTCTTTTTTTTTCCTCTACCTCTTTGAGCTGGGTAAGGATACAGGCAGCAGAGAGTTTGTGACCACACAGCATCCAAATGCAGCACATCAGAGGATTTGACATTGTAATTCAACAACAAAAAACCCCCCTATGAAACCAGTTTGTCTGTTTTTCGCTTTCCCTTGTTAAACCTCACTCACCCTCCTGTTTGTTTTTATTCTGTCTCATGATAGCACCTCAGGGCTTTGGTCACGACAGAGGTCTCTCCTGCTTATACAAAGGCTAAGAGAGGATTCCTGCTTTGAAGACATTATGGGCTAATGGAAGATGATGCAGCGAAGATGCTGCATAGAAAGAAGGAGAAGGAAAGAAACAACACTGAGAAGCTGAGGAGAAGGCATTGTGGCTTAGCTGGACAGTTATATGCTTTTAAAAGTCATAACAAACAAGTATAAACAGTATAAAAGATGATTAATCTGTTACCGTTTCATTTTCTCTTTCAGTATTTGCTCCCTTATTTTAAAAAGTGTTAAATCTAGGCTTGGAGGATGTAATAAGCTGAATTTTTTCCTTTTTTTGAAGAGCAGAATGTTATTGTTCTTTTCTTTTTTTACCCTTTCATCTTTTTAACACCTCTCCAGGTGTTAAGAATTTCTAAAAAAATAAGTCAGTAGGACAGCAAATTCATCAGTATAGTTCCCTTTGATCTCCTCAGAAGGGATGTCTGCAGATATTCCCTCAAGTCCCCTGTCCACTTCTTATTGACAGATTTGACTGCAACTAAACCATAGGAGGCCATAAATAATCTGTCAAAACTCCTTTCTCTTTTGCATGTTTCAGTAAACACTTTTCCTCAGGGATAACATCTGCTTCCTGAAGAAGACTTCCACTTTGGAGGAAAAGTGCAGGCATTTATAGGCAAATTCCCTTTCCCTTCCCTTTTCATCCCCTGCCCTGACTTGTCTTCCCTTTATGAATTTTTCTCTTTATATCCTCATGAAGTTGATGATATTGCCCATTACCCATAGCTCTGTCCTTACATGAGATTTAGTTGTCAAGTGAAATAATTCAGAGGAGGGTACAACTCCAGCTGCTCTGACCTTACAGAGGAATAAAAGGCAGCGAAAGGATGAAATTCACTGTGACACAGTCTCCCAAATGGATAAACAAGCCAAGTTTGGGGTCTATGACACTCCCCCTCTTTTAAAATCAGTAACATTTGCTTTCTGTGCATTTATTCTAAGAAGTGCTATATGTTTTCAAGGTAGGCTATTATACCTTGCGTTCACCTGACTAACCATCTGAATCTCAGCTAGTCACCCTCAGCTCCCTCTGAAATCAGTGGAGATCTAGTCCAGGGAGCCAATGATTCATTTCATCCTAAATTAGATACTTAAAATGGATGAGAGAATCATGCCGTAGGTGCCTGTTTGTCTCCGTTGACTATGAGGGAATGACTGATTGAATGACTAACTCACCTGCATCCATCTACTTATAGATATATGAAGGTTGGTAAGGCAGATCCTGCCCTGTCTAACTGATTTCTGAGGTTTAATTTCATTCTACCTGGTTTTGTGCCCCTGAACTCATTCTTTATTAATAATGAAGCTAAATTCTGTCTTCAGATGCTGCGAGATGGGCTTTGGAGGACTGGATTTAATTATTGCAAAAGTTGCAAATATTTAAATCACTACTAGTGTATACTGGCAGGTGTGCCTTTTCTTGTGGAAATACATCATTGCAATCGTGATATACACATCCGAAAATCTTTTTGATGTCCAAGTGCTTTTATTTATACAAACTATTGAGAAAATAATAATTTACTGGAGAAATAGTTTCTATTAATATTCATTATCATATACCCTGAAAACACATACACAAAATGTAATCATAGCCTGCATGAGTTCTGTACTTTGTGTGCCTGACATGTAGTTATTTGAGAACCACTTTGTATTGACAGAAACTCTCCACTTGCAATGTTTCATGATATCTGGATGGGAAAGGAAATAATGGTGCAAAAATGTGGGGTATTTCCATCGCAGTCTGAGAGAGATAGCCAGGTCAAGCTGTTTACAGTAATGAAGAGCATAAAAAGCTTTATATGGAAATTGGAGGAGGAGGAAGGTCTTAATGCACCGCTGAGATGTGTGTATAACAAAGGGCTTGAATGAAACTGAGGAAGGGTTGGAAGATTTTGAGTTTGACTCCAGTTTGGAAGTGGAATTTGGAAAATAAATACCAAAATGTATTAGTTTATGATGGTTCAGTTGGAGATGGAGGAAAATTGAAGCAACAGCTAACTCAAGCAACTGATTTAGTGTTATAGCACACTGGAAACTTAGCAGCAGATACAAAAAGGAGGAAAACGACTTAGGGGTGAGATTCATCTCTCCTAACTTCAGGGATAGGATCCATCTCACTGAAATGTGGGCGTATAGAGAGTGATTCACTGACCAGACGTAGGAGTCTGCTTTACAGTGAGACAAATCGCTTCCTCGGCTCCGCCGACCACGTTGACTGGATCCCCAGCGCCAGCAGTGGGAGTGCAGACTTCCAGCTCACATGTAGACTCTTGCATTGCACCATCCTACACTACCTCCTACCCAGGCTGGGTTTAGGGATGGGATTCACTCCGTCTAATTTCAGACATCTCCTCAGCACACATCTACATCAAGCTGGTCACCCTGGGCTCCCTGCACAGTCAATGGAGAGACGCAGGTATTTTTAGGGAATGAGTCATGACAATGCAGATCTGTCCCTCCCAACTGCTGGGCTTCAAAGCCCAATCCCCTTTTGCTTGATCCTGTGATTCCTGCACACTTGTCTACATTTAAAAGAAGGAAAAAGAGAGGCCATCACCCCAGTCTTGCCAGAACCTGAAGAACAGGCTCAGTTTTGCAGAAGAAAGCTTGGAAGACACATTTTCTCACAGCTCCTTTTCCCCATCTGCAGGTCCTCCTCAGCTCCCTCTCTGTGCCCACAGCCAGCTCTAGGCATACAGTCCGGAGCACGGCATTGCTGTCACCTTGTTCATGGCCCTGATTCAGGCATCAACATCTGCAGCCCAGTTCAATTCCAGACCTCCTTTCATGCTGCCCTGCTCCATCTGTTCAGAGTTTTAAGCTCCTCTGGGCTTGACCTGAGCAATGCTGGAGCCCAGCTCTGTACTGTGGTTTTCACACCATGGCCAGGTACCCAGAACTGTGTCACCATGCACCTCAGCTGTGGGCACGCACATCCTTTCTGGGAGTCAGAGCTCATCTGGGTCGCAGTCTTGCTGAAACTATTATTTCAGCGAAGTATTTGCCAGAGGGAATTTGTTATGAAAAAGTTCTTTGTGATTTTGGTGTTATTTTCATAGAGTTATTGCTTTGGGGAAACGCTGCTATACCTGTTCTCGGCTTCTAAGATCTTGTGCCAACAGTACTCTCAGTTGTGAGACCAATAAAAAGAGAAAACAAAAACCATCACCTTCATATTGCTTCTCTCCTTTCACCAATTCATAAGGTCCCAAGGTGTCTTGCAAACTGCATATACATATGCACAGGGGAGACATTTAGGGCAGTGAATATTCAGCAGCCAGCTGGACTGTTAAACTGCTGTTTTGGACAGGAAGACAAGAAAATTGCTAAATGCCAGGGAAAACTGAGGAAGAAATTTAGATAAGTGGGACATAATTACCTGACCTGGGAGTGAGCCAGGACAGTGGAGCAAAATATCTTCATTGTTTGGGTTTGCCAATGCCATCAAATCTTCCTGGATTGGGACTTCAGTCTTTTCCTATGTGAAAGGGATTGGTTCTCCCTGAGCAATGGCACTGTTGGTGGGCTATGCTCAGAGCCAACAGCCCCAAATTTTTCCTTGTGGGACTCTATCCCTTCTACCTTCCCCAGCTCAAATTTGCTTAGCTCAAAGAGGTGCTTGGAATCACTTCTTTTGAACAAGCAGCTGTTGATTTAGCACCAAGCCACAGTTTTTCCAAGTGCAAAACACAAAATATAACAAGCGACACATCTGTCTCTGCATGGAGATATGCAGTCCAAATCCACTGGAGACAGGAAGAGCTCATTCAGCATTCTTGCTGAGATCCATTAATCCATATATTTAGTACAAACACAACATTAGAACTAATTCTGGCTCTGATGTAGAAAGCAGATGTAAAGGGTGTATGTGTGTCAGAAAAATCCAGCTTTTCAGATTACCCATCATTTGCGGTTTGAATGTTAATGTGGTAGTCAAACCTCTTAGGATTATCTACCTGTCAAGAAGAGAAAAGTAGTAGTATTTTCTTTTAGGCAAATGTTAAACCACATAAATGAAGTTAGTCCATTGCCAGCTGCCTTAGAGGATTGTCTAAAGATCCACTGAGGTTATCCTGTTTCAGAACTAAAACTTGTTTATCTAGCCAAGTGAATTTAATTATTTGGAGTATGTATGGAAGGCAAGATCATCAAAGATGACTCCATTTTCTGTGCTTCAATATCTGGGTGCTCAACAAGGTTGCGCTGGAGGAGGCCAAAATTTGGAGGCTGGTAGCATACCCAGGAGCTCTACCCTACCGAGTGCTCTTAAGTCTCGTGCAGATATCTGACAAAAAACTTTAGTTACTGAGCCAAAGGCACACAGAAATGTGTAGAGCGGAGAACGAGCAGTGAAAGCACATAATTGTTTTTTTTTCCCCATCCTTTAGGACCTGACCTCTTGAGTTCTCTTTGTGTCTCAGCTGGCACATCCTCACAGAGAGAGATTTCAGTTTACCCTTGAAGCAATGTAGGTGACAGCAAGAGGGGAGGCAGATGTCTGTTGGGTGGCAAAGCTGGGACAGTTGAGAGGAGATGGGATGAAAAGTACAGCTGGAATATTCAAATGTGGCCAGCCCGCAGTTTCCTGAAAAGTCGGTGGAAAAGGTTTTCCTTTCCCATAGCAAAAAATCTATGAACCCCTCCTCATGCAGAGGCAAACACCACCCTGTAGATTAGCTGGGGCAATAGGTTAGTCCCCGTGCTGTGCAACTTGCACCTCTGCTTGGGGGAAATACAGGGAAAACAAAGAGCAACATAACCACAAGGTAAAAACTCTTCAGTGGGGGAGGGATATTTAGTGCTGGTTCTTGTGATCTTTACCATCTGTAGAACAGATGGAGCTTCATTATGAGGAAGGGAACACCTTGAGAAGCATTATAATCTCACACCAGCCTGGAGAGAAGCAAAACCTGACTGTAGTCGAGATCTCTCCCAGGGAAGATTTCAGCTTGTGTTTATGAAGGTTTAGGGAGCAGGGAAAAGAGGCTAATGAATGATTGGCCAAGAAAAATGCTGCCATTAATTTCGTTAGCGTCTGAGACGAGGAGTGGCTTTATTTAGTTCTCTGTCTGAAATAGCAGAGTGTATATTTTTTAATCCTGAGAAGCAAGCCTCCTGCTTGCACCTCAGAACTCAAGTTAGCTGGGTGGTTTTTGTTTGCAGGGTTTGGTGCAAATGCTTTTATTTTTGTTTGTTTGACCTTCGTGCCTTCACCCTCTGTCTGCCCTTCAGAGCGTCTCTGAATTTGGCATTCTTGCAAATTCCAAACTCGCAGCAAATCGCAGCTCTACCCTCTGTGTTTTTCCTGCTTTGGCATTCAAATACCAGAAAAACCGCAAGATTCATCCAGCTCATGAGCGGTGGATGCAGCACAGATCTGCAAGGAGGCTGTGCAGGCATTCCTGCCTCACATGGCCAGGAGAGAGGTGGCTGCAGCAAACCCTATAATGGGGGGCAGGCAGACCCTTAACCCCCCGGCAAGTCTGCACCTGGTTCTGCACCACAAAGCCATAAATCAGCCACAGGATGCATGAGCAGCCCTTGGGTTCCACCACCCTGCTGACAAAACACAGCTGAGCTTCAAGTGTGAAATGAAATCCAGGTGAGTTGAAGGGCTACAGAAACAACCCCTTGAAGCTCCAAATCTCTAAGGGTAAGAAACGCAGCTTTGGGAGAGCAGGCTTTGGTCTTTATGATTTCATAGAATGTCCTGAGTTGGAAGGGACACACAAGGATCATCAAGTCCAACTCCTGTCCCTACACAGGACAACCCCAAAATTCACACCATGTGTGTGAGGGTGCTGTCCAGTCTCTTCTTGAACACTGTCAGGCTTGGGGCCGTGACACCTCCCTGGGGAGCCTGTTCCAGTGTCCAGCACCTCTGGGTGAAGAAACTTTTCCTCATGTCAAACCTCAACCTCCTCTGGCACATCTTTCTGCCAGTCCTATCACTGATCACCAGAGACAGGCAACCTAAAATCCCCAAATTTCCTAAAATCCCCAAATTTCCAAAAATTGCTTTCTGCTAGTTCCCATGGTCAGATACCCCAGAACTCAAAAACCACTCATACAACTTGGCATATTTTTGTCACCCTTGCAATCATTGCTGTGTTTGCCTGCTAGAGGTCTGAGAAGCTTATTTTATGAAGCATCCACTAGATACAGAGCATGGGACTGAGTGGCAGGAGCCCAGCTACTGTCTTTCTCCAGCATCTCCATATAGTTTTTTTCCTTGCCGCTCTTTAGCTGTCTTGTCTTTCTCTGTGTTCATGCAGTGCCTGGCACTATGGGGTTGGGGTCTCAGCTGAGCCTCTTGCAAGCGGCACCGTAATACAAAGAAGATATGTTCCTTTAGAAACTCTACCACCTCCGTGAATAACTGCAAGTTTGGTTCTGATCCAAGCAACCTTATCCACAAAGTACAGAGAGAACCTGTCATGGTGTGAAATACTGAACTCTGCCTCTATTTGGAGGAAAGCCACAGTTTGTCAAGCTGAACACCACTAGGAGCGGATCTGTCTGCCTACCTAAATATTCTTTGCTAGTTAATAGCTACGCAGGGAGTTTTGTCTTCTATATTTATTTTTTTTTTAAACTGAGAAGATCATTTATTCCAAGTGTAATAACTGAAGTAGACGGGACTCGTAACAGATTCAGAATTAACATAATGATATTTGATAATAATCATAACATTTCATAATATTGATTGCAGGAGAGAACTGACGGCAAAAGAATGTACCAGCTGTCTGTACATGTAACATCTCTCAGCTTTTTAACTTTTTATCTCCTGACGAAAGGTATCAGACAGAAGATCTATTTATTTATTTATGGGGGTTTGTTCATTCATAGAGAAAGAAAGGAAGGATGTAAGAAATCATAGAATCATTCATTTGCAAGAGACCCTAAAGATTATTGTGTCCATGTGAACATTAAAGCATCTTCCCAGAAAGGTAAAGACCTTAAAACCATAATCTTGGCCCAAATGTATTTTCTGACCTCTCTGCCTCTTGCCCAGCCACTCACAGGCCCTGATCCAGTCCCTCTTCAATGCCTGTTGGGACCCCATGGGCTCCTGGAACCTGCACCCAAGCTTCACGGATGACGGCTGTGGCTGAATCTGATTTTGGGAAGGGACTGCTCCCTCACCCTGAAGACAAGAAGGGTGTCATACATTATACCTGTATTGCTAAGCCCTTTTTTCTCTTTTCTCCTTCCAGCCTCAGGGTGGTTGTGTCCAAACTGCCTCATGCCCATAGCCAGGGGCATGAACACCTGAGCCAAAGTGGGGACAGAGCCAGAGAGCACAAGCCAAAAATGTCCCAGGAATGGTGCAGCCGTGTTGGTCACTGCAGGCCAGCCCAGTGCACAAAGCCATGATTTTATTTATGGAACCTAGATGCTTCATGGGTCCCAATTCAACAGCACATTTAATCCTTTGCTAGACAGAGCTGCTGTGATGGTAGTGTGGCTTTTCCAGGGGCTGGTTGCTTTGAACTTCTTCTTTTTTACCATGGTAGATCTCTGCAGGTACCAGGCAGGGGTTTAACCTTCCAGGTGCATAGCAGTTTCTGAAAAGCTACATATGTCAAGAGGAACATTCAAAATCACTAGTCATATCAGTTAGCATTGTCTGGAAAAAGTTAAGTGTTTCCTCAGACTGTGCAAGTTTGAAGAAGGGAAATCTGCCTACCTCTCTCAAAATTTATTCCAGCTCTTTAATTATAAAATCTTGCAGTAGATGAGCTTCTTTTGACCACTCAGAGGAGAATGAACTGCTAAATTTGTACTCCAGGGAATTTGTATTGTGGGAAATTATTGCTACTCCTAACACAACTTAGAGGTACGAGTGCTTTTCCGTACTAAGAAACAATTCAGAGTGTCTGTGCAGAGGGATGTGTGTGTACCAGACAGCTCGCTTGAGCTGCCAGCCTGCTGCTTTAACTCCATACCTAAGTTCTGCAATAAGTTAGATTGCAACCATGGAAGTGTTTGGTGAGGAATTTGTTACGCACATGCAATGTAATGACACTGTGGCGACATCTGCGGCTGGCATTTTCTGTGATGCTAGCAATGCAAAATCAGGGCTGAGAGGCATTATCTGAGAGACAAACAGGGAAGGAAAGAGAGATATTCTGTTGACTTAAGAAACCCTCTAAAGAGCATGGGATAAGAAAATAAGGAGACTGGTGGAACAGTCAGTCCCTGTTTGGATGGCTGGCTGCAGATTGAAAAGATCAAATATTTACCGGTGCTCCCAGTGCAGAGGAATAGCTGGATCTCTGGCTGATTGGAAGCACAGCAATACTGAATGCTGTTAAAATAACATAATGTTTAATGCATAATGCAGTTTTTCAGCCAGTACTCTGGTATTCAGCCATACCTGTGCTTGGGAAAACTGTTCATCACTGCAGTAATTTTCTCCTTGGAGAAAGGTGAGCTGGGGAAGAAAATACACATTAAGATTGGAGAGATGAGTGATTTTGTAAGGAAATAAAAAAAAAAAAACACAGATGTGAATGGAAGGAACCCCCTTGGAGAAGAGTACATCTGTTGCTGACGATGCCATAATCATAAAATCATAGAATATTTTGGGTTGGAATGGACCTTCACAGGTCATCTAGTCCAAGCCCTGCCATGAGCAGGGACATCTTCACCCAGCTCAGGTTGCTCAGAGCCCTGTCCAGCCTGGCCTGGGATGTCTGCAGGGATGGTTCATCCACCACCTCTCTGGGAAACCTGGGACTGTGTTTCATCACTCTCATTGTAAAAAATTTCTTCCTCATGTCTGGCCTGAATCTCCCCTCCTTTAGTTTAAAATTGTCACCCTTTGTCCTGTCGCAACAGGCCCTGCTAAAAAGCCTGTCCCCATGCCATCCCTCTCTGTAGCAGCTGGCTATACAATGGTCAGGAAAAGATGGACAGACTCAGCACCCATCCACGCTGAGAGTTATGAGTACTGTGTAATGCCAGAGATGTTACATGCCTGAAGATCTCCTTTCTGTAATAGTAATCAGGGAAGCAAAAGCAAGTAATAAAGGCACATCCTGAATTTCAGAATTGCTAAGATCCTCTGGTCTAATAACTTCATCTGAATTTGTGAACATTTGGCACCTCTGTAGACTCAAGCTTTCCTTCTTGGGATGGTGGATATAGAAGGACTGTATTAAGCGTGGTAGGTGAAAGAAGGATGAGGCTTAAATGTCACATGTCCTCTAACTTGGTACTCCCAGCCTTTTATAGTCTGTGCAAAATCCTGAAGCTTTTATTTAATGCTGATTTGTTCTTGCTCAAGGAAAATATTCTCTTGTTGCAGTGGATAAGTTGCCAGAGGAAATTCTTGAGGATTTGTCTGATAATGAAAAGATGATCGGAATGGCTGTGTAAAAAGCCTAAAATGGCGAGAAAGTAGCAGCGGAGTGGTTTGAGAATAATACATTCACTTCTCTGTGTGTACAGCTCCACTGCATCCTTTGTGTAAATTCTCAGCATTCCTGGAAAAGAAGAAAATCAACCAAAGGTGGCATTTTCCAGGAAACTCTTTGAAAATAATCATCTTCATATTCATTCACTGGTGACTGTCAATATACTTGTGTGTGAAATTCTAAAGCCTTTGGAGAGAGCAGTTGAATTAAAGTTTGCAGTTCTTTGTCTGCGAGAAAGAGAATTTTCCCTGGTACATTGTGCTGTTGTCCCCTCCTCCCCTTTTTCCTGTTGGTCCAAAAGTTGGTCATTTTAAGTAACTGATAAAATTGATGATTTTAAGTAATTAGCCTGCCCAGCACAGTTTCTTCTAGGAACTAGAGTTGAACCAGTTCCTAAACATAAAAACTGGAAAACATTGAAGCAGAAGCACTTAAAATGTTGTCCAGAGATCATATACCAAAGTTTAATGCAGTGATTCTTTCAGGTGCCGAAAGGTGAAAATTAGCGTGTTAAACATTTCCTGTGGTTATTTATCTGTGGATCCAATAACCCAATAGTTGACTTGGTGGTGGTAGAAAACAAAGGATTCATGAATGAGAATGAGGAAAGAGTGATCCGCCCTGCAACAAACTACTCCATGCTTAAATTCCTGTAGCAAGTCATCAGGTTATAGTCTCTGCTAATCAGCTACAGCCTACAGTTTTTCATCCAGCATGCTTTTAATTCCCACGTGTTTCATTTCTCTTGAGGGACTATTGAAGAGCCAGGTGAGAAGTTCTGCTGCCATTCAGCCTGCATGCAGCTGCAGAATTCAGCCTGAATCGGCTCATCCAGAAGACGCTGATTTATTGAAGGGTATTGAACACGTTAGAGATGGTCTGCTGGAAAGGTGAGAATATATTAAAACAATGGGAGAAACTTCAGAGTCAACCAGGTTCAAAATGGAAATCACAGCTGATCTTAGTTAATAAACTATTGGGAGAATGATAGGGGAAAAAATTGTGTTTGATCTTGCCAAGCATGTAGACTTGTTGGTAGGACGGCCAAAGTGCCTTAGATACCCTGCATAAATCTCAGAGAGAAAAATGCACCTGCTGTGGAAAAACTTGGTGTATGAGAGATATGAATACCTCATGTGAGAATCCTGTCCCCCTCAGTTACAGAAGCAGCACAAGGTGATTAAGTTTCCAACTTGATGCCCTAATGAGATACTCAGTGAGAAATCCTGAAATTGCCACATCCCAGAGCTGGTTCCTAGGGAGGGTGAATTCAGATCATTGCTTTTCCATGCAGCGGAGGACGATTCCCTGGAAGAGGGAGCAGAAAGGCTAAAGCAATGCAAAGCAAAGGGAGGTTTAGAAAGCTGCTGAATGCACCCTGGTCTCTGCTTCTCATGCTAAGAAGCAATTGAAATATTAAAGGTAATAAAACATGATTTAGTTCATGCTGTGAACTTCAGTTATTTACTTCAGTTCACACTTTGCATTTTATCTGCTGGGCCTCAGACTGTCTATGTTGATAAATCACCATGTTCCAAGTACAGAAGGGGAGAAGAACACTTTATTTCATAACTATTCAATTATGAAAGCAGGGGAGGAGGGAAGAATGCATGAATCAATATAACTTTTTCCAGAATTATCAATATCTCTAGTGTCATCCTTATTTTACCTTTTCTCAGCCAGGGATCCTCATCCCCATTTTAAGGATATGAATAGTGACTTGTTCAAGAAGCCAGGGATAAAAATGAGGTTTTCAACTATGGTTCCCTTTTTCCACTCTACAAAACTGCACAACAACACTGTGTTATGATTAAAAACCAGCCCCTCCACTCAGGGAGCTTCTGGACCCAAATCCTCCATGCTGAAAACCCCAAGTTGCACTCACAACTTGTAGCATGAGGAGATTGTCAAAAGCAGCACAGCAATGCTCAGAGAGAAACTGTTTTTGCAATGTTAGGGGCCTACCCTTAAAATGATGAATGGTGACACTAATTGACAGGCTCCCCAATAATTAAATGGAAGGTTTGAAGGTATTTCCTTTTTTTCTTGTATTTCTATCTATTGCCACCCCCAACAAAGGACAAAACGTCACTCATAACTTCAACTAAGCAGAGCTTTGTCACTTTATCTCTGTTTTAAATGTTATTTGAATGTTAGCTCTTTACATTTGCTTTTCTTTCTTGAATAAAAAAAGGCAAAGCAATCATAATAGGCATAAAACTGTCATGAGAAGGTCATAAAATGCATATTGCTTACTGAAATGAAAGGGGTCATAGAATCGTCTGGGTTGGAAGGGATCTCCAAAGCTCATCTAGTCCAAACCTCTGCCATGAGCAGGGACATCTTCACCAGATGAGGTTGCTCAGAGCCCCGTCCAGCCTGGCCTGGGATGTCTCCAGGGACGGGCCATCCACCACCTCTCTGGGCAACCTGGGCCAGTGCCTCGCCACCCTCAGTGTAAAACATTTATTCCTCATGTCCAACCTGAATCTCCCCTCCTTCAGTTTAAAATCATCATCCCTTGTCTTCTGGTAACAGGCCTTTCTAAAAAGTCTGTCCCCATCTTTCTTACAGGCCCCTTTTAAGCACTGAAAGGTCACAATAAGGTCTCCCTGAAGCTTCTCTTCTCCAGCTGAACACCCCAGCTCTCTCAGCCTGTCCTCCCAGCAGAGCTGTTCCAGCCTCAGATCATTCCTGTGGCTCCTCTGGCCCCTCTCCAACAGGTCCATGTGTGTCCTGTACCTGAGGGCTCCAGAGATGGATGCAATACTCCACCTGAAGGTTATCACTGTGGAAAGGTAATGTTGATGTGTAATAAAGTGAGTGGGAGGGCAAGATCATTTTCTTAGCGAGTGTCTAGGAAAGGGATAGAGGTGGAGAGGGATGGGAAGCTGGGGGTAGGTTTGCAGATGGGGTGGAGTTCAATGAAGGATGGTGGTCATGGAGCAAAGTGCTTCCGATACTGCAGACTCAGCAGGACCTGCTGTCTCACTTCATATTTGTGGGATGTCGAAAGGGGACCTGCCACTTCTCACAGTTTAATGCTTCATAATTTGTGTTTGTCTGTCCCAGCCTTTCACATCTACTATTTTCTTGACCCTTCACCGCTGTTTCTGTTTCTGTCCTGTGCTGAGGAACCAGAGCTGGACCAGCACTGCAGGGGGGTCTCACCAGAGCGGAGCAGAGGGGCAGAATCACCTCCCTCCACCTGCTGCCCACGCTCCTTGTGATGCAGCCCATGATACAATTGGCCTTCTGGGCTGCAAGGGCACGTTGCCAGCTCATGTCCAGTCTTTCATTCCCAGCACCCCCAAGTCCTTGTCCGCAGGGCTGCTCTCAATCCCTTCATCCCCCAGCCTGTATTCATAGTGGGGGTGGTCCTGACCCAGGTGCATGACCTCACACTTGGTCTTGTTAGTCATTTCCCATTCTATATGGTAAATAAATATTGAAGGAAGTTTCTCTATCTTGCTGTTGTTTATACGTTTTTAAGTGTACTCTGAACTGAGATAAAGTGCCAGATTGACAACTCTGCTTGTTGCCAGAATAGTGACAGCATAGACTGCAGGCAGGGTGAGACACCATCATGCTAATATCTTTCAAGCCTGTTTTGGACCAGACTGGGATGAAAGAAAATATGCAGAGTGAAAGATCCAGTGTGTGGCCCATGTAATCTTTTGTCTCTATAGTCTAACATAGATGGTAGCTGTACGTGCCTCATTACAGAAGGGGAAAAAAAAGTGGGGCGGGGGGGAAGCTGGCATTAAAATAATTACTAAGGAAAGACTTGTCCAAGATTTACAAATACAATGATTTCAGTGTGGTTGGATGCTATGATTTCTGGGTGTGCAAATTAAAACACCTTAGAGACGTGATTTTCAGAAAGCATGGAGCACTTCTCCTCTGTGAAAACTGTTCTTCTTAAACAGTATGTTGTGCCCCCAAAACCTAAATAATACTTCTGTCTATCCAGCTTACATACAAACAGAACATGAAAACACCAATATCATGTGGCAAGCAGGAAGTTTCTCTCTTTGGATTCTACTCAAGCAAACATTCATTAAAATGGAAAGAAATCCCTAGACCCACAGGTTGCTAGGAAGTCCTTTTGCAACCTGGACTGTTAGTTGGGACCTGATAATATTCCCAGCTCATGAGTCAAATAAGTAGTTTGGGTGCTTTTCCTGCTGCTCTTGGCTTTGTCAGTGTGGGGGATTTAAAACTGTCCAGAGAATCTAGTGTGTAACACTGAGCTAAAAATCAGGTCAAGTGCATTCTGCTGCTGCTGCTGCTGAAGGTTACATAGCAAAGTATGTTTATGCATCTATCATATGTATATGTATGTATGCATTGTAGCTACCGGTGAAAACAGAAGAAAGGGAAAATTTCCCTCACCTCCACCCTCAGTTTGGGAAGAAAAAAGGACAAAATTCCTTTTTTAACAGAGAGGATACACAACTTATGGGAAAATCGTTATTTAGAGGTTTGATGAGGATACCCCCTTTAAATACAAGATGTGGTATGCTAAACAAATGTTTCCAGTTTTTAAACCTATGGGTGGCACGTCTGATAGACAAAGCAGTAACGTGGGTGCTTTTTGCCCTGCCCAGGTGACAGTTCGTGGGCCAGGAGATGTCAGGTCAGCTTTTAGGAGCCCAGTCTGTGACTAGAAAACCTGTAAACCCTCCATTTATCACCTCCACAAGAGCTGCTGTCTGGGCAGAAACATCCCATCAGAAGCAGGTGAATGCACAGAGACTGGTGCTGGTGTGTTCCCACAAGGTCTGTACCAACCAACGCAGCTGCGGGAAGGGGAACCCAACTGTGTTGCTTCATCAGCTCTTGCAATTAGTTGCTTCTAATCGCAGGACCAAACAATAGCGATTGATGAATTAATGAGTTGGCAAGAGATGATCAAGAGAACATAATGTGGCTTTCAGAGCCTTATGACTGATGTTGCGATGTGAAAGAGAAGGAAAGAAAAACAGGAAAGAAAATTTTTTTCCACCCACCCAGGTTACCTTCCTGTGTTCAGGAACTGGAGAGACTAGTGGACAAAGAGGAGAGCTCCTACAGAAGTTAAGACATGATAGGAAACAAACCTTGCACCGAAGAACCTGAAGTAGATAAAGCAGCACAGATGGATGGGGTGGGAGAAGCGCTGTATCATTTTCCCTGTAGCTCCCTGAAGCCCCAGTTGAATGCATGAGCTTGCACTTCTTTGTGCAGGAGATGCATGGCAGAGCCTTGAACTGAACCCACAGCTCCACATGTAGGACAACATGTAGACAAGTGTTTGACTTAACACATGTGCTGAAGTCACTTTCAAATGCTGAAAAGCTATCCTAGGAACTCAGAAAGAGCAAATGCAGTTCCCTGCCTTTTTAAGTGACCGCACCTCCTTCAGAAACTGGTTTCAAGCCATCTTCAGCCCACTGGATATTTTGCTTAATCCCATTCTTGGCCACCACTGACTGGCTGCTTTTATATCAGGAAAGCTCTCCAGCTTACCCTGGATAATGATACTGCCCTGAGCTGGGACCATGTGATCTTTATCATAAAAATCTTCTCTCTGATTCATTTTTGTCCTTTTCTTTTACATATTAATCTTATTCCTATTATTGCTAAGCTTACACTGCTGGGAAGCACTCTGGGCTAGGACACCAAGCACATTCATATGGTATTATACATCTCCTTCCTTCCTTGCGACAGAAGGAGTTAGGAAAACTTGTGTTCATTAGAAAGCTTGACATGAGAAGCGATCCATTGATCCATTGCCACTTCAGTTTGGAAGAGGAGCTGTAGATAAAATGCTACGTTTCAAAAAGCCAGGAGCTTTAGAGACTCCACAAGGTTTCCCATCTTGCAAATGGCATGGTCTTTGGGCAAAGTTTTAGTGCATTTCTTGGCACACATTTGGGTGATTCTTGTTCAGATGTTGCCTTCATACCCCCTGGACACTTAGCCAGGTTCCAGTGAGCCAAGGAAGTGTTTGGCTGAGCAAAAGAGTTATTTGGGGCTCAAGTCATGGTGAAAATGAACCTCTCTGAACCTCGAGGCCCCAGCCAGGATTGTGAAATCACTGTGTGTCTAGAGTTCTGTCCTCTTCCGTGAATAACAGCTTTGCTCAGCTGACTTTTGGAATTCGTCTTCTTTGTCCTAATAATTCTACAACAACATCTTGGGGGAAATTATCTTAATCTACAACACGCTCATATTTCTGTCCATCATAATCTAAATTTAGCCACAGAGAAAACTACAGTCCACTAATTCTCCCTACTGAAAGAGAGTCTAAGAGGGAGCTTTTACTGTTTGCACAAGCTAATGGAGATACATCTCCTAATTCCCTCTTTGCTTCACAGGCTTGAAGCTGCTTCTTGTTTGCTGTTAAAGCTGGTGACTGATAATAAAGGTAGCAATTATTTTTACATTGCAGGATGCCCAGTACAGAGGCTATGCAGGAGCCTCATTACTAAACAGTATTCAATATTTATTCATGTATGTAAATTCCACTGGTCGAAATCTTGACACATTCACAGCATCACATATTTCATTCAGTTTATCCTCTGTAATTGTTCCCAACTGCTCAACAGCTCTGAACGATGAGTCCCATTGAGAGCAGTAGGTACAATGAGTGTAGTGGCTGCTGCTTCATAAATAATCTCAGAAGCTTGAGGACTGCAAATGACCTTGTTGCATTTGAGCTTGGAGCAAGGAGAGTACTGTTGAAAAGCTGTTCAGTGGTTTTGACTTTTACACCCTGTGTTTACATATGTTTTGTTATTCTGTCTTCTTGAGGCAAAGATGGATGGCACAAAGGGATATAGAGAATGCAAGGTGGAAGAGGTGTGCAAGAGTCATCACTGTAAATAATACATTTGATATTTTGACTCTGTTTTTTCAGTATTTATGATACAGAATCATAATTGTGCAGTTGGTAGGAGCTGATCTAGTAAACTACATGCATATCGTATATTTTAAGAACAAAAATTTTAAAGAGGGTGCACACAAGAAAGGGTGGAGATTGAAGAGCAATAGGTGAACATATGTTATGAATGATTCTTCATTTCTGTCTCAAAACTGTTTTGGCATGACTCTGACTACACTCAGAAGGACTAGTTCAGTGCAACTTTAAGATCTTATTAGTTCAGAGTCTGAAATGGTGGGCATAGCAACACCCAGACTTTTCTCTTAAAACTGTTCTCAGGTTGATGGCCCTGGCATCACTGGAAGTGCTTGGTAACTATTCCTGAGCTGCCTGGCATTTGTGCTGCAGAGCTCAGAGTGCTTTGCAGTGGTGCAGCCAAAGATAAGCCCAAGAAAATAGAGTTTTCACATGTTATTTGGGCAACGTGTTGTTTACTTACTCCTTAGATCCATCAATGCTGAAATCTCACTCTGTACTCACTGCTATGCCCCAGGGTGCTGCCTGCCTCTTAAAGCATCAACTAGTTCAGCCAAGGGAGAGAGACCCCTCTGAGAGATCTGAGCATTAATAAGACTCAGATTATGCCTTCCACCTTCACACAGGGCAATTTGGAAGACGCCACTAAACATCTTGAAAGATGAAAATCAAGAGACGAGTATTTTCAGAAGGCAAATCAACACAAGGAAAGAGGAGAACAAAAACCCCAAGGTCTTTTTAACATATCTGCAACTTGTTTGTTGCTTTAAGCAAGACTTGAGCATTGAATTGAAGCCCAGAGAGGAGGTGGAAGAATATAAACATAATTATTGCTGTGTGTAAATGTGGATGTTTCTGAAGGGAGACGTGCCACAAGTAATTGCAGACTAGAAACTTGCACTGGGGAACCAAAAAGTGAATGGCTGAAGTCCTGAGCCCAGTCAACTGAAAGGTAATCAGCGGGCTCGATCTCACAGAAGGAAAATAGTGAGGAGACGTGCACTCACATTTAAAAGCAAACAAAAGTGATCTTGGCACAAAACTGATCTTGGCCTTATTGTTACTGCCTAAAGTTTAAGAACTGTATGGTAGTGATTATCATTCCATAATGGAAGGAGAGAGATTGCTCCAGGCTCTGGCTGAAATTACAGCATCTCGTCTTCCATGCACCGCCCCTCTGCATCTCCAAGATCTCTGCCTATGTGGCAAGAGGCTGTCATTGGAACCTTGGCACGGCCACCTCCTGCTACACACAAGACACACTTGCTGAGCTGATGTTCGTGGTCCTTTGACATTTGTTCTGGTTTATTGTATTCTTTGAACTAGGTGATGTTAGACTGAAAGCATATGTTGGCTGTTTGTATAAAGAAAATCATGACCAACCGGTGCACATAAATTACAGCCGGTCTTATTACTTCTTATTAGCAAGAACAAATTTGAAAGGATGTGGTTTGCGCTCACCCTGACAAGGTTCTTGCATAGTGTCTGTCTCCAAAGCAGGCTTCAGACCTGAAGAGTTTTGTATTTCTGCTCTTCTATGATGTAACCTGGCCCATCCAGTGGGTTCAGGCTGCGTCACAAGCTTAGCAGGAATTACTGTGAAGAGAGTATGAATGATTAAAAGGAGCCTTGACCAGCTAAACTGGAAAGGCATTTGACAAAGAAGTCTATGTCACTGTCACAGTAATTAATGCCGAAGAGCGTTTTGGTGCCATGAATATTGTACTTAAGGAATTATATCAGCATGTTAAAAATGCATCATGAAAGGGCACATTTCATTTGATTTAAGTTTCAAAAAGGAACAACCAAGAACATAAAGACATAAAACCATGCCAGCGGAGAAAATCACCCTTTCTTCTCTTTGTTTGCTGTAACCAGACTCTTTCAATTACAGAGAGCCCAAGAATGTACCCAGTTGTTAAATTTAAGCTTATCAAGATTCCAGCAATACTGTCCAGTGTTGCCAGCAACTTACCGGGTGTCTCAGATAGGAGCGCTTGAGAGGAAAATGAAAGCTTTCCAAAAATTGCATGTCGAAGAGAGGGTGTTTGATCACATCTTTTATACAGTGTGCAGCTCTGGTCTTCCAATCTCTCCATCTTGAGAAGGATCCCTTAGAACTACGAATAAATGGTACTAAAAAGGTGAGAAGATTGCTTGCAAATATAAAAAGGCTTTATTACAAGGAGGCTACGTCTGTGTTAGTAAATTGAACAGTCTGGGGCCCTAAGGACAGGCAGGCCAACACGGCTTTCATGTGTATACCCTTCTTCTGCAACAAAACGGGCGGGTCTGCCCCCTGATGCCTCTTGGCAATCCCTGTCTTGATCTGTCCCTGGGAAGATGTAGTATCTTCATTATTGAAGAGTTTAAAGAACAAGTTAAAAAAAAGTCAGAAATAGTTAAACTCTTCCCGAGCCTGCACTGGGACTGGGACCCAATATCTTTCTTCCAGCTCCAGTGCTTTCAGTTCTGTTAGTTTATAAATATATTACTTCTTGCCCTAAGATGAGCTACAATTTTTCAAGGCGTTTTTCAAGTCTTACCTTTAGCTCACTTCTGAAGCGGCTGCAGGAGGTGGTGAAGTAATCCTTGTTCATAACAATCTTTGTATTGTATGTCTGCACACAATGTCCCTCGGGATCCAGCCCTGGTACTGGACGTGTACTAGACATGACTATTTTAGCCATCACTTTTCTATTCAAGCTGTAGAATGCTGCTCTGCTCTTCCTTTCATTTGATGGCGTCATCTGTCTTATTCTTCTTCCAGCTTTTTGTTTGTTTTGTGTTTGAGGAATGTTCCTTGATTCTGAACTGAAAAGAGAGGTCACTAATGAAAACCCTGCATCCAGAACACTGGGAAGTGAGAGAAAAGCTTTGCCCAGCTTTGAGGGACAACTTCTGGTTGTTAGGATATGTTATGAAATTGGCCTTCATTTTTGTGCCTGTGGCAAGGGAGACCACCTTGGAAAGCACAGGGACAGAGATGAGTCTACTCTGTGTACACCCCCTTAATTTCCTAATGGCCTATATCATGAGCAGTTACTTGCACCGGGGTGTAGAAGCACTTTACATCCACTGCATGTGGCTATCAGTCTTCGTAGGGCAAAGAGCAGCAGACCTCTGCTCTTCTATTATAAAGGGAAATGGACAGAAAGAGTAAGTGACACCAGGGGACAAAGCTGCCATCTGAGGACTGAGGTCCTCAGAGAATAAATGTTCCAGCTGAGCTTTGTGCTCTTCCCCATTAAGTGTTAGATGCTAAGTCTGATTAATACAGCCTTCTCTTGCTTTGTCATCGAAACCTTTGGTATTGTCTAAATTAATGAAAAACATGTTTCTTTTACCAACAAATTGATTTGATTTTCTTTGATAAATTATGACTTATCATAAAAGAAGAAGCACTTTGTGTGCCTGGTGACAACTTCCTTTGAGGTAGAGCATATTCATCTACATACCGCATTTGCTTTGAAGTCAGAACAAACTCCTGAATCGTGATGTGCGTGCATGAAAAAGAGACAGACGGCAAGCTCAGTTCTGCGCTGCTACATCCATGTAAATCCGGATCAATGCCAAGGCTGCAAGAGAGATAAGGATTGGTCCCAGTAGGTTATCTCCATGCACATCCCATGCTTGGTGGGAAGCAAGAGGCAGGAAAGAGAGAAGTGAAAATTCCCAATTTTAGCTGTATGTCATCTCCCTGGTGAAAGATATGTTGACCGGAGGATGTTCTTGCACATTAAAGGTAATATTGTGTATCTGTATAGAACATCTTGAAGTGAACTAGGAATAAAAAAAGTCAAAAGAAGCAGTTATGGTAGTAAATATTAGTGTGATACAGACGAAGTGACTCAGAAGGCTTTTCACTGACACAACGTCAACAAGACGTAGAGCCTGTTTCTCCACTCGTACCAGTTTTACAGCCACATAACTCACTGAATGGCAACAGAATAAACCTTGATTTGTGCTCGTTCAGGAGGGTCAAGCACTCACCGAAATTTCTTAGTCCAGTCCTCTCATTTCCTTTTGCCACAATCCAGCCTCTTCCTTCCCAAAGCTGCTGTTGCTGAAGCCCATGGGCCTCCTGCTCTGACAGCTCCGGTGCCGTGGGTCTGGTTGTCTGCAAGAAGGTCCTCCTGCACTATATTAGCATCCCTGAGAAAGGACTCAGACCCCGTGTGTAGTTGTCAGCATCCTATTTGCAAAAATCATGTTCAAAGGCAGTGTGTATAACACTGAACATGTGGACCATCCAAATGTAAATGAAGGAAGGGTTATGTGGGAGATATCTTACCTGTTATTCACCATTCATCGCTTGTGCTCAGATGTCCTCTCATTCTCACTCCTTTGGCCAATGTATGGACCTAAATATCCACCTTGAATTTGGGTATCTTATAATTCGACTTGCAAATTTTACTTCGCAGATTTGTCCGAGAACACTGTGGTAAAGGAAAGCTGCTGGGTGGGAGGAGGTTAACACAGAAGAGATAATGGAGCAGGAAAAGCAATCACGGGCATCTGTGCTTGGATAACATGGGAAAACCACAGAATAAAATAAAGAAGTGGTGAAATCATTGGAAAGGGTTGGTTTTATTATCGTCATTGTTGGAGCCTGTACCACAGCCTGTAACGCCCAAAACCACAGAAGCAGCTGGTCCACTTCTAGTGAGAGAGCTCCCTGCATCCAGTGTGGTGGAGTTGTTCTCTGTGATGGATAGAGGCACTGTACACCCACCCAGCACAGAATCATTGAGCAGCTGAGGCTGTAAGATGCCTCTGGAGAACACCTAGTGCAATCTCCCCTGCTCAGACCAGGTTGCCCAGGACCTGTTCTAGATGGGATTTTAATAACTCCGAAGGAGAGGCCACAAATGCTCTGGGCAGCTTGTTTCAGTGTTTGGCCACCTTCGCTGTCAAAAAGATATTCTTGAGTTTAAATGGAATTATCTGTATTCCGATTTATGGCCATGGCCTCTTGTGCTGTCACTAGGTAGCTCTGAGAGGAATGCAGCTCCATGTTCTTTACACCCCCCATCAGGTATATATGCACATTGATAAGATATCCCTGAGTCTTCTCTTCTTAAGGCTGAATAGTCCAAGCTCTCACAGCTTCTCCTCTCACATAATATACTTTAATCCGTTAATCATCTTTGTGACCCTTCAGTGGACTCACTCCAGTATGCCCATGTCATTTTGTACTGGGGAGCCCAGAACTGGATCCAGCACACCAGATGTGTCACTGGTGCTAAACAGAGGTGAAGGACCAACTCCCTTGACATGCTGGTGATGACCCTCCTCCTAATACAGGTCAGGAAGCTGTCGGCTTTCCTTGCTGTAATAGCATGTTGCTGGCTCATGTTTGACTTGGACACTTGAGCCTTTTCTGCAAAGATGCTTTTGAGACAGTTGGCTGGACAGTACTGGTGCATGGAGTTGTCCCTCCCTAGGTGCAGAAGGTGGCATTTCCCCCTGTTGAACTTCCTGAGATTCCTGTTGGGCTACTTCTTCAGCCTGTTGAGGTCCCTCTAAATGACAGCATGACAGCTACTCCTCCCAGTTTTCTATCACCTGCAAAGTGTCCCTCTGAGAGTGTCACTCTGTCTAGTCAATTAATATAGGTGTTGAAGAGTAGCAGCCCCTGTGTTGACCCTTGGGGTACACTGCTAGAGACTGTCCTCCATCTGCATTTTGTGCTGCTGCTCACGCTTTGAGTTCAACAGCTCAGCCAGTTTGCAGTCCACCTCACTGTCCACTTATTAAGTTTGTACTTCGTCTTATCAATTAGGATGTTGTGAGAGATATTGTCATAAGCCTTGTTAAAATGAACATAAACAACATCCACTGCTCTCCCCTCATCAGCCAAACCAGTCACCTCGTCATAAAAGGCTGTCAGGTTGGTCAGGCATGATTTCCCCTTCAGAATTCCATGCTGACTATTCCAAATCACATTCTTGCCCTTCCTGTGTTTGGGAAAGGCTTCCAGGAGTACTTGCTCCATCTTCATCCCAAGGACCAAGGTAAGGCTAACTGGCCTGTACTTCCCCAGATCCTCCTTCTTGCCCTTCTTGAAGATCAGAGTGACATTTGCTTTCTTCCAGTTCTCAGGAATCATTCCCAGTTGCCATGGCCTTTCAAAAATAATTGGGAGTGGCTTCACAGTGCCATTGGCCAGGTCCTTCAAGCATTCATGGATGCATCCCATGAGGCCCCATGGACTTCTGTATATACAGCTTTTTAGAAGTTCCCTGACCTGGTCTTACTGTACCAATGGCAAGTTTCCTTGCTCTATACTTTGATACAGATCTCAGGGTCCTGGGATTCCTGAAAGCAAGGTTTTTCATTAAAGACAAGTAAAAACCAGCACAATATCCAGCAACAAACAACAAAGCAGCCTCCTGTCTTTTTTTCCCCTTCTCCGTAATTACAAGAAAGGGTGTAAAAACTGAGACAAAACTAGGTAGCATGTAGAGGCCAATCTGAAGAAGACATTAATGTAGCTCTAATCTTCCCAGTGCTCATGTGATTGCCAAATAAATGCTTTTTACTAGAATAGCAGCCTCTTTGACCTATCAAGAATGTTACAACCACTAATGCCACAATTTAGTCTAGTGCATTTTCCTTACAAGCCTATAAATACTGTAGAGTCTTACTTGCACAGAGGCAGTTGGGGTCTTGAAATGGCTTCCCTTTAAGCGTACCTAACTGTAGTATTTGAGGTGCTTCTCAGCATGTGACAGTAAGTGAAACAAGCAGAAAGGAAAAGATGCAATCTGGCTGGGGTTGGATCTATTGCAACAATTTTTTTGGTGTGTGTTGTATGTAAGAGATCACTTGCATTTGCACCATCTTTGGCTTTCGGAGGGAGGGTTAAAGGGGAAAGACTTGTTTCTGAATCTTATCAAGAAATAAAATAACACAAAGTACATCTTATGAAAGAAGAAGCACACTGTGCCTTTTTTTCCACTGGCCTACTGCCTAAGGGAAACATTCACTGGCAAATCTAAAACTTGTTCAAAACCCTTTGGAGAAGCAGACTATTATTAAATTATTTATTTTATCTTTGAAGTGTTTCCATTTTTATACTGTTAAGGATTTCTCTGTAAAAGCCGGGGTGCCTGAGAATATTTGGCCTGTAGTGATCTTTGGAACATAAGCCTCTGTTTTTTTTTCCTCTGTCTTTTCTTCTCCCCCTCTCTCTCCCTCCTAGTATCTTCCCAAAATGAATGAGGACCTGTCTGATGCAGAGAGGTTGTACTCATTGGGGAAATTTAAGGAGATCTTTAGTAGCTGGAAACAACTAGAGCCTGGTTTGCACCGTGTTTGCTTAATTTTTTTAAGAGAAACAAACCTGGAAGAATCAGAAAGGGGGGAGATGTATTCAAATGCTCTCAAGTGCTTATTAAAATGTTATGCAATTAAATGTTGAGATCATGCCTGTAGCAGTGTCTTTTGAAATAACTGTGCTAACTGGGCCTTCTGAAACCAGCAGAGGAAAGTAACGCATTTGCAAGGTTATCAGTCATTAAGGCATCTGCCTTGGGGACCTAATTTAATGGGAGAACTCCCATTGACTTGTGTGGGCTTGGACAGGGCCTGAGGAGACCTCTGTTGCTGCTTCCCAACATGGTCCTTGCAGACTCGGAGGATAAAAAAATTGCGTAGCCATATGACAAGCACAGTTCTTCGCGTTGGGGTGAGGTGTTGGTGTGACCCCGACGGGGGTGGCAGCAGAGCTGTTGGGGCTGAGCCCTCCACAGATGGAAGGTACAGGGCTTGGGAGGGATGCTCTGCTGGATGCTGGATGTGGTACTGCTGCCAGCGGGAGATACGCTATTTGAAGACACAGGGGCCATCAGTGTCTCTGCAGGATTTCTTATTGGATACCAAAAAAAGGGGACACAACATACAGGCTAGCATATGAGTCTGGTAGAGATGTGCCTTTTAAAACAGTATTATAGGACTTCCCTTTGAAGTGGTGGCTTCCCAGTTGCCACAAGGAGGGTACCTCAATTAATGATGCTTCAGGCTCAGGGAGCAGAAGTGGTTTGAGTCTTGGGTGAAATGGATGTAAAGGTGCAGCCTGAATGCTGTGAGCATCCATGCGTCAGCACATCCATCCTTCAGTGTGGGAAGTCCCATGCTAAGAGGGTGATGTTTGTGGAGCTGCATGTGTGGAGGAGTTAAATAGCAAAAAGGATGGGTTGCCTCATCAGTGGGATTAGGACCACGTGTGTGAGGGAGCATTTCTATGCAGCTGGACTAAAGCTGAGCTCAGCAGTGAGGAGCTAGCCCAGTGGCAATGGGAAGGGTAGGACAGGTCCCACTGCAAAGGGGTTGATGAGGCTGTTGGTGCTTCTTCCTGCAGTGGCTGAGATGCCAGCCAGTACTAACCCACAACGCTCGATGGTCATCGTGGGGAATTCCTAGCTCCTAAGATTACTGGTAATGAGATGTTTTCCCTTGTAGCTAGCTCTCTGATTGAAGGGCATAGCTAAAATGCACTGAAAGCCTGTACGCAACGCTCCATTTATATTGCTGAACTTGATTCCACAAGGGAGACCTTCTGTGTTGGTCTGTTTTGTCTTGTGCAACCTCCTTCTTGCTGTCTTAACTGCATAGGATGATGAGGCAAATCAGTCTGTTCCTTCCAGTAAGTAATGGGCATCTTCACTCTTCAGAGCAGTCTGGGCCACAGTGGATCATGTCACACTTTTTCACGCAGCATATTGCCTGTCATTAGGAATCTGCTCATCTTTCCTTCATTTCAAAGGCCAGTTAAGTGCGCACAGCTGCAAATGCCTTCAGGTTCTGCCGCTGCTCCCACACCTCTCCTTTTACAAAATATTTGAAACTCAACATGCTGGAAGTGCATCTTGTGAAGGGGGACTCTGCTGCCACAAATTTAAAACCTCTCATCTGTGATGACTAGTGTCAGGTCTCTGCAATGCCAGAACAGCCGTCTCTGCAGACCTGACTCTGAGCAACCACGTATCTGCACTTTCATGAACTGGCAGGAATGGGACAGGATAGACATTATGCTCCCAGTTATGAGAAGACTAAATACTTGATCTGGCAATACAATTCCTGATATGGGGTGAATCTGTGAATAGTTCTAAATTACTAGTAAGCCCCCACCAGACCAATGCTGCATGTGATCCCTTAGATCCAGCACTTTGACCCCAAAGCCATAAGTGATGTGTCATCAAACCACAGCTTAAACTTCCTGCAGGATCCATATTATGATGGGAAAGCATAAATCTGTAACGCCAGGCTGTCCACTTGGTATTTTTTGTTAAATAAATGTGTGCAAATCATGCTTGTGGGACCCAAAAGCAATATCGAAATATCAATAATTGAGAGGTTATAATTGAGGTTATTCTGGGTAGTCAGGACAACAGGCCAGCTTGTGGTTCCAGGGAAATCGGTGGTAGCCAGTGAAGCCACATTTCAGCCCTCAAAAAGGCCAAGTTTGGAAGGGCTCCACTAAAATCAAAGGAATTGTGTTTGCCTGGGAGTGTCCCTGAGGCAACTGCTTCTGCGTGACTGAAGGGTTTGCAGATCAGGGTACAAGGAGAGAATGAAAGCCATTTTCCTTGTGTACAACATAAAAATCAGATCCAATAAACAACATTATTTTTATGTCCCCTGAACAGCGTCAGGTTTTTTTTTTTCAGGCTTTTAACATTTTAATCTACTGCTTGCAAAGCCCTACACTCTAGCTCCCTCTTAGCAGATGGAAATAGGAAGAAAAAAAAAAAAGACTCTATGTGCTGGCATATCCATATGGCATTCAAGTGAGAAATCACTTGGAACATGGGGCCTCGTGTGGGGTCACAGCCTCCATACGTTCTTTGATGGGTGCAAAGGGTCCTGAAACTTGTTGCTGCTGTAACAGCGGGGGAATGGGGTTGGTATAGCACAGGCTGAAAATCCCTGACAGAGGAGGAAAGGAAGACAAGAGATATGAACAACTCCGAAGGTGTTTAGTTACCTATCTGCCCCTGAAATCTCAGGCATCATTGAGAAGCCAGGCCCGAGTGCTTTTGAACGATTTGCAGCCTCTTGCTGTAAAACGATAATTACATCAGAGCAAATATATGCCAGCTTTATCATGCAGAATAAACTCCATCTGAGTGTAACCCTGCCCAGCATGGAGGATCTGCAGAGGATGCTGCTGGGGAGGGTTGAAGTGATGCAGGAGCCTCATGTGGGCTTTCTGCCTCACTAGAAGGATGTGTGAGGACCTCACATGTTACCGCAGGAGCACGAGCAGATAAAAGAGACGTTTGTGCATTGTTGTGAGTGGCTCAGCAGTCTGCTTCAAGTCGTCTGAGCAGCTACTCGATGCCAAAGACTGACTTCAAGCAGGGTCTTTTCTCTCATCTCCTGCATTATCTAAACCTGTTCCGGAGTCATCTGGTACATCCATCTTTGGCTTTTCATTGACTTCAGCAGGTTTGGCATCAGCCCAGTGTACGTGCGTATCTGTCTCTGTAACTCTCCTAACTGTTTACATATCTGTCTTATGTATTTATTTTCCCTAGTACCCACCACTGCAATGTATAAGGCAGGAATCATCCTCCACAATGCCAATTTCTTTTGGCTTCTTTCCTGTGCGTGTTTGGCTTTGCACTTTTCCTCTGAAGTTATGACTGGGATTCTCAGTTATTCTGCAATGTTGCTCTAACTCTGCTCAGATGAAGGGTCTACAGCCAGCTTCAATGGAGTAGACCCAAAGCAGGGCTGAGGGTTTTTGGCTATCCTGCCCTCCATGCACAACAGAAACAGCCTGGAGTTGTAGAGTATCCTCCAATCCTATGACAAACAAAAGGTAGTGGACCATGATTTTCTTAGGAAATCAGAAAGGCTTCAGAGACCCTGCAGGTCCTTTACCACCTGGACAGGCTTAAATGTCAGTTGTTGCATCTCTAATTAGGACTTAAAATAGCTGTGAAGGATATATTGTTTTGAAAGCAGAATATAATGTACAAAAAGGAAACAAGTTGTATTCAAAACTTTATTCAGACTCACATCAACAGCCACAAACTCCCATTTGTGGAAGTCAAGGGAACAATGCATTTGTTCATATTCAGAGTGCCAAGAGTAGGCTGTGGAGAAGTCACAGGACCACAGCACTTGTAGACCTCAGCATCCTCCAAGGCCAGCTCTGGTCTAGCCCATGTTTGGCCTCTCGCCAGCTGGTTGCTGTGATCCTTCCCAAACTCCTTCGCAGGGAAAACCATACAACCGATGCTCTGAAACCCACTGAAGCGATGGGGAGTGTTGGGCTGAAATCCAACTCTGTGCAAGATTTTAATCTAACACATGCTAGTGATTCAGCTCCAGGATGACAGATAGACAGTAGTTCAAGGGTGACCACAAAGATGGAGACCGCCTTTTTACAAGGAGTTACATGGAAAAGATGAGGGGCAATGGGTACAAGTTACTCCTACAGAGATTCCAATTGGAGACAAGACAGAAATTTTTCACTATGAGAACAATCAACCATTGGAATAATCTCCCCAAGCAAGTGGTGGATTCCCCAACATTGGACACTTCTATTATTTAGATGGACAGGGTGTGGGGCCATCTTGTCTAGACTGTGCTTTCACCAAGAAAGGTTGGACCAGATGATCCCTGTGGTCCCTTCCAGCCTGGTATTCTATGATTCTGGGATTCTTTGTGCCACTCAGAGCCCTTTCCCAAAAAGCTGCTCATTTACGTGCCCTTATGTTAAAGACTAATCTTAGTTACAAGCTCTGACATGGACTTCTCATTAGTAACCACCTATGAACTTGAACTGCTCCAGGTCAAGTCAGTTGCTACTTCTAATTTTTCAGAAGGAAAGAGCTTTGTGAAATATCACCCTTCGGTTCTTTGCTCGTGCCTAACCAGCCCTCGGAGAACCTTATAAGAGGTACGCACCTGTAAGGATGTGTTCTTGTAGCAATGAAACAAAAGACAACAAAATACAAATGCATCTAACACTTGTTAATCTATTGGAAGTCTGAAGAGACAGTCATTACGTATGGACAGCTTTATACCAGACATAAGTATTGCTTGGCATGGGTCCTTCTTTAATTGCATTATACAAACATAACAGAAAATTGACCCAAAGGGGGAAAACAATTTTATCCTTATAACACTCTTCTGACTAAGTACAGAGCTTTTAATTAAATTCCCTATACAAAGTGACTGCCTGTCTCTCATGTTGAGCCTAATTGATATCAAAGCCATCCTTAAAATCAATATTTTTTTCTGGAAAAAAGAGCAAATACTCTCTCCACCCCAACAGAATTCAATACATAATTTGATAGTACTTGACTCCTAACTGTAATCTTTGTCTCATTTGAGCAGAATATAAAGTGAAAATTTGTCCCCACTGCCCCCCAGCATTCCCATTGCATCACAAATCAGTGACCAAAAAATGTCAGTATTCCTCCTCAGCAGGTCTGCTGTTGCTATTTATTACAGTGAACCACGCTGAGCAAGGGAGGAATTCGAAATCTTCAAGTGGCAACACATTTATGCTGCTTTTGTTACCTATTTTATATTTTTCACTTATTTATGATTACGGTTGCAATTGGATCCCATTAGAAGTCTCAGTAAGATCAAAGGCTTCTTCGAGCAGGCAGGAGAGAGACCCATCCTCTTTCAAGCCTGCTCGGGAGGGTTTGCCATGTACCGTACCCCCGCTGCAAACCTCTAAGCAAGAGCTTATTTCTATTCCTAGGAAAAGAAGCGTGCAGGTCCCTGCAAGATGGAGCCCCGCTTTGATAAGGCGAACACGCAAATCAAAGGAGCAGGCCTTGTTTGTTACCTTTGCTTTCTAAACAGTCTCCTTCATCTGTCCTTCTTTGTTTGCGCAGGAACCCTGTTAGTCTATCTCGTCAGAGCTGGCAAAAGAGCTGGTCCTTTTTGCCAGGAGCAGCTTAGAAAACCGAAGGAAAAGAGCAAGAACAAAAATGAAGTTAAACGTTTGGGTGGTTGGGGTTTTATTATAATTATTCAGCCAGATTTAGTGAGGCGGGTAGCTGAAAAGTCTGGCATTGCTTACTGCCCACCAGAAAGATGGTCTAACCATAAGTCAAAGCAGAGTTAGGGTGTGCAGCCCTTTTGCATCGCCAGCTCTTGATAAAAGCAGGAATAATCTCTGCAGGGACCACTGCCTAGCGAGGGAGCACAGACTTGAAAGCTCAGCCCTGATCTTCAGTTTCTGCTCTGTAATATCTCTCTGTTGATATTGGCCCTTGGAGACTCTTGCTACAAGCACAATTTTCTTTCAAGAGCGTATGCTAATCGTGGCATTAAGGGTGTATTTATGATCTCTAGCTGACTGTGGCAGGTAGGATTCGTAGGGAAGTGATATTGAATCTGCAGACAGATCACACTCATAAAGCATGATTTTGTGCTTCCCGTGCACCGTGACACCCTGAAGCATGAGGCATTAGCATAAAGAGAAATCTACCTCGGCAACACTGGAATAAAAATTCATCCACTATTTAGTTAGCTGGCTCCATGGAGTGTTTGTGCATTGGGACAACAACCTGAGATCTGGTTTTTGTAGGCAGCCAGCAAAGCAGTGTGCTGTCCTGGGCTTTGGGAAGAAGAGAGGCTGAGGAAATGCTGGAGTCATGTAAAGATGATGCTATTTTACCATATTGTGCCTGGTCCTTTATTCCAAAAAGGATCATTCACTTAGTCCTGAAAATTATTTAGCTTCCAGAGGGGTCCTGTGCCTTCACACCTTCCCTGTGGTCCACCTCAGATGTAAATACCTGATGGCTGCAGAGAGAGAGCAGCCAATCAGCCATCCTAGAAGGTCATCTTTTGGGAAAGGGGGCATTTCTCATTTGGGATCTGCATCCCATGATCCTTTTAAAGTTTTGCACACCTGAGTCCCATCCTCAGCTGGGACTGCAGCTGGAGGGGGGAGCTGAGCCGGCGCCCGCTGCAGAGCACAAAAGACCCTTGTAGATGGCGTGTGTTCATATATGCCACCATTTCTCACCTAACATAAACTTATTTCAGCTACATGCAAAACAAATGAAATATTTAGCAGAGGCTGGCCGTACATCTGAATGCCAGCAGAAAAGTGAGAAGGGCTGGAAATAAATATTGACACAAAGGTGGCAAGGCTCGGGGTAAGTCAGGTGTATGTGTCACTATTTTATAGGCTCTGCTCCTAGTTGTAAATCCAAATAATTCTGCTGATGTCAGAGTTACACCACCCCAAAGCTGGTGTATATGATCTTCTGTCCAGTGAGGCTGAGCATTTCAGCCAGGAAGACCCAGACATCCCTTCCTATTAAAATTTATGCAGGACACCTTGGGTGTCTTTGGAAGAGTCATCATAAAATTTCTGTTGCTACAGGGAGGGCCCAGGAAGAACAATTTGCAGACAGTTATTATCATTATTAGACATAGTAATTGAATTAGTAGTTATTTAACTATTATTATTAGTGTAACAAATAGTTCTTACCCTTCCTCCTTGGTCCTGCAAATGCAGCCTGAGGAAATCCCAGTAAGAGGGAAGAGCTCCATTTGGAAACAGCTATTAGAAAAATACTGCAGAGAAAGAGTAACCGGAGGAAATACCATACCCACCGAGAAGACAGTTTCTGCAGTCTAAAATATAGCTGCTTCTAGAGTTGTAGTTTGGTTCAGGGAGGAGTTACACTGGGAGCTGGAATTGTTGATTTATACGTACATATATATATATATTGGGGTTTGCTTTGTCAAATATATTGCAGAGAGGTCCCCAGTGTAGCCAGTTAACTTTTCCAGGGATAAGTTGCTTTGAGTTATGAGAAACATTTATTTACTGATTGAGGCTGTGTGGTGACAACACAGCCTGTGAGGCAAAGCAGGTGGAAAGAAGGGTCCGTCTTGGCCAGTCTTTAACACGAGCTCAAGAGATAAGTGTTTCCAATACTGCATGCCAAAGCAATGCAGGGAGATTTGTCTCCTACCCAAGCTAATGATGGAGCCATGTCACCATATGTGTGCTTAGTTTCCAGCAGCTCCTCACTTTTTCAGCACGAATGGAGGATGACAGATTGTCTATTAGACAAATTACTCTTCTCTCGAAAGCAGCAGTCACAGTGAAATCCAAGAGACTTCTTCACTCTCTCTTCACTGAACAATTTCTGCACTATCACTCAAAGCTTTTTGCAATAAAAAGGTGGTCAGTAAGCAAGAATTACAGTGCAGCTCCTCAGCTCCCAGCCAGTGAAGCAGACCCATCAGCACTGTGGGAAGGAGACAGGGAATTGTTGTCCTCAATGGAAGCCTTAGGGGTTGCCTCAGACAACAAATTCAGTAGTTTCCTTGGGGGCAAAAAGTGGAGGACAAACACACTCCTTAAAAACATCATGTGCACACTTTGGTAGATATTAACTTCTTTCCACCATGTTTGCAGCTTTTAGAGGCAGATGGTGATTCCCCTTGCAAACACAAATTTTTAGGGCATTTCCGATATTAATCTCAGTTATCAGTTGAACCCCGAGTTCCCACTGGTCATTGCCTAAGGATACTGAGCATGTAGGGTCACTCAGCTGGTGGTGACAACTGGTCTGTAAAGAATTACCCTCTTGACCTACCCTCCTTTGAGGACAAACCCACAGATTCCACCAGCCACATGTTGTCAGGGGTCTGGTGCTCCACGTTACCCTCCATTCGTCTGCGTTCGCTTTTGCCTCACATCCTTCAACACATCTTCCAGGCACCACCCAAATCACAGACCTAATTCTTGGGGTTGCTCTTTGGCTATCACTTCTGCCCTGCTCTGTGCCCCCTCCTGAAGCTCCTGCTGCTGCTGTCTGTCTGCAGGACATCACTGTGGAAAGTGCATTGCCCTCTAATGGATAGATTTCAAACTGAGCTCCTCCACTGTCCACAACTGTTGGTAGGATCATTGGACCCACTAATGAGGCAGGAGACTTGTTATCCCCATCCAGAACACTTTCTATCCTCTTCTTACCTTGAATGAAAATAAAATACATTCTTTTTTCTAATAACACAGACATTGGACTGAATGTTGCATCTATTTTTAAGAAAAGGTAGAGGAAATCTGTGCCAGTATGAACCCTGCTTCCTTTGCATCCATGAATGCTTTAATGGGCTTCAGAGTTAGGAAAGCATTAACAAACCTGATTTCTGTGATTCCATGCATCTGGATTTCAGGGTGGGGTTTTTTTAGCTTGCTTAATCCTGCTTAAGGTCTTAAGATTTATTTATATGTTTATAAGATGCTGCTTTTCTCATTATATGTACATTGTAGTCACTGTTAATTCAAACAAAAAAAAAAACAGAATGGACTTGCAAGCAGCTGATAATTAATTATGGAGAACTTTTGAAAGGGTGGTTTAGCATCTAAAGCAATTCCTTTTGCTGCCAGATACATGGGCTTGTTTTATAAACTACAATCAATCTGCCATTGGGGGTAAAACTGCAAAATGAACTTAGTCATCTGAGCTTATTTTCAGTTTCAAAAACTGAAAGGCTTTGGACTATAAAGTACCCTCTTCTTTTAATGTCAGTAAATAAGTTGATCTGTTTATATGGTTTTCAATACAAGTAAACTGCTTGCCATTTAAACAAGTTCAATCAGCTGTGAAATTTGACATTTTTAACCATAAAATCAGACTTCGTCCTACCATGATATTAAATATTAAGGAATCATTTAAAGGACAGTATACATTTCAGAAACCTGCCTGGAGAGATAAATGCCAATTTCTGCCATTCACAAATATGCATGCACAAAAAAAATGGCCCCTTGGCTTGAGGCCTGCTTCTCTGTAAAAGCCGCTTTACAGACATATTCCAACATGGTAAATCATTGTTGTTCTGAGGAGACATGGAAGCTTCACATTCAGCCCTTATGTGGCAGAAACATGTCCTTGAAGAGGACTGCCAGTGACAAATGGAGAACAGGATGCTGAGGGGAGACCTTCTCACTCTCTGCAACTGCCTGAAAGGAGGTTGGAGCATGGAGGGGGTTGGTCTCTTCTCCCAAGTAACAAGCAATAAGACAAGAGGAAATGGCCTCAAGTTGTGCAAGGGGAGGTTTAGATGGGATATTAAGAAAAGATTCTTCACGGAGAAGGTTGTCAGGCATTGGAACAGGCTGCCCAGGGCAGTGGTGGAGTCACCATCCCTGGAGGGGTTTAAAAGATGTGTAGATGATGTGTAGATGTGTAGATGTTCTTAGGGACATGGTTTAGTGCCAGTGTTGGGTTAATGGTTGGTCTCAATGATCTTGAGGGTGTCCTCTAACCAAAACGATTCTATGGTTTTATGATGGATGGAAAAAGGGCACCACATGCCAATGCTTTCCCTAGTAATGACATGTCTGGATCTGCGGGAGGCTGTGGCAGAGCTCAACATCCTCCAGTCCCAGGGCTTTGTGAGCTCAGGAGGCATCTGCCTGGCCATACCTTGCCAGTGGAGATGAGCCCAGCTCCCTGTGCCCATACGCATGGCTGAGCTCACAAGTGGCACTTGGAAATTGGACATTCCTACTATCATGAAGAATTCAGGAGGCCTGCACATACTCCTCTGGCCCCTACCGCCTTCTTTTTCTTTTCTTTTTTTTGTTTGTTTGTTTCTTTTCCTTCTTTTTTTCCCCTGTTTCTATCCAATTTTGGGGACAAAAAACCCCCACGCTGCTTCTCATTGGGCTTACAACTGACAGAGCTCTCCACAGCTCAACATGCCTGATGTTTTGCTGTGCCAAAGGGGTCTCATTGTGTAAGGGGTTTCCTTCTGAATAGGACAAAGCAAAACAGCGAAGCAGTGGGATTACTGGGCTGCTGAAGGGAGACAATAGGGAAACAAAACTCGGGCCGGAGCGACATTTATTTTTCGGAGGGGCATGGCTGCCCTTACACAATCCCTTTTGAAGCGCTGTGAAGTTTCTCTAACACAATCCAGTTCTGCAGCCAGGCAGAAATCCAGCATGTTTGAAACCTTTTCATTGCATTTTTAATTTAAAAAACATGCACTCATTTACTACCACAAACTGCAGGGCGATTTAGTATAGGATGACTTAACACTGATCTTTGGGGTTTCTCTGCTTGTGCACCTCTGGACATTTCAAGCACTGAATGATGACAGTGGTCAGTCCTTTCCATGCTGACAAGTTGAGGTGGAAATCGAAGTGGGTGCAGGTTTGGGTGATCCACTGCCTGCTAATTGAGCACATCTCTGTCATTCCCTGTCCCGTACTGGCTCATTTTTGGCTTCCAGCCTGAATTTTAGCTCAAAGTCCCCCCAAATGGCCTAAGGCTTTTCCACCTGGGGGCAAGGAGAAGGGACAGTCCTCTCTTTGTGGCTGTGGTAGTGATCTGCACCCATGGTGGGTTGAGACTGAAAAGGGAATGTTAGTTCTGGGAGTGATGGGGGTGCTGGTAGGGTCCAGGTTGGCTCCCTGTTGGGGATTCAGGCTGTTATTGTGGTTCTTTCCCTTGCAGAAATTTCCTCCAGGTCCCCTCTGACACTGGAAGTTGACCTGACCCATACAGGACCACTCAATGCTGTCTCACTTGACACAGGTGCTGGGTATGATCCTCTCAGATCAGCCCAAGGAATTAATTTCCTCTCAGCTTCCTACATGCCAAGATATGACTCTCTCCCCACCCTGGGCATAATGGGAAAAAATGCTGGAGAGAGAACCCTGACACATCCCATGGGGCCACTTGCTATAGGGCTCGTTCTGGGTACTCCTTTGTTCCCCTTCAAAGGCATGTGGGATGGGAAGAAGCCAGTCCCATCATAAGTAAACAAATGCACTGAGTTAAATTTTTTAAACGGAATCATAAATAAAGAATGATCACTGGAGAAGTCCCTACAGACATTGTTTTTGCTATGTTTTTAATGTTGGCAGCTTCGGCAACTTTTACAGAGATGTCAGAGTAAATAGCCTGTGATCCTACAGCATCTTATAAAAGTCTTTAATACGATTTCTGTGCTTTCATATTAGATGGGTTCCTAATAGACATTCTGTTCATGTCTCCTTATTTTACATAGTGTAGAAAAAAAATAATAATCCCTATTTGCAGCATATCTTAAAATGTACATCTTTAGCAATTTCTGACTGAAGGAAGAAAGAACTAGATGCCTCTTGGACAGAAGACTATCAGAGTTTTCTGGGATTTGGAATATCCCATAGTGTCTGCACCAGCCATAAAAGAGGAGGGAGGGGAAGAAATGTTTATTCGGGTTAACATAACAAACAGAAATTTAAGTGAGACTTAATCACACTCTGCAGCTAAATTTCCTGATACACTATTAGAAGACTCTTTCATCTTGCAGATTAAAGGCTACCTGGGGAAGCTGTTGCACACTGAGGTAAAGGGTGCATTAATTCTCTCACTCGTTAAGTACAAGGTGGGCCTTTTCACTTTCAAAGTGGAGTAAATTTTCTCTCATGAGCAGAGTTACTACAAGGACCATTAGTGCAGTGTGCTATATATGTTTACAACTTGCATTTGGGATAGGGTTGATTTTCCTCCGTGGAAGAGGTCAAAACCATGATGAGATACAGTAGCTGAATTTCTCAAAATTCAACCTAAAAATGAGCATATACTCTTAACCATGGACATTTTTAGCTCCTGGAACAACTTACCTAAATTCCCCATCATCTGACAGCTTTAAATCAAGTCTGGATGTGTTCCTAGAAAATATGTTCTAAATCAGCTGAAAGTCAAGAGCCTGATATGCGATTCGCACGGGGAAGGTCTAGAGCCTACGTTGTGAGGGAGGTGAGACCATGTGAGCAGAATGGTCTTAGAGCTGCTGAAGCAAATGAACATGTCCCACACCACTCTCAGCCAAATGTGCCTGCCTGCAGAGTGAGTACCTTCAATAAATCATGGTTATTTTCTTCCTGTATCAATCACTTGTTTCAATTCTGGAGGTTCCTCGAAGGGAATCATAGAATCACGGAATAGTTTGGGTTGTAAGTGACCTCCAAAGCTCATCCAGTGCCACACCTGCCATGAGCAGGGACATCTTCACCAGCTCAGGTTGCTCAGAGCCCCGTCCAGCCTGGCCTGGGACGTCTCCAGGGATGGGGCATCTACGATCTCTCTGGCCAAACTGGGGCAGGGTTTCACCACCCTCAGTGTACAAAATTTCTTCCTCACATCCAGCCTGAATCTCTCCTCCTTTAGTTTAAAACCATTACCCCTTGTCCTATTGCAACAGACCCTGCTAAAAAATCTGTGCCCATCTTTCTTACAGGTCCCTTTACGCATGGAAAGGCCACAATAAGGTCTCCCTGGAGCCTTCTCTTCTCCAGCTGAACACCCCAACTCTCTCAGCCTGTCCTCCCAGCAGAGCTGTTCCAGCCTCGGATCATTTTTGTGGCCCAAAGCCTTCACCATGGCAAACATGATGACAAGGTTTGAAAACACGGACCTGGTTTCATTAAAGTCTTCTTTCTTCCTCATGCCTGGAACTCATCCCTAAAACCTTCAGACTCCATCCTTTTCTAACTATACTTCCAAAGTGACAGGTAAGATGACGCTCACCTTTGGAGTTGTCTACATTGCTGATGTCTGCCTGACCCAGTCACTATGTGTAGTTGAAGGAGAGAAAAAAGCCTTTGTGAAGAGGGACTCTTCTGACCAATATTAGGGTGATGTGGACAGTGCCCTAGGTAGCTTTGAAATTGGGTCCATCTTTTTGAAACACCCCGTACTTTTCAAATATTGCTTTCATGGATCTCTCTTCTGTTTATTTCAGAGTATTATCAAATCAGTGTGAACTCGCAATGGAAACACACACATCATTTTGCAATGAGGTAGGAATCATTCAAGCTACAGTTGCATCTCATTTTGCAGCGTGTGTCCTTTGTACTGTCTCTATGCTGATAACCTTGGAGACTTTGTTAAGGCAGCGTGAAAGTTTGGAAAGATAGAGTGTCTATACCAAATCTGGAGATGTGATTACGATTGATATGGAGACCTAATTACCTTGGGCAGACCACCACACTCCTATGGGTTCTGTAAGCTTCATTCAAGCTAGTGCACCGATGTAGTGTTGCACAGTCCTGTATAGTCAAGCCAGAAAATTCAGAAGTAGATCAGGCTTCTCACATTGCATGCCGTGTCCATACTATAGTGTTTATAAGACTATCTAAAGAGGGCTAAGACTGGGACGAAGGACTGGTATCCTAGAACACAGGTTAATTTCTTAACAAGCAAATCTCTTATACTATGGAATGATTTCTAGTGGCAGCTCTATTGCTTGAGATAGCTAAATCTTGATCTGCAAACAATAAAAATCAGCAATAGGATATGACTATCCAAGTGGCATCCTCCAACTGCACTTCCACTGAAACCATGAATGGAAAAATAGTGATGGATTTACCATCCTGAGCAATTCTGAGGCTTTTTCTGGCCAATAGCACTGGGCCTGATCTGTAAAACTCTACCTAAGCATAACACTCCCTACTCCACTAAATGGCCATTAGTTTATGACTGCTACCAGCTAGCAGGTGAGCTACATTTCTTAAGCAAGGTGAAGAAGTTGTTCAAACCTTTTGCTGAGACAAGAGGAAGCCACTGTTCCATCAGGATGTAACAAGGGATACTATAGATTATCCTGTACATATCTGCATTGGCCCTGCTACTATGACATCCAAGGGTGCTTCAGCATTAAAAGGGTTTTTTTAAGCAAATGGCAGGGTAATAGGCAGGTTTTATTAAGTGCTTCTAAAATCTCTGCAGACAAATTTAATTCCTCAGTGCACAGAGCTTCAATAATTATATTGGTGGTTATTGTGTCTTTGAAGCACAGAACAGCCTGGATACCAAATGCAAAAGGCAAGTACCAACTGGAAGTAGGTGGAATTAGGGTTGCTTAGTTGTGTGGAGTTGTGAAGGGAGGCTGGGTTCAGACAAGGATCTTCTTGTTGTCGGATTGTGGTTTTCTTTTTTACACTGTTCTGCATTACCTTTTTCTGATCCAGCAAATCTGTTGTAGCTAAGCCACATGTGTGCCTCCTTATAATTGGTAAGAACAGAACTGAGAGAGTTCAGCAGTAACTGGGTGCATCAATATCGCTTGGCCACTCGTAGAACTGCTATATCTGAGGAATATGCAGCTGGAGCAATACCCTGGGGACCCATCTTATGTTCCCTGGACAAAGGAATTTGTATGTATCTTAAACCTAGAAGTTATGGTCTGCAGATCATGGCAATTCCAGTGCATCTATAAAATCACACATCTTCTTAAAACAGGGGAGAGCCTTTGAAGGAAGCAGAAGCAAATAGGCTGAACATAGGCTGACTTCCTGATGTGTCTCTCTCCTGTTTATCAGGGCCCACACCCTGTATAATTCCCTTTGTGTTCTTTATACATCAAATAGCTGAATAGCGACTGTGAGTAAATCTGTCATTATTGCCTTACTTAGCATTCAGACCAACTTTCCTGCTGGATGCAACTTGTGGGATCCTAACTCTGCAGACCTAAGGCAACTTGTGTAATTTGTGTTCATATGAGCAGAAGCTTGTGCATTTTGAAATGTTACAACCAAATACTCCCATCTATACGTGGGAGTCCATAGCAGGACCACTTAGAGTTGCCTTTTTGCAGTAATTATGGAACTTTCGGCTTCCTTGCAAGATGAGATATGTAAAACCAGTGAAAAATTCCACATTTTGCATTTTACCAGTCTCTAGGAAGACTGACCACTTAGTGACAGCATCTCCTACCTTCTTCAAAACATCTCCAATCTCTTACACTTCAAAATCCCTGTGAGCTTCCAAGGTGACAGGAAGGTATTTTTATCTCTAGCCTTTCCCTGACTTTCAGGCATTTCATTTTTTTCATTAAGTTCAGTGAAGACCCAGAGAAGATTGCTCTCATCTTCCAGTTTGAGTTTTGCCCATCATTTTGATAATGAAATGCACTGTCATCTGGTTTCTCCCTGCAGAGCATTTTTGGCTGTAGGTGGAAAACAATGAAGTCTTCATCAACACAAACAATTAAAATAGAATTTCCGTGCTGTTTATTTGTCTTGTACTTTGAAAGTAAAGATTTTTTTTTTTTTACAAACTAGATTTCCAAGGATCTGGGTTTGAGGTCCAAATATGGGTTAGTAAGGGTTTCCTATATACCAGTCGCCTCTTCCTGTCACTGGCGAGGGTTGCTTAGTATTTCTGAAAAATCAGATCCCTTGCTAAAATGTGCTGCCAGACAGAATTTGATATCTATTGTTAAAGTTCATTAGACTGAAGCCAAAAAAAAAATCCCCGTCTGGTTTGGTGCAAAGCTCTTTTTCCCCTGAGTGCCTTTGGCTACGAATTCTGCATATTCTAATTTTAAAGTATCATTCATTTTCTATTTGGTGATAAATGCTTTCCTGTGTAAGAGTCTTTTGATTGCTCTACTAATTAAAGTGGATAGTTTCCTTTTATGTTCAGTGACTGGGCTTCTGGGTAACTGAAGTTTGCGGGGAACAGCCAAGGTTATATGGCGGTGTTTATTACCTTCACGCTCATCACCAATGGCTACATGTTCTGGAGCTCCAAATTCTTAGGAAGGAAATGAATTAAGAAAATGAGGAATTTGTCATTTTGGATGATTTTTGGTCCCCCTTTCCTAGGAATGGCTTTTTAGCCATTTGTTCTCCCAGCTTCATTACACTGTGTGAAAGCCTTGATGACTTTAAGGGCATGAAGACTGAAGCAGGAACAGAACTTCCGTGATGTCCCTTTTTTCCCCCTCTGAGCCTATTTTGGTCAGCATAGATATTTTTGATAGTGGCACATTAATGTGTGCTGGGAAACTCGCTCTTTTTGTGAATGCTGTTTTAATTGTCAAATGACACTGTTTCTTCGCTTCTGCAAAAATGCCTCTCTCTTGATCAGAACTGCTCTGGCAAGTGCAGGGCACTTGGTCTGAAATATTAGAGAAAACACAGGAGGATACCCTGAACAGAACAGAAAGTGAATAATCATGACCAGTCGGGGCTATCTATTCAGAGGAAAGTCTCCACAGGTGGAGATCTAACTACCACCCAGGGGATCATTTCTCTTCCAGGCTGGCCTTCTCCTGTGATGGATATCAGTGACCAGCTACCAAAGAAGGGCCTCAAAATATCTCAAGTGAGTATCTAATAGGGGCACTACTATAAGCAAAGAGAACTACTAGATAAACCAAACTCTTTCCAGTGAATGGGGCTTACAGAGGGCATAACAAAAGAAGAAAGGGAAGATGTAGAAGTTCTGGAGTCTCTCTGGAAGGACATTACTCACATCTTCGGGATGCTCCCACCTGTAGGTTAGTGTTCCTGCAGGTCTGTAACTACCATGGTGTGTCTGTCTCAAGTGTGCACATGGCTTAGGGGTGCTGTTAAAATGTGACACTGGGATCTTTACCTATTATCACATTGTCAAGGCAACCAGGAGCTCTGCTGATGGTATGCAAGTGTTTCTGGTGAGGGAAAAGGTTCCTGTTGTTTGTGAAGTCTATGGAAGTTGATCTTCAGAGCTCAAATGGAGCAAGAAGGTTTGCAAGCTTTAAAGGTCTCCTTCAGAGCTAGTGTCTACAGGGATCTTAAACTCAACAGGATCAAAGCTCATGGACCAAAGTTGGGTTTAATATAGCATCATGATAGCAGTTCTCACGGAAGCTCTGACAACCGTCTTACTTCAAGTTAGATTTGGAGATATTTGGAGATATAGCCTGACTGCTCTTCTCTGGATGCTAAATACCCTTGCAGACCCCAGTTTCTCTTGTCCTGAGTAGCAGCAGAAATCATGAGCCTTGCAGGTCACATCAGTGAGGGAAAGCAACCACGGGTGCAGCATCTGCCTATAGGATAACTTGTAGCCAGACCCCTGGAGCAGCAGGAGCCATAAACTGAAAGCCGTATAACAGCATCATTTTCAGACTCCACAGGAACAGAGGAAACCCAGACTGAAACTCTTTAGGCTTGAATGCTTTGATCCTCACAAGACTATACATAACCTGAGCTGGGAGCATTTAAATCATCCCCCCAAATGGAACAGACCTTTGAGGTTCAGAGGAGCTTGAAAGGCAACATATGCTGATACCTCCCTACCTGTATCTGCTGGGGATCATGTGAGGGGGGAAAAAATGAAGAAAACAAAAAATTGCCCTGTTATTGGTGACGTAGCTCTCTGCTTGTCATTGTCAAGGTGCTGGGGTGGAAGCTGAGGTCAGTCCTACCCCACATGCGACCTTCCCCTTTGTACCTGGCAGCAGCAGACTGCACAGCATGCTGTGTTAGGTATAAAGCTACACTGTGTACACTGCTTTTACTCCTCTATAGAAACCAGGATTTTCCTTTTATAACCCAGACAGAACATATTGTCTATGTGATTTCCCCAGAACCACCTCTCCCGTTGTCTCTGAGGCAGAGCCACTGGCTGAATCACCAGCAAGATTAAAGAATCATAGAATAGTTTGGGTTGGAAGGGACCTCCAAAGCTCATCCAGTGCTACCCCTGCCATGAGCAGGGACATCTTCACCAGATCAGGTTGCTCAGAGCCCCGTCCAGCCTGGCCTGGGATGTCTGCAGGGAGGGGGCATCTACCACCTCTCTGGGCAACCTGGGACAGTGTTTCACCACCCTAAAGAAGCTGCTATGGTCTTCTTGTTCTTCATTTCCACAGATGTGCCCCTTCCTTATAAACAGTAACAGAAACTAAGAGCCCAGACCTAGGGAACCTGCACAACGCAGCCTCCTGGATCTTGTTTACACAGCATTTCCCCTTCCTAGCAGCTGGTGACCTGCAAGAAAGCCATCACCTCTACCTGCAAAGATGATCCTGCCTGTAAAGCAAAGCACACTAAAACAGATGGAATCATGGCTTTCTGTCCTGGTTTTGTTAAAAAACAAGTTTATCTTTTAGTGAATTTTGCCTGTCAGCTAAAGCCTTCATATTAGCTGCATTTTCCTGGAGAACCAGGTACATGTTTTGGTAAACATAGCAATGGAATGCAAACTTATTGATAAGCACAGATGGACATCTCGCGAGAGGGGCAACCAGAAACAGGTGACCAAGAAACTGACCAACTGAGTATAACATTCCATTCAAGTTAATACTTCATATAAAAGTGGGAGATCAGGAGGATCTCATCCCCTTTCCCTTTTCCTTATGGCCAACATTAGGAGAGGACCTTGCAAGTCGTCCCTGCGAACTGAGGCCAGTGACAGACTGAATCCAGCTCCGGTTGGCTGCTGAGTCCAGTCCAGGACTTCAGGTGCCAGCTCTGCAGTTGCTGAGACTTTCAAGATGGGTTTTGTGTATTTTGTATTATTTTCTCTATTCTTATTAGTAGCATTAGTAAAACATTTTTAGTTTTCCAACTGTCTTCTCTCTGTCTTTCTTTCCCTCCCGATCGCCTGTCCTCAGTGGGAAGGAGAGAGAGGGAGGGGCAAAAGGGGGAAGTGGGGGGAGGAGAGGAGGTTAACAATACATCTGCCAGGGTTTTATTGTCACCCCGCAATCTTAACCCTTTCTTAATCCATGTTTTGTAGTTGTGTTTGCAGTGACAGACGAGCGTTGCCACATCTTCAAAGCCAGGCCAGTCTCAGGTGCATGCCTTTGAAACTCCCCTCCTTACACTTTGGGGGTTGGATCCCTGGATTTTGCCTTTGGACCATCTTTACCCAGCAGTTCTGTTACCATTTCTTAACAGTGACTCTGACTTTTCCTACCCTGTTCTGAAACCTTCCTTAAAACATGGAGGGAACCAGGGGAAATAAAGGCACTGCGACAGACGGATGAGTCTAACACTCGGCCTCTCCAGCTGTAATGGATGTAACAAGTTGTCATTCATTATCAGGTAAGTCTTACATGTGAAACAAATGTTGTTGATCTTCCAGGTATCCTCTTGTGGGCATGATGCTGACTGCCCTGTGGAGGTTAATTGGCTATTTAGAAGTGCCACTTTAGGCTAATACACTGCTAATAGGTAGCCAGCAGGTCCTGAAAAATAAATATTCAGCCAAATAATTCTAGAAAGCAGAATTTCTATGGATGTTATGGAGTCACAACAAATCTTCCTAATAATGCATTTTAAGCCTGGCTGCATTGGTTTACTGCAGTCGTAATTCCAGAGTACCCGTGGAGCTGATGTGGATCTGGGGAGTTGTTTAACAGATGGTTTCTTTTGGAAGCCGCATAAGAAGAGCTGCCTGTTAGATACAGGACAAGCAGCTATGTGAGGATTTTTTGAGTGTTCAGGTAGCCTTCCAGCTCACCACATCTCTGGATTTAGTCGCTAAGCCTGACTGAGTGAGGGTAATTGTTAATATGGAATTATATAGGTCCAGGAACAGTACAACTTGTGTTCAGGCAGAAGGTCTCTGACTTTAGGAAGAAGATAGGATACAGTAACATGTACAGAGGGCTCCTTTAAGTCTGGGGCAGAAAGGTTAGGCACGGGTGAGGATACTCGGGTCAAATGTCTGCAACCGACATATAGATTAGAGGCAGCTACAGACTCTGGGAACAGTTCTCCGAGTCCTCAGTCAACATTAGAAGAAAGTTCCATTCTGTGATACCCTGATCTTATCATGGGATGATTATTGTAAAGTCTTGGAGAAATACTGCATCATTCCCTATTTCTTTTTAGTACAGCCAATATGTGCATCCTGGTGTATTTATTCAGAATATTTGAGTACTGAGGTCTTCTGGGAAGAGACATTACGATCATCTGCAGTTCTGCTAAACCCAAAAGAGTTGGACTTGCTCAAACCAGGTTCAAGATTTCTTGGTCTTGAAATGACTGAGAGGATGTGGGTCCCCATGGGAATTGTACCCTCCATCACTGAGATTTTCAACAGAGGCTACGTGCAGACTTTTGGTCTATTCCCACCTTGTGAAGTCCCAGGGTTGAACTTCACCCTCATACAGCTGTGCCCTTATTTCCTCCAGTTCTTGTAACAGCATCTTATTGGCAATGAGATCCCTGTAGGCTTTTTGCCTTCTCTGTGAGAAGATAAACTCATGGTGAGAACCACAGCCTTGTATTTGTGATGAAGGGGAAAGAGTTCTCATTGGCTTTGATGGACATTGATTCGTGTATCACAACACACAGTTCAAGAGGGGGAAGGCTAGTTCTAGAAGAAATGACGTTTGCTGTTCATTGGTCATTTCTCATTATGGCATGCATAACCAAGTGACTTGGATGCCTTTCCTTGATGTGGGCACTATAAGATGCTTAGTGACACCTTAGTCAAAGATCAGCCAAATCCTTTAAATCCATTGCTAGAACTATGAAACAGGTAAGTTTGCTGTACTAGGAATGTAATTGTAAAGAAGTTCAAATCAATGTAGGCCTAATCAAAGTTAGACTGAGCTTTAGGGATTAATCAAATCTTAATTACAGAACAAACCACACAGCCACAGTTATTTCTAAATCCACTGCATGAGCATTCATGTGGGTGCTAGAAACTAAATATCACCTTTTTGCGTTACTGTTATTACACATTACACATTCATAACCTTTTTGGTTGTAAATTATTAATATGTGCAGCTAAACTTTTAATTAAGACAAACTCTTAGGGACAGATTCCACTACTGTTATTTATCTTGTGCCTTTTCCCATCAGGAGTTCCTTTAACTTCAATGGGATGGTTCATGTAATACGATACTATTAATTTGTATTTATTTTTGGAAGAGTGAATAGTGTGTTAGACCATATATTCAGCAAGGGAACACTCATGTTCAAAACAACTTGAAATCTAAAACCAACAGGCAAGAAGACATAGCGTAATAGAGAAACAAGAGAGAAACAGAAAAGAGATGGACAAGCAAGGTGGCAAAATTTATAGCTATTATCACTCCTGTGTCCAAAACAAGTGATAAAGAATCTCTGAAGGTCATAACTGAATAAGGTGAATGGACAGCATGAAGGAACATGACAAGTTAGTATTAGCAGTAGTATTATTTTGTGGGCTTAGATATGGATCAAGGTCTTACTTTGTTAGAAACCATATAAACCCAGATCAAGGTGAGAGTCCTTGCCCTGTTATCCTTCAGTTAAACCATTGCTGGTGGATGTAAAATAATCCATATAAAAAGAGTGGAAAGAAATTTGAATACACTTAGTTGCAGAAGCAGCACTATTGTAAGACTGCTGCAATGATAAATGGCAGGGGACCTCAGGATAATTTAAAGGGACTTCAAAAGGTTTACAAAAATCTTCTATTAATTAGAAAATATTAATTAAGGCAAAATAAACTGAGTTATGTTGACTTACATTGGCTCAATACAAGTCCTCTGTGGGGGCTAGTGAGTGTTTATCTCTGCAGCCACTAATTACAGGTGCCTCTTCCACCCAGGAGGACCTGAGCTGCTGTCAGCAATGAAAGGTATTTAGCAGGTCCTTGCTTGGAGCATCGCACAAGGAAACATGAGCTCAAAAGGGGAATGCACTTGCAGAAAGCCTGAGAAACAACGAAGCGCCTTAATAACAGCCCTGACCAACAGAAAATATCTCTGAATCATTATTGCACCCTTCTCACTTAAGTTTTCAGCTCAGGGTACAGCTTCTGTCAAAGAGGCAAACCAAAGGTTAGGGTGTGTAAGAAATGGGATGGAGTAAATTTCAGCGTGGTATAAACCCAAGGCTTCTCTCTCATCTGGAATGCTATATGTCACTGCCAAGGGAATTAAAGGATGTTCAGATAAGGATGACAAGAATAATTTGAGACCTGGGAAAAAAAAATTCTTATATGGAGAGAGATTGAAAAGATAAGTGGTGTTTACGGTGGAAGGGAGCTAAATAAGAAGGGCTGTGATAAAAGCTCGTGCTGTCAGGGCTGTGGCAAGGCAAAGAAGGGCAATTGTGAAAAGGAACCCAGGGGTTGCGAGCGTGCCCGAGCCTGCAGGCAGAGGTGCTGCTGAGCCCGCTCGGGAAGTGTTGTGGTTTAACCCATTTTCAGTCAGACCAGCACAATTACACACCAGGCAGGCTAGTGGGAGAGCCAGGGGCATCGGGAAGGAGCCAGAATTCCTGCCATGGGCTCCAGAGGGAAATGACACACACTGGTTGCCAAAACCTCCCGCCCTAACTTTATGCACTATCAGAAACAGTGAAAAGGAGCCTGGCTCAGTATTTGTTTTTTTTTATGTCTCACAACACAAAGCATAAAATAAAAGAGTAAGAAGGCAGGAAATTCAAGGTTAGTAAGAATTGACACTGTGGAAAACCTGATGGGTTTGTGCAGCTCAGTTCCACTGGATGTTGTAGTGGCTGCAGACTCGAAGAGATTTAGAGAGGGTCTGACCATTCTTGTCAGGAACTGAAATCCAGTAGTGCCATAGTGAACAAGAACAGACTTTGGAGGAAACAGGCATTCTCCAGCTCCAGGGGTTACACCATCTCCTAACTATCAGGAGCTGAGATGAGGCCTTCATGCAGAATATGATCTCCAGAGTGTTTCATTGCAAATGGCCTGAGATAGTCTGAGATAAGGGCCAGGGCAGGATGGAGGCAGGTTGGTTTTGCTGTGGCCAGTGCCTTTCCTGATATAAAGCATAGATGAGACGCGCTGTCCTCTGAGAAGGTCAGCTCTCATGCAATTATAGTTTTCCCCATGGCTTTGGGAAAGCATGGCAGCTTGGCAAAGCAGCTCTGAACGAAGAAGAGGAGCCCTGGGTTGTGCTCACAGCTTCACCTCTCATTCCTTAGGTGCTCTTCACCACACCAGTTTCCTCACATGTAAAATGGTATCAGTGACACCAATCGCACTCAAAAATTTGATGATCCGCTACTAAAAGTTGCCACACAAGTGTTAATAACCCCTAAGTTTTGGTCACGTAATATGTGCTTAGGTCCATGGGAGGAACTGGTCCCCAGCAAGAAGCTCCAACTGCCTTCGGTGTCACCATCCTTGCTCCAGACAGCAGTTGAGCATTTCCTCTCCCTCACCTCATTCAGTAAACTACTCCAGCAAGAGGCTAAATTAAGTTTACCCAAAAGCATTTAATCGAGCTTCACTAAGACAGTTATCCTATATTAGATAAATACCCACTGGGTTTTAAGAGCATATTTATTTGAAGATTAACTACAAGGCAGAGTTGTTTATCCAGTGGGGCAACTGGATTAACGAGGTGAAAACTGAAACACCTCTCCTATTATACTACAACTGATGACCTGGTTTTGATACTTCAGCGTTTCGATTTATTCTTAGTCACTTTGCCTTGTGCTTCTCCTGCTCCTTCTGTCTAGGCAAAGCTGCTTACGTCAGTCTGTCCAGCTTCAGAACACAGCAACACAGCTAAAAAATGAGTCAGTGGGGTCAATTATATTAAAGGAGTCTTTGGGATGCAAGCTGGGGTCTTTCTTCCTCCTTGACCTGCTCCCAGAACTCCATCCTCCTCCCATCTTTCTGCATTACAGGCTCTCTGCAGACCTCAAATCTTTCGTCTTCAGCTTCTTCTGAAACTTCAGTCTTTCTTTTGCAGTAGGTTTGTATTAATTTCTCCAATAATGTTCCTCCAAAGCAAATTCTTTCCATTAGCTAGAGAAAGCAAGTGATTCATGGCTGCTCTGAGCATTTTCAGTTGCCTGAATATAGGTGCTTAGTGCCATCTGAGATGGTTTAGCTTCTCCCACTTGCTCCCACAGAGGAGTACAAGTAGATTTTATATCTTGCCTGCCTGTCTCAGGTGTCCTGGATATCCCTACATCCATTTACTACATACCTATTTTTGGCGACTGAGTACTGTATTTTCATACCTAATTGGATGCTTCCTCCTTCATTTTGGGATATGAAAAAAACAAACGAGGATCTGAAAGCATTTTGGCTGTAAATTTAGATTTTCAAAGCAAAGGAGCTAAGTGTCAGCTCCTGTTGACTTTCAGCATATTCTCTGTGTTTATTTGAAAATACCAGCCATGTTCTTTACAAAGCCACAGGTAGCAGCACTACACATAGTATTAATAACATGGCATCCCAAACTGGCAAGGGTAGTCTTGCCTGAACCAGTCTTGAAGAGCTGGTTTAATCCCAAATCCAGCAAAAAAAGATCAATCCTCCAAATCAGTTATAAGGAAATAAAAATCTCTAATCTACCTCTAACTAATCAGAGAGATGTGAGATTTTTTTATTGTTGTTTTCACAGAAAAGACAACTGAGACTCTGAATCAAGGATGTGCAGCAGACTAGTCCTTATGGGCATTAGTAAAATGAGTATAACTCCAAATTTGATGCCAGTTTGAGTGGAGCTCTCATCAGAGGGATTCCAGCATTTCCCATCAACCTAAACAGTCCTTTCATCTTGTTTTTTATGCGATGACACGTGGGAAATGATGAATGAGTTGGAGAATGAGCAGCAGACTATAAGAAGGGCAAGAAACAAGCTTGAGGAGAAATGACCATTGGTTGTGCTCAGCAGTGACCTCTTCCATGGGGCAAAAGGTGCAGATAGAGCTTGGCTCCAAAGGTAGAAGAGAGGGAAAGAAAATGTGCCATTGACACAAAGTTGAGAAGCATTGTTAGTACTGAAGGGGCTCCAGATATCCTACAGGAAAGCCTGGATGACCTCACAGATCGATACAGCAGAAATGGGATGAAACTGTAAAATCCCGAATGCATGACCTTGCACTTCCATTAATTCCTGCCATAATCAGAAATCCTGTGGGTTTGCTGAGATTGCAGAGGAGAAAGACCCAGATGTATCGGTTAATCATGAGATGTCTGAGCTACCAACGTCATGTCACGTCATGTCAGACTAATGCAATCCTGAGATGCATCAAGAGTTACATTTCCAGCAAAGACACAGATGTAGTATTGCCATCGTACAGGCGGCTGGTGAGGCCTCTTCTGGAACACTATGTACAATTCCCATCACTCGTGTTCAAAACTGATGAATTCAGATTGAAAAAGGAAGGACCACTGATCAGGGAAACGAATAAATTGCTTTGCAAGAGCAGATTACAAATTTGACTCCTTCAGCCTGGGAAAGACAAATGTATATAATGACTGCTTATAAATGTATCAGGGAGGTAAACAACAAGGAGGGGATAGACCTATTAGCCTGAAGGACAACATTGACACAAGAATAAACAAGAATGAATTGGCCATAAATTTAAGCTAATAAGTAGGAAGAAGAGTGCAAGTGATGGGAGAAGTGAGTCTGTAGCAGCCTCTTCTCTGAACCATGGAGAGGAAAAACCTGGTTAGGTTTAAGTTGGAGCACGATCATTTCTGAAAAGGGAAATATAGAGCCTGCCCTGTAGGGAATTGTTGAAAAAACAAACAAACAGAAACCCAAACAAAAAACTAAACCCAACCAACCAAAACCACAAACCAACCAACCAAAAAAACACAAAAAGCAGAGGCACCTTTTAACCTGGAACAGCCCACGATAATGTTGCATGGTTATGAAAGGGGGACATGTCATCTGCAGGATGCCTTATAAACAGAACTCCAGCATCCATACTAAAAGATACTCCTCACTGACATGAAGTCTTGGTGTTGCTTAACTATTTTTCATACACGGAACCCAAGAGCCCCATTTCTCCAGGCATTCTGCAAGTGCATTGGTACAGTTCCTGACCCCAAAGCTTACAAACTAAGGCAGGACTTCTTGTTTTGTTAAAAATGTTTTACGGTGTCTCAGGATACTTTCCAAATGGGGCCAAACCATTGAAATAAATTCACAATACACTTTTAGTGTTTGACTGATATATTAAACTGGATTATAGACATGTATCATAGGAAATTATACTTGCGCTTCGGTTCCATTAGCCTACTTTAAACATTGGTATTAAAAGCGGATACTTACTTAAATACCAAACTGTGCCTGGGTTATAATCTGTTTCTCTGATATCATAGATCATTTGCAAACCACAAAGCCCCTTTGATCTTGCAGAATGCTCAGCTGAACTTAAAAGGAAATTAAATGCAGAGCTCAATTTTTCATTAAATTGTCACCCACTGTTTTAGAGTTATGACTCTTCAGATCTGTTTCTTCTAACAGGTGGACAAACAGAATGTTAATACCATGGTATCTATGGAGTTATAAAATCTGCACTGAGCAAGATATTTTCTAATTATTAGTGCTTCTTTATTAGCAAGACTAAAATCTCGTTTTTGCAATAAGTCTCAGGACACTCTAAACATGACTGAAAAATCAGGGCTTTAAAAAAGTGGGGACAATTCGGTAGCCTCGGATGGTTTAAGGCAATAAGAGCAAAACAAATTTTACAAAATTGAAGCTGCAAAAATTAGGGCTTATGTGCAATTAAAGAAGTCCTTGATGGGTGTTTTGCTTTTATAAAACCAGGTATACTCCTTAAGATCTACAATACAGATGCAGACTCCGATTATGAACCTAAAACTGCAGCATCAAATCCTGCAGGTGCTTTTGCCAGGGATGTCAATGGGTGCAGAACTCACTGTGTCTCACTGAACAGGATCACAGCAATTATTTTGCACCCTAGAATTGCACCTCCAGCTCCCCAAGACACCGGCTGTGCGAAGCCTCTGAGAGGCTGAATGGGGATGCTGGGTGATACAAGCCATAGGTGTGTGTTGCGTCACTCCCTTGCTATCTCATTCCGAGAGAAAAGATCTATTCCAGCTCCATCCAGACAGCCTTAGGTGTCTAATCCAAATTGGGGCAGCTCACTGTTTTAGGCTTGAAAGCCTTCAGGTTTGGCAAAGATTGTGGTCATGATAAATAGACTTATCATGCTATCTATTAAGGTCACAGTCTCACACTACAGATACAGCAAAGATTGGCTGGGGAAAAAGAGATTAGGAAGCTGCCTGTTGAGTGGATCCATTAGTAACATCCATTCCTTAGGATCAGGGATAGGGCTGAGTCGTGCTAGGAGCTAAGCAGAATTAAAAGCTCTTTGGTTCACCAGCAAGATGATCAGAGGGCTGGAACACCTCTCCTATGAAGACAGGCTGAGAGACTTGGGGTTGTTCAGCCTGGAGAAGAGAAGGCTCCGGGGAGACCTTATTGTGGCCTTTCTGTACTTAAAAGGTGTTGATAAAAAAGGTGGGGACAGACTTAAACCAAAGGAGGGGAGATTCAGGCCAGACATGAGGAAGAAATTTTTTACAATGAGTGGCAAAACACTGTCCCAGATTGCCCAGAGAGGTGGTGGATGCCCCATCCCAGGCCAGACTGGACGGGGCTCTGAGCAACCTGATCTGGTGAAGATGTCCCTGCTCATGGCAGGGGTGGCACTGGATGAGCTTTGGAGGTCCCTTCCAACCCAAACTATTCTATGATTCTATTGATTCTGTGATCTGTGAATTACCTGCAATTCAAACTCTTAATTTTTTCATTCCAGGAAGATGCTGGTGAAGGGGAATGACTGCAGTGAGCAAGGCTGTTCTGTGTTTGTAGCACTTAATCTGAATTGTGCATATCATTCTGCTTCTCATTGCTTTGTTTTCACAGAATGACAGAATCGACTGGGTTGGAAAAGACCACAGAGATCATCAAGTCCAACGCTTGGTCCAACTCCAGTCCATTGACTAGATCATGGCACTAAGTGCCATGTCCAATCTCAGTTTAAACACCTCCAGGGACGGTGAGTCCAGCACCTCCCTGGGCAGCCATTCCAATGCCTGACCACTCTATCTGTAAAGAATTTCTTTCTAATATCCAGCCTAAATTTCCGCTGGCAGAGTTGAAGCCCATGGCCCCTTGTCCTATTGCTAACTGCCTGGGAGAAGAGACCAATCCCCACCTGGCTAGAACTTCCCTTCAGTTAATTCTAGAGAGTGATGAGCTCACCTCTAAGCCTCCTCTTCTCCAGAACAAACAAGCCCAGCTCCCTCAGCCTCTCCCCATAGGTCTTGTGTTCAAATCCCTTCACCCATCTTGTTGCTCTTCTCTGGAGCCGCTCCAGCACTTCAATATCTTTCTTGAACTGAGGGGCCAAGAACTGAACACAATACTCCAGGTGTTGCTGGACTTCACTTAGAATTGTTGGGGTTTTTTTGGTTTTCTTTTTGCCTTTTTTTTTTGCCTTTTTTTTTTTTACTTTTTAATTACATCAGTTCTTTAATTGGAGGAATTTTGGGTGGGTTTTGTCAGGTCCAACAAGTCCTGTTCTTGGAAATTTGGGGTGGTTTTTTTTTTTTTTTTGGCAGGGTTTTGGATAAATCTCACTCTGGCTTCAGAAACCTTTCTCTTTTGAGAAGTTGGCTGAGCTTTTGTTTGTTTGCACAGTCATTCTTCTCTTCCAGAAAATGCATTCGGATTGAACGTGTTCTTCTGTGAACAGCCTGGTTGGCTCCTGGGGCTGCTAGGAACAGCGTGCTGGCTACTTTTACTGCTTTTATACTAGAGCCTTAATGCTCTGACAAGTTGAGAAATGAAGAGCAGAAGATGCTCTCAAATAGTGGAGGGAAAGAAATGGTGAGGGTGTTTGGCCCTAGGTGGAGAGGTACACCCCTTTTAATCCTGAATTTCAAGGAGACTGTGAAAGCAGAGCTATTATTTCCCAACAGAGGAGTCTGGAAATACTGGACAGATGCTTTTATTATAGTAATACAGTCAATGCTAGTAGAGTAAAAATTAAAGGCAATTGTTTTCTCTGAGCCAGGGAGTGGAGCCACTCCTTGTGTACCCTCCTTCCACAAACACCAGTGGAAGAAGCACTACTTCAAGATGATTTGAAAAGCAATGGATTAAGAGAAAAGTGCATGAATTTCCATGTTGAAGACCTATTGCTAAGCACTGTTAGTAGTATTATAAAAGACTGCAACTGAAGTCTGTCAGCCCAGGCTTGGTTTATCTGACCCCAGCAGAGAGTAGGTTTTTTAACTATAGGTCACTGGAAAAAGGCCAAAAGAGGTGCCTTTTCTGGGTACATGTCTTCAACATCATAGCTGTCCTGACGAAATTTTCCAAATCCAATAGTTGCAAGCTGATCATCTTTGAGAAAAGTCCTCTCCACACTCTCAACACCTGACTGAAAGCAATTCTACTGACGTGGACTTGGTTGGTCCTGAATGATTTCTCTGATTGGTTTGAAAATCTTTCCTTAAATAGTAAATCTATGCATAAACCAGCTCCAACCCCGTTTTGAGATTACTATGGCTTGGTTCAGGCTTCCATCGACAGTATTCTCTGGTAGTGAAGATGGGGCAAGACTAGGGAGTTTCTGTTAAGGTCTTACTCATCGACCACCCATTGAGTCTGATGATGTCATGTATAAGCATATATACAAAGAGAGCATCCCTGGCTATAAGTCAACTATAGGAGGAGGTTAAAAATAAAACAGATGGGTACAAACACAGCAGGGAAGCATGAGGCAACATTAATACAGTTAAAACTAGCTTGAAAATACCTTGGAGTTCTTGACCCCTACCACATCCCTACTGTGGTGTTTTAGCTATTGTGTGCAAACAAAGAGTGGGGAGGATAAGCTTTAAAAATGGCACTGCAATGAAAGAACTTTTTAAAAATTCTTTATGCTTAGCCTCCATTAGGCTTGTAATGTTAATTAGGTCTCCTGGGAAGTAAATGTTCTTCCAGGACAGCCTTTAGCTGGGAGGCAGAGTATGGATTGGAGAGATGATCATTCTTTGGGAACAGAAGGCTCAGAAATCCCCTTTGATAACAGGCAGGTCTGGCTTACTTGCAGATTCCCCATGATAATACCTGTCTATCTGGGTGGGAGAACAAAAATCCAGGAAATCCAACAGAGACGGTTAGATCTTCCTTTGTGTGGTCATCATTTTTTAACTTCAGAAAATGGTGGGCCCTTACAAACCAAACTTTAGCCTTTAGGAGTTTGTTGTTGAGGTCTCCTTAGGGCTCTGCCTATCATCAATGATGTGTTTGATATGCTTACTGCCTTGATTTAGCTAGCTAATTACCAATAACTAGCCCTTAACCAGCAATACTTGGCCTCGTGGTGCTTAGAGGGTCTTGATCCATTTAAACATTTCCAAGGGACAGCTTACCAACAAGTAAAAAACTTTACTCCATCTTCCATACTCAGGAGGGCAAAGCTACCAGTATTTTAAGTGACTACATCACATAACCTCCAGACAGAATATGCTATTAGGTTTTATTAGGTTATAATCCTTTTTTGATTAAAAATTATAAATCAGGTCATGTTTGATGTTAACCCATAAATGCATAGCACATGTCAAGCAAAACACAGTGTATTTGGCCCCTGGGCATGCACAGAGGAGCCCACCCTGCCACTTCCATCGCTTTGCAGAAAATAATGGACCTGATCAAAGGAGTGTGGCCTGTGCTGTGTCAGGGACATGGCTTTCAAGAGGTTAACTCTCAGAGATGTAGCATGCTAAGCTGTTGCGTTTGATTTATTGTCCCTCCTTTCTTCTTGTTTCTCCTTGAAACATAAAAGCTCGCAGCCCACAGACTCTTGACATTTCTTTTAAATGCTCTTGTCATTCAGAAATTGCCACAGTCATCTCCCGTAACTTTGCACTTAGTGTTCCCAGCCTGTTTGGGGTTACTTGCAGAAGTTGAAAAGGAAATACGAATAGATTACAGGGCTCAGTCCTGTGAGGTGGAGAGTCTTCTACCTCTGAACCAACAAAGCACTTAACCATTTACTTAACTTCACGGGTGGGAGTAGTCTGAGAGAACAGTGATACCACTAACTGAATTATAATCTTGAGAATGAAATTGTGAAGATGTCTGCAAAATAAACAGCCACTCTAGCTACCAAGGGCAGGTGACACTGTGGGATTTTTAAAGGATCACATTGATTTATGAAGACAATTATGGCTTGCACTGGAACCTGCCACTTAAATGCTTTTCTAAAAATCTGCCTGCCTATGATTTGGGGTTAGGTCCCTGGACTTCTTGAATTCCCTTTTGCAGAGCAGGACTGTTTTTCTGCTCATCCTGACTGTACCATGCGGGTCTCTCTCTAATACATGTTAATGAAGGATGGAGAGTCTTTCAACACCCAAGACAGTTCAATAGGTTTGCAACTTATTATCCCAGACTCAAGCAGCTCCATGGGAAACCCAGTCTCTGGCCCTTGTAGCCATCTAGGGCTAAGAATAGAAGTTGAGGGGTAGGAATAAAAGCTAAAAAGATTCTGGACTTTTGGGAAAGCACCTTTATTTACTTTAAGACAATGCAGGAATGCCAGGTGGAGCTTTCATGCATTTATGAGCCATTGAACTCACAGCACATTTTTTAGCTCTATTAGCTACATACATGAACAGGGATAGAGATAATCAGCTTGTAAATGGTGCTATATTGAATATGAAAACAATCATAATACCACCTCCAACATTCCCTTCTGAAAGACAGCCAATCAGAGTGAAGACACCTATCAGGACCTTCCCTGGTCCCTGATTGACAGGAAAGGTCCTTTGGTTCTGACCTGGGTCATGCTTGTTGATCACAGATAGTGCTTGGGTTTGGTTTCTTACCTGTTGTGAAACTTCTCCTCCAGCCAGTGCTCATCTCCAGGGAACATTCACAGTGATCTGCGTACAATTTTTTTCCTTTTCTTGGAAATTTTCTTGATTTGTCTTTTTCGGGTGGAATTTATTTTTTTTGTGACTGATGCTTCCAAAAGCCTTTCTTTTCAGCCCTAAGCACTAGGGAATCTGAATACCAGCCAGCTCTTCCAAGGACACATGGAACTCGTTCACTGTGCAAGAAGTCTTTTTTGTTGTTGTTTTTTGGCTTTTTTGTCTCACACGCACCATAAATTGGCACAAAAATTTAATTTTAACTTTTTCAAGTTGCTTGTGGCTGAGTGTAGCAGTTGTTTCAATGAAAAGGCCATGCAAGAAAAGGATGAAAGGGTGGTGGCAGATCATGGTTTCAGACCTCCTCAGACTGAGGAAGGGAGTGGACCCAAGTTTTCAACTTCCTGGGTAAGCGCTTTAAGATGAGGTTACTTTGGAAAATATGGTCCCTTCTCTCTTTCCACTCTGTCCTTCAAATGCAGTGCTTGTGGAGTCCAGAGAGCACCTTGCCTTCTGGCTAAGGCATCCCGGGCATTTCAGACAAACACCACTGCTTGTGGACACCAGAGTGTGGACACGAGACATGGATGGGCTTAGTGAACACAGGGACATGTCCAGGCATGGGGAACAGCAAAACTTCAAAGAGTCTCCTTAGATGGAGACACTTACAACTTTGCAGGCACCCAAGTGGGATAACATTATTTTTTTCACAGATCTCTCAGTTTAGCTGAGGTGTTTATATTCTGTGCAACTGCTGTTCTAAACATTGCCCTTTGTGATTCGCAGGATGAGGCCCCAGGTGGCTTCAGGAAGTTGTGCTGCACTGAAGAGGCACAGATTTCTCTCAGTAATCCAGGGAAAAATGGCAGCTACAAGAAACATGAAAGGTGTGTTTTGCATGACGTATGTGGAAAAGCCAATTACATGTAATTAATGTTGGATAAATGCTTTGAAGATGAAAAGCTTTTATATAAGTGTGATTAACATCTATTCTGTCAAAATGATTGTCTTTCTAATGTTTTAAGAAGCTTAATAGCATGCCTCGGCTTTCCAGTGTTTATCTCTGAGATGTGATGACCCCATGTAAAGCATTCACTAGAAAACTATATAAGAAAGGCCTTCAGTGGGAGTTGAAGTTGGCCACAAACCAAGAATAAAGACTGAGACACTGTGGGACAGAGATGATTCACCTGTCAACAGCTCAATCTCTTACAAAGGTTCCTAATCAGCAAAACAGTTGAGCGATGCTAAAGTATTGTCCTGATACAAGGTCTTAAATTGTGGGCGCTCACTACAGCATGGCTTACGGAGCCTATGAAAAGATAGTCCGTGCATGCTAGATCCAGTTTTAGAAGGTGCATGGTAAGATGTACCAGCTTACACTTAGCAGGAGCCCAGGATCTGGCACGGAACCAAACAGACACCTCCAAATGGGAATTTTGCCACCGATTTCAATGAATGCAAGAAGTGACTACATTTTAGCATGAACAAAAATAAGCTGTTACTGACTGAAGGCTTATAGTCGATTGTTTTGCTCTGACATATTTTGCTTTCCACTGTAAATAAAGTGGATTTCATTGTAAACCACTCACAGGAGATGAGAAACAATAAGGGTTGGACACTGAACAATAGGCGTTCTGAGAAAATAGTCAGTTCAGACATCGGTAGTTGTTGTTATTTTCCGAAAATGAGTGCAGATGTTTTAGTATGCTGAAATCACTCAAGACTTTTATGGCAGAAAGAGGCCATGGAGTAAATAAACTGGTGACAGGTATAATGAAAGGCATTCAGTTTATTTGCTTGTTCAGAGTTATTTTATTCAAGGAAGGCCTGTTTTGCCTACCACAGGCAAATCCTTGAGACCATCTCCAAGAAGTATCTCCCTGGAAAAAAGAATCGTGCAAGATCATGGAGCAAGCCCAGGGCTTCTGGATGACAATCAAATGGGTTACTTAATTCTTTGTAAGCAATTCCTAGAAAGCATTGGTTCCCAGGAGAGACATATATGAAGGCTCTGCTCTTTATTTGCTGGTGGGGAAATACAAGGGCTGTACTTCCAGTACTGAGGGGAATGATATTTGAATAGTTTGTGGTGCTGTTGCCAAGAAAAGTGTCCAGATATCACCAAACATTATGTTATTAAATCAGCCAGATAAAGGTCAGGGAGGCTTGCAGGGCTATAGGAACGGGCAGAGATAATCTCGTTCTCTCTATCAGTTATCTTCCTGATGAGCTGATCCACTGGTGGGTTAGGACCAGTCCTTGCAGGTTTCTCTGTTTAGTGGAAGTTGCAAGATAGCTCTGAGGTGCTGCTGGAATCACCTTTTTCTCCACTGTTCAGCCAACCCAGCAAAACCCTTCCCTGCCCTGGCCTCCTGGGGAACAGGATTTGCTTTTGAGTGCTGGGGCAGTGTCACTCTGAGCTGTCGTCCTTCGGGACACTTCTCTTGAGGCTCACCACACCCCTCAGAAGTACCAGTGATGTGGTGGGGGTGGCATTCAGGACTCACAAGGTGCCACCGTGACCCAGCCACAGGGTCTCTGCTTACTTTGTCAGCCTACACGTGGCAAAACAGGTGAGACAACTCAAGCTTTACTCGGACCTGCTAACACACACGGAAGATGGATGAGGTCCTCAGGGCTTATCTCTGTCAGTTCACATGTATTAATACTTTGGCTGCTTTGCCTTCACTGGGATTTTACCTCAGGTTAATTACTCTGTATTTGCTAATGCCATGTAGGAACACGCTTTTTTTCCCCCCCTGGTGACGAGAAGCTGGATCCAGAAGTGTTCACCTTCACTGCAGCTTGCTGGAGCATGGGCAGCTTCGTCTTTCCAAAATGGAATTGGTAAAAATGTCAAAATCATTTCCACGAGGCTGTTGCTGCAGGTGGGGATTCACATGTTCTCCCACCGGGCACCAACGTGCTGCTGGAAAATGGGCATTGCTCGGGCTGGACCTCTCCCTGGCATGTACTGTGCATCAGGTTTTCAAGTCCACCACCTTTCATAAACACTAAATGCCCTCAAAAAGACAAGACAACCAACCTTTCCCTCAAAGGGAAGCATATGATAACTTCACCTTTTGTTATTGTGACCTGCCCTTGCAGGACTGAAAAGAGCTTTGAGCACACACCCAGGAGAGCAGGAAATCTCTCCTACGGATCACTTGTAAAATGGCCCCATTTGAAAAACACACTGCAGAAAGAATGAAGCCTGACTGCAAAGGAGAGTGGGGTTTTTTTCGCCCATGAATAGGATTTCAAACTAGCAGCCAAAGTGAATCATTATACATCCTTGCCATATGCCACTTTCAATCAATAAGGCCTTATGCTCTGCTAACAATCATCCTAAACCATACCTATTAACAAGAATGCACATTTTCATAGTAATATGCCACGCACGTCACCGCACACAGACTGCAAACAGTTGAGAGCGATCACAGCTGAAGGGAGTCGGAGTTTCTGAAACAACAGGCTAAGCATGTGGACGTACTCCACACTGTAGAGGCTGCCGCTCTTACACGTGTAGGCTGGTTTTTGCTTTTAATGGCATACACTCCTACAGACTGATTGTTTTTTTCTCTCTTCCAAGCATACGCTTTCTTGATGACCCAGCCAGTTTCTCTCCTGGTGACCCAAGGCTTTTTCAGAAGTAGCTGGTGGACTGAGGATAAAGTGCAGCAAATAACCGCAGGGGGATGAGATATGGCTTCAACAGGACCCCTTCAGTTTGAAGGGAGAGAGATGACAGCAATCATCAGGAACTAACCATCAGTATGATTAGTTCATACCTGAACTAATCTTTCTGTGAAGACATGGAAACCTGCTATAAAAGAGACACAGGTTTTGAGGGACGTGGTGTAGGAAGGGCAGACTTTATTTCCTACTGATCGCAGGGCACCTCTGTTTCCCACCTGCTATTTCTTTTGCCCAATTACACTGCAAACTCCTTCTGATAGGTGTCGCTTCCGCAAAAATACTGTGCTTGCCGTGGAAGTTATTGACTGAAATGCCACAGTCTGAGCTGCTCAGAGCAGCCAAGTCTTAACACTATGGGCATGAAGCACTCGGTAGATTCACCCAGCTAAAGCAGAAATCTGCACTTGAGCCAGTCACCTGTGGCTCCCTTGCTAGTCAGCGGAGAGCCAGTCAATACAGTCAATGGAGTCTACGGTGATTCATCTCTTCCTAAACTAGATGGTTAAAACAGAGCAGATGAATTGCATAAGAAAAACACTCATTTCTTCTTGCTGCCTGGGAAGTCCAGAGTGATAGTTCACATTTAGAAGTTTACTCCCACCTCTGCCCTCAGGACCTTCCCCTGCCCTGATGCTCTCTGTGCACCTCAAGCATTTGCTGGTGCAGCTTTCTCTGTATCCTGTACTGCAAAGAGCGTTACCGGTGGGTCAAAGGATGCCTGAGCAGAGCAGTTGTTCCACACTCAGCTAAAATGTACCACCTCTGAGCAACAGCCCCAAGCCCTCCCACGTGTCCCCAGACCTCAACCCCACGTGAGTCACTGCCACATGACTCAAAATGCGGTATGTGAGCTGTGCATTGGGATTGCATCAGCCCTGGGGGTCTGGTTGTGCAGGAGCTCAGGCTAGACTATACAAAGTTCTTATGTCTACAGATCCTGGATTAGCAGAGCATGTACAGTATGGCATGGCCCCAACAACAGCCTTCGGATGCTACCACGTTAAAAACCCCTTCTATCTTTCCCTCAGAGGGTGAATGTAATCCTTGCTTATTTCTGTGTTTTGTAACTGAAGGTTGCTTCTGCAACCCTTGTGTCCGTATCTTTCACATGGTCTATGTGATACCCTGCACAAGTAATCCTTGTGTGTTTTGCAACGTTCAACATAAAAATTCTTTGCTAATCAAAAGACATTACTGCTCAGATGTTTCTATGCTGCAAAATAACCCCCAGTCAATCAACACCCTTCAAACAATCTCTGCCTATGGTTATTGCTTTGCAACCTTGTTTCCTGCAGGTGAAGGCTGGAAAGGAGAACATGCTTACCTTTGAGCAAAAAGCTGTGCAACTCTGGGTGTCAGCAATAACACCAAAATATAGCCAAGGTGGTTCGATGCCCTTTTGCTGGCTTTCTGTGCAAGCATATATCCGTAATAGCGTCATTTGTTGCAAAGATTTCACTTAGTTCCGTCCTGTCTGGCACAGTATGCACTCATTGAATCTTGAAGTCCTCATTCCTCAGACAATTCCTCTTGCCTTTGATGAAGATTTGTAATCCTGGAAGGGCTGTGCAAAATTTATACTACTAATTTTTCATATTTGGAGATATTAATGATGTACAAGTTACTGGATTCAGTACAAGACAACTGGCCAAATTGCTGTAGTCTGTTTTATATGTGAAGTAAATACAAGTGATCAAAGGAGAACTTTGATCTTTGGCTTGAAAAGACATTAATACCACTAATATCAGCACAAGTAATTAAACTGCATGTATGTGTCTAAATACTTAGTGTAGCTGTTGACCCTATGGCATTCCCTCTCTTCTTTCTAACATCCATAGACATTTTGACACCAGCAGGATCTTTAGGAATGAGGGCAGTAAAGGTGGGTATAAAAAATGGTTTCCCATAATGAAAATGTTCAAAATCATAAAATAAACACACTCTTATTCCAAACCAGGATAAAAGCCCAAAATCGCAGCCCCAAAACCCAGTCCCGGCAATGACAAAACCACACACAGTCCCATATAACTTCACATCTGGAAAAAATGGTTAAACACCTCCTAACATTTCTGGCTGCTGTTTCTGGCCGATACAAAACGCACCTGCTTCCAAAGCAGCGCTGCATCCCTGGGGATCCTGGGAAGGCATGGAATGGGGATGCAGGTGCTCCTTTATAGCACCTACTTAAAGACGGAGAGTTGGGTCTATTCAGCCTGGAAAAGAGAAGCTGAGAGGGGATCTCATCAATGCTGATAAACATCTCAAGTGTGGGTGTCAAAAGGATGGACCAGACTCTTCTCAGTGGTGCCCAACAACAGGATAAGGGGCAACGGGCACAGACTTGAATCACAGGAGGTTCCATCTGAATATGAGGAAAAACATCTTTCCTTTGAGGTGCCAGAGCCTGGCACAGGCTGCCCAGAGAGGTTGTGGAGTCTCCTTCTCTGGAGACATTCAAACCCACCTGGACACCTTCCTGTGTGATCTGCTCTGTTGACCGTGCTTGAGCAGGTGGGTTGGACTGGATGATCTCCAGAGGTCCCTTCCAACCCCAACTATTCTGTGTGATTCTGTGATACTTGGCGATAAAGTCAAAAGATGACCTCAGCTGGGGCTGAGCAAACAAGGTGGTGGATATTTCACACAGAAAGGTTCCTTTTAAATTACTTTAAAGGACTCTTCCTAGTTGAAAGGCAAATTTGCATCTGCCCATGACAATTCATCCCTATGGTGTTCCCAGGCATGACATATCGTATGGTTGGGGACACAGGACTTTTTTCTTATTGTGTCCTCTGTGACTTTTTAGGGAAGATGGCAACTATCGAGATGATTATTTCATTACCCGTACTATATCCAGAACTGCAGTGCAATCTCATGTTCTTAGTCTGTTGTTTCAGACACAGCCAGTGGGGCTGGCTCTGCATGGACATGTTGAGCTGAATTGAGAGCAAACTCAGCTCCCTGTGCTGCAGCTAATTAGAAGGTGCTTCCAGTGGGGGAGATACTGGAGAAGAGCTTCAGCCCCAGCAAACCGTGATCTCCAGTCAGATTCAAATCCACACCCCCCACCAACTGCATAAGTGTGTTTTCTACCCTGCACAGACCACATTTATTAATATTTGTGTGTCTTCAGTTTTTTCATCCTTCATTTTCCTTTATATAGTTTTATTTTTCCCAGTCAATAAGAATGATTTTATTCTTCTTAATTAGATTATTTTTTTTTTAAGTTTCCCATAGTAATTAATGCACTTTTCTTCAGCAATATAACCTGTTACAGTAGTTGAAACATTAAATCATGACTGCTGCCAGATCTAAGGGACCAAGAAACATAGGTTTTTCAAGAGCCACTTTGTCTTCGCCTTTTGAATTAGTTTGCAGCCTGCTTTACATTTTTGGGTAAGTAATAAGATTTGTTGATTTGAATGAAGAATGATATAAAAATAAATTGCATTGTACTTTTAATTACATAGTCTTAATTTTTGTGGTGACACTCCAGGCTCTCATATAATGTTGTTTAATGTTTACATCTCTTTATTGATTTGGTAATTTAAATACAAAAATGTTGTTTAATTTGCAAATTTCTACATTCATGGTTGGGTTGCTATGCTCATTAAGGAATCAGGGGAATTCTGTCTTTTCTCCCTTCTCTTCTGTGCACATACAGGCGTGTATGTTCCATATTTGCTTTTTTCTTGGGCGGCGAACCCCAGCTACAGAGATGCTTTTCTTCTTCACTGCTCTGAGATCATGATTCTCCCTGTGCTCGACATTTTCAGCCAGAGGGGTTGGTGTGAAATGGGCTCCAGGAAGCCCTTTTTTATGAGACTCCTTGGAGGTGGTTGAAGATAGTGCAGGGTAGGTCAAGAGCCACCATTGGACACACCAGCCCTGGTGGGCTCTTTCTTCACCTGGGAAGTCAAACACCCTCACAGCACTGAGAGTGGTTTGAATACACCCATCCCCTGCAGAAGACATGGTGGAAGCAGATCTTGCAAAAGTTCACAGAGACCATAGGATGAGCGTCGTTAGATCCCCCTTGCTTTAGGATGATGTCCTTACTGCTCTCCAGATGCAATTCGGAAATAGCTATGAGAATGCAACCAACCAACAGACCTGTTGGAGAGGGGCCAGAGGAGTCCAACAAGATGATAAGAGGGCTGAAACATCTCTCCTATGAGGACAGGCTGAGAGAGTTACGGTTGTTCAGCCTGGAGAAGTCTCCAAGGAGACCTTATTGTGGCCTTTCTGTAATTAAAAGGGGCCTATAAGAAGGATGGCGACGGACTTTTTAGTAGGCCATGTTGCAACAGGACAAGGAGTGAAGGTTTTAACCTAGAAGAGAGGAGATTCAGGCCAGACATGAGGAAGAAATTTTTTACAATGAGTGGCAAAACACTGTCCCAGGTTGCCCAGAGAGTTGGTGGATGAACCATCCCTGCAGACATCCCAGGCCAGGCTGGACGGGGCTCTGAACAACCTGAGCTGGTGAAGATGTCCCTGCTCATGGCAGGGGTAGCCCTGGATGAGCTTTGGAGGTCCCTTCCAACCCAAACTATTCTACGATTCTATGATTTCAAAAGCAAACCTTCAAACCTCCCTTTCTCCATCAAAAACAACATCTCTAACACCTCTTCCACTCACCTCTGCTCTCTCAGAGATAAGCCAAGAACATTGCTCCATCCTCCCCCAGGCTGTGTTAGCCACTCAGCTAAATCCTGTCTTAGTGGACTGGTTTTGAGGTGTTTGCCTTTTAGTTTTAGAGCTCCAGTCATATTCCAGAGTTTCCAGAAGTTAAGCAAAATTAAACTTTTCTTTCAAAAATCCATAACCATAAAACTGTTTTTACCCTTCTTCATTAATGATTTACCTTCTGTGGAATAAATGCACCAACTGAGGACAGAATCATTATTAAAATCTCAGTTAACAACACAATATTACTTGGATCCTTTCATTTCCTCCACTATTATAAAATTCAAGATTCATTTCATCTATTAATATTAGCAATCTATTTTTTTTTAATTTTGACCAGGCACAAATTAAAGGGGGAATGATATTATGGAAGAGGCACTAGAACTTATTCCTTTTTTTGTAAAATCTATTTTTTCATTTCCATCAGTTCCTTCTTTGCATTTAATATTGGCTTCTTTTGCATTGATATTCCCAGTGACTTCATTTGATACCTGGCATTACTCCCATGGAAGTCAATTGGAAGAAGCCAACAGATATCCTTGGACGGTGATTAAAATTAGGGGTCAATGAAGAGCTGAAGGCTGGCAAACAGGTTTGGGAGCAAGGGAGCTGGGTTCTGGTCCTAGCCCTGCCACAAAATTGTTCTGTGACCCTGTACAAGTCATTTTATTTCGCTGTACTGCCATTTCCACGTTTAAAATAGGAACAGGAGAGTCTGCTGCTTGTCGTTCAAGTCTCCTAGCAAATAAAACGTGATGTATAAGAGCAACGTGAGCAAGAAGGAGCAGATCCTTCTCTCAAGAAATCAGTGTCCTAGAGTAACAGCAGACAGTGAGGACAGGGGCAGAACAGAGACACACTCTATTTTTCCGAAAGCTCACAAATTGCTCCTGTTCCCTTATAACAGATCATTGCTGGTGGGTTCTAATGAGATTTCCTTTGTGCCTTCTAATACTAAACATAACTGAGATTTCTTTGCAATATTCCACACAGAAAAGCTCTGTTCATGTGCAGTGCTTCCTTGACAAAGAAAGGCTGGATTTTTAATGCTCTAGAATAACCAAATTCTACAGTTATGGCACACTTATTTCTCAGCTTGTTTCTGTACCACTACAGTCCTCAGAGCTGCACATCAGCTACGTATGCATGTGATTGCTCTTGCCATCTTCTCGATTGCAAACAGGGGATTGCTATTGTGGCAGGTCTTCCCAAACGCTGAAGTGCTGAATTCCAATGATTTCAGTGGCAACTGGAGAAAATAGGAAAAGAAATTTAAATGAAGCCTTCTGTAATAAGAAGCCCTTGGTACAATCAACCACAATCATCCCAGCAAGATCTTTGTCTAACACCTCCTTGCAGTGACAATTCTGCAACTGCCTGTGGGAATACATTCCAGTGCTGAACTATCCACAGCACTGGAAAGTTTTTCCTGATGTTTTACCTACATCTTTCCTGCTGGAGCTGAAGTCCGGGACTCACCCTACTTGCAGAAGGAACAAGGACACATTGTGCCCCGCTTTGCCCAAGCCTTGCATGTATTTGGCAACTTGTTTTGTCTCAGCTTGGTCCCTCTTCAGACCACACGCTTCTCTCTCCCTCAGCCTTTCCTCAAAGGCAGGTTTTCTACACCTTCAATAATTCTTTTTACAGCTCTCTGAGCTTTTTCCCAACTGAGTCGTATGTATCCCAAGGTGTGGAAATTGTTCTTGAGCCGAGACCCCACCATTGCCAAGCTAGAGTCTTACGTCTGGGTAGGAACAACCCCAGGTTCCAGTATAAGCTGGGGAATGACCTATTAGAGAGCAGTGTAGGGAAAAGGGACCTGGGGGTCCTGGGGACAGCAGGATGACCATGAGCCAGCACTGGGCCCTTGTGGCCAGGAAGGCCAATGGTACCTGGGGTGTATTAGAAGGGGGTGGTTAGTAGGTCAGAGAGGTTCTCCTGCCCCTCTACTCTGCCCTGGTGAGACCACACCTGGAATATTGTGTCCAGTTGTGACCCCTCAGTTCCAGAAGGACAGGGAACTGCTGGAGAGAGTCCAGCGCAGGGCAACAAAGATGATGGAGTGGAGCATCTCCCTTATGAAGAAATCTCTTGAGCTTGGAGAAGAGGAGACTGAGGGGTGACCTCATGAACGTTTACAGATATGTAAAGGGTGAGTGTCAGGAGGATGGAGCCAGGCTCTTCTTGGTGACAACCAAGAATAGGACAAGGGGTAATGGGTACAAACTGGAACACAAAAGGTTCCACTTAAATTTGAGAAGAAACTTCTTCTCAGTGAGGGTGCCAGAGCCTGGCCCAGGCTGCCCAGGGAGGGTGTGGAGTCTCCTTCTCTGCAGACATTCCAACCCACCTGGACACCTTCCTGTGTAACCTCATCTGGGTGTTCCTGCTCCGGCGGGGGGATTGCACTGGATGAGCTTTTGAGGTCCCTTCCAATCCCTGACATTCTGTGATTCTGTGTGAATGGAAAGGTTGTCCTGTGCGTTCTGCAGTGTGTCCCTCTGAACAGGCAACCCAGAGGACTGATGGATTTTTGCAGCACTGGATTTCTGCTGTACTCCCAAGCATCACGGCCCTGGATCTTTTTTTCCGCATGGCAGCAGCTTGGCCAATTGCTCCTCATTTTGTATTTGAGAAATTGATTTTACCTCCTCTGCCAGGGAGTGCAACATTTTAATTACTTCTGTGGATAAAGCCTGTTGTTCCCATTCTGATCAGGACTTAAGAGATAAGTAAAGCAAAGCCTATCAGAGATCCTACAGAAGCTTGAGCTGGAACTCAGGCTACCAGAATACTCCCAACCAGTTCCTCTGCCATATGTCCTTCTCATGCTTGTCCCATGCCATTTTTTCTTTAAATCTTTCTTCCCAATATAATTGAATTCTTTTCAAATCTGGTGTTAGTGGCCACTTGCAACCATTTGAACTGTGGCAGTTGAATAATTAAGAGTCTGTGCTCTATCCCACAGCACGGATAGGCCACGATAAATGGGAAACAGATTGGTTGCTTGCTGGATTATTGATTATTTCCCTGCTGCCAGTCCCTGCTTCTCAGCACAAATGAATGGCATTTGGTTGCGAAAATAAAGGACAATATCAGCGGCCTTTGGGAGTAAGAGAGTCTGAGTTAATATGGGGCCAGGAAAGTCAAGATAGGAATTGTAACACTCTTTCCAAAGGTCCTAATCCCAATTTAGGGGCCATTGAGACACCTACAAACAGGTAACACTTCGAGGCTGCCTACAAAAACAGTCCTGTCTCATTCTTCTGAAATCCATGGAGAGGCACTGCCCATGCCAGGGACTCACAATACCCTGGCATCACAGCCAGGGCTGGCTGCCCTCACTTGGGAATACATTTATCACTGATAAGATGCCAAAATGTCCAAGATATGAATGCTGGGGAGCTTTGGGAAGGAAAACAGGTTCTTCTCCCAGGCATAACGGACTGCAGCAGTATTTCACCTGCATCTGTATTGGCAATGTGTCACTCCTGTCTCTCTACAAAACTGATGGAGCAGTGGTTGGATTCTTAACAGAATCGTTTCTACACTTTGTACTTTTTATTACATGTGTTCTATGCTATGAAGCTAAGGAAATAATCTGAGAAGGGCATTAGGGCAGCTGGGCAAGAAGCAGTTGATAGGAGGGTAGGGAGATAAGACCAAGGTGGAAGCCCATGACAGCGAGAAATTGCTTGGATGAGTCCATCAGGGAGCCCTTCAGCATTCCGAAGACCTGCAGTTTAACTGGGGGGCCTGAATGGAGAGAAGTCCCTCAGAGCTGAGGAACCTATGTCAGAGACGGTGGCACAGGGAGTCCATCACTTCAGCGAGGGAGATAGAGCTACGCAGCCCAAGGGATGGAGTGAGGGTCATGCTGCACTGCCAGAGACACCAGGAAGAGACAAATGGTCTGTTTTGGCTTTGGTAGACTGAAAAGAAAAAATCTTGCAATATGTAAAAGCTGGAACAGCAAGAAAAGGAACAACCTGTCCCCCATGTACTCAGTAAGAACCAAACTGGAGCAGGAAAGGCTGAGGTTATTGTGGGAGGGAAAATGGTCTGGGAGCCCTGGGAGCCCAGAGCACCATGCAATGCCCAGCACTGCAAGAAGAGGTTGGATGAGCATTTCTCAGGAATGACACAGGTTGAATAAACACTGCCAAAGGGAGGAGGATGGACTGGATGACACCTGGAGATCCCTTCCGGCATGAGCTCCTCAATGGTACATTGCCAGCTGCCAGGTGTGGGACAAGTTTCCAACAGGCAGTTTACACCAGCACTTCTCCCCGGTGACCAGCAAAAACAGACACTTTCTGGTGTTAAAACAAACTTTGGTACCAATAAAGACAAAAGGACAACTAGGGACAACAAAAGGGATCTGGGTGTCTGGATTGACAGCCAGCTGAATATGAGCCAGTGTGTGTCGAGGTGGCCAAAAAGACCAACAGCATCCTGGCTTGTATCAGGAATAGTGTGGCCAGCAGGACTAGGCAAGTGATTTTGCCACTGTACTCAGCACCGGTGAGGCCAAACCTTGAATCCTGTGTTCAGTTTTGGGCCCTTCATCATAAGAAGGACATGGAAATACTAGAGAGAGTGCAGAAGAGGTGACAAAGCTGGTGAGGGGCTGGAGCACAAGTGTGATGGGAGCGGCTGAGGGACCTGGGGGGTTCAGCTGGAGAACAGGAGCTGAGGGGAGACCTTCTGATCTCTGAACTGCCTGAAAGGAGCTTGGAGCATGGAGGGGGTTGGTCTCTTCTCCCAAGGAACAAGTGACAGGACAAGAGGAAATGGCCTCAAGTTGTCCCAGGGAACGTTCAGATTGGATATTGGGAAAAAATTCTTCCCAGAAAGGGTTGTCGGGCATTGGAACAGGCTGCCCAGGGCAGTGGTGGCGTCACCATCCCTGGAGGGGTTTAAAAGGCATTTAGACACGGTTCTTAGGGGCATGGTTTAGTGCTAGAGTTAGGTTATGGTGGCACTCGATGATCCTGAGGGTCTCTTCCATCCAAAATTATTCTATTATATGATTCTATGACTTCCTTGCCAGGGATGTCCAATTCATTGCTCAATACCATGTAACACAATAATGCTGCACTTCAATGCTTAGTCCATCTGCCTTGTTCTATTTATACTGTGGTCTTGAGTGTTTATCGCCTCCTGCTAATGGCAGTAGATTATTTGCCACGAAAACTTGATTATTTGCCACAAAAACTTAATTATTTGCCTTCTTTGAGAGGGTATTTTTCCTGATTAAAGTCTTCCTGAGAGCAGTACAGGAAGCACTCAGCCCCACCGGGCATTCTTATACCCTAACCACTGAAATCTGGGACAATGGCCAATAATCTGGGACAAACTCTAAAAATACACCAAACGCTCCAGGACATATTTTATTGGTCCTTCCGTACCTGCCTTGAATGTGTCAGGAGGCACGAGGCCACAGGTAAGAACAGTGAAAATAAACCCTCCAGCATGGTCCAGCTGTCTGCAGGACGGATACAGATGCTTTTCTTAGGCAGAACCATTTCAAAGAGAGACACAATACCTCTGTATGAACATTCCCATTGTTAAAGCTTAATTGCAACCAGTTTAAAACCCCCAAGTCTAGCTTTTAAAATAAAATATTGGAATTTGAAAGATGTTCCTCTGCCATTTAAACACCTGGGGAGAGAGGAAGGTGAGAGAGCTGGAGAGATGACAGGCCTTGCCTCTAGGCTCCTGTAGCCACCATACTCACTTTAAAACACCTGCACTGTATTTTCAGGTAAAACATCAACAGCTGAAGACAATGTGGGTAAATACCTACTATCTTTTTTACACTGAGGGTGAACAAACACTGGCCCAGGTTGCCCAGAGAGGTGGTGGATGAACCATCCCTGGAGACATCCCAGGCCAGGCTGGACGGGGCTCTGAGCAACCTGAGCTGGTGAAGATGTCCCTGCTCATGGCAGGGGTGGCACTGGATGAGCTTTGGAGGTCCCTTCCAACCCAAACTATTCTCTGATTCTACAATTCTATGATATTTTACAGAGGATGGTAACTCAAACAGATAGGGTTATGGCACAGTGTAAGGGCAGTGACTGAACACGCTGTTCTTGCTCTGCAGCTTCAAGGGCTGTTGTATTTGCAGGCTCTTTTTTAGGTGTTGCAAAACCCTGTGGGTCCTGCTGGCAGCCACCCAAAAGAGTGCAGCACTTCAGGCTGCCATAACCTGGTCCAAACATGCCCTGAGGACAGAAGAGGTTTAACGCCTTGCCCCTCACCTGCCACCCCCAGCCAGTGTCTGCAACATCGGCTGTTGCACAAAACAAAGCGGAATAACCAGGGCGACTCGGCAGCTCCCAGGGCCGCAGCATTGCACCCTGGCCAGCCTTACCCTGAGAATGGGAAGATTTTCTTTCACCCTTCTGCTTGTCCATCTCACATAGAAGCTTTGTCGACAACCTCTACGCAAGCAAAACAGTCCAATGATGTGACCCGTATTTATTTACCTTCAGCTTTTAATGGAAGGAGGACAGAGTGCTTTACGGGCACAGAACACGAGATTAATAGATTCCCATTACTGGAGGCTGTCACAGCCACCATGATTGTCACCAAGAAGTGATTCTGGTATTGCTACCACCAACTTGGGAGTACATTTTCCTGACAGACATCCAGGCAGTCTTGAACACTTCAAGCAGAAGGGATTTTGCTGTTGTGGCACCTGGTAATCTGTTTGAACGGATAAGTACCATCAGCTGGTAGAAACATCTTCCTCCCACCAAATTTGAGATGCATTGACTTGAACTTGCTGTAAAATGTGCTCTTGGAAGTTAGAGAGATACTTATTTTTTTAGGAGCTAAGCACCACCAATAGTGAAATGACTGCATTTGTATTTTACAGGGAAACTGAGGCAGAGAGATTGAAAGCAGGACATTAAAATGAATGTCTACAGTTTGGTATCATAGTCCATTTACTCTGCTTTTCCTGACTCCTGTCCATTGGCTTTTGCAACAGCTGGAGCTTCCGTACCTGCGGTTCAGGGAAATCACTCTGTGAGCTGTGAGAGCAGCAGAACCTGGTGTTTCAGGGGAATCTGAATGCTGGTTTCTCATCACTTAAAAAGCACAGTAGTGCTCAAAGGCACAAGACAAAGCCGGCAGCCACAGTAACCTTCAGTACAGTGAACCTCAATGAAGAAAATACCTGAAAGGAACCTCAAGCATTAGGCAGACCTTTGACGCTATGTCCTGGGTTAAAAAAAGATAGAAAATGCAGTCCTTTACCAATTAAGCATATACCGTCATTGCAGAATTAGTCATATGATGTCCGTAATCCTCCTCGTCTGAGCACAGAAGTCTCCAACTCGAGTGTGGGCGTGCTTTGGTTCCCGGCGAGCTGGCGTGTCTTGGGGGTATGGATTAGAGCCTGGATTCTCCTTTATTGAGAGGGGGTAACACGCTAACGGTGCAGCTCCCATCCAGCACTGTCCATCCTCCAGAGCCTTCTTGCAATTAGGTTCCTGCCCAATAGGCCATACAAGTTCTCCCAGATTTAAAGAGAAATAATTATACAACAACTCTGCTGGTTACAGCGGTAAAAATAATGAGCTATGCCCCAGAAGTCTGAACAAAATTCACAGACGAATAAAGCGACACTAAAGATCCAACCTGAACAAAGCTTTGGCAAGCGGCTCTGACACGGGGTGACATGTGTCAGTTGCTGGTATTTACACTTTAATCGAAATACAACCGAGAACCAAAGGAAAAGTTCAAATTCTGGAGGATGGCAAAACTGTTAGTTTACAGGCATTTTGGTAATAGATCCCTTTGCTTGGTATATTCCCCTCTAATCTGTCAACATCTGATGCCTTGCTCTTTAGTCTGGAGCTAAGAAAAGCTACGAAAAAAATACCTTCATATAGTTTAGGGCCCATTCTGTCTGCCGTATCACTCGCTATTTTTACCGGTCACACTGAAGCCAGACCGCAAAGGGCAAATTTGTCACCATGGGTGGGCTTTTTTAGAGTGAAAATCAAGGCCTCGTACAGACAGTAGCAAAGACCATCTGCATCCACGTCTGGAAGTCCAGGCTCTAATTTAAAGCCGCTTCAAATATAGAAATTCCAGCAAAGTTAATAGTAGCTGCATTATGGAGAGGTGACAGCAGCGAGACCTTAGAAAGCTGGGCAAGGTTTAAATCTGCCTCAGCTCTGTTCCCTTTAGAGTTAGGCAAGGCCTCTGGGAGCTCAATCAGGCTAATACTGGGTATAAATCCTGCTGGGAAATTCTGCAGGTGAGATACTGACCACACAGCAACGGGATTTCTTGAAAACAAGGATAAAGTTCTTCCACAAAACCACCTTTTCTCCACACATTGAGAACCGTGCAACATCGCCCTGCTGTATTAATTGGTCTGTGCTTTTAAAAGCTTCCTAACTCTGCTCACAACCGAGAACTTAGCTTACTGTTATATTAAGAAACCACTTCATGGTGTGGGTTGGTTATTACTGGGAAGCGCTTAATTACAATAAAATGCGTAGTTAAAGTGACAATTTATTTACTCGAGGTTATGAATATAAATGGTTTTTTCTTACCCGTGCATTTTGAAATGGGATGGTGGAGGCTGGGATCCCAGGAGTTTCTTTAGGCTGAGTGATTTCCTACAAGCAGCTTTAGGAACTGATACGGCAACTGCAGCATGTGAACCGGTTTGCTGACTTGGAGCCTCGGCACACATTTCTCACTTGTTGCAAGTAATGCAAGTTTTGCTTAAGACGACTGGAAACGGGTCACTTTAATTGCATCAGAGCTCTGTAATCTGCAACGAACCAATGCCAAGCTGAAAAATAAATCCCTGTTAGTGAATACATGAAGAGATAAGGGAAACATTGGGTCCCCTTCCCCCAGTATTTTCCATGCTTTATAATACCTCTGTCAGTATAAATTTCCATTCACTGAAGAAATTACATTTCACGAGAGCTACAATAGGATTTTAAGATAAATGACATGCGAGCACTGCAGTTTTGCAGAGGCTTAAGCGATCCAAGTATCTTTATCACATGCAGGGTATCAAAATACATGAATTTGACTTGTTACAACAGTCAGACGAGAAAGATTGAGCGTCATATGAGGCTGCAAAGCATAAAACCATCTTAGCTAAAATTTATTTTAGTGCAAGAGGGTTCGGTGTTTTTTTTTTTTTAACTGTTAAGTAAAATTATTCCCAAATGGTCTGAACTGTGCAGCCCTAATGATAACTGGAAACAGGAAAAAGCTCTTGAAAACGCCGCTTGTAAGGGCACTTCTTGCAAGCACTGCCTGATCTTAACGCTTGCTACCTTCCTTCATCGCTATTTCCGAAATTCTTGGAGGCTGACGAAGTTTTTAAGTGTCATCTTGCTAAGGCTGAAACATTATCTCCAGTGACAATACTCACTCCTGGGCTTTTATGTTGCAAGTAGAGAAAACATTTTAGCTTTTCAGGGGGGTAAACATCTCCCTGTGAAACAATGTAAGCAAGGCGGACTGAAAACCCTGGTGTTTAATAAACGAAAACTCAGAGTATCGTTTATCCCTGGGTGAAAATTACCCTGAGTCCATTTGTGTGTCCGTTTGCTCTTTGCAGCATCAGCTGCATCAGGCAGCAGCGCGACGTCTGTGGGTAAAAGGCCACGCTCCACATGCCTTTTTGGGTGGCTTTAAAACAAAATCCCAAGCGCTTTGGGTCCGTTCCCCCAAAAGCGATGACAGGCACATGATAAACGTGCTCCCAGGTCTCTGCCTGCAAAGCACCAATTCAGGTATTGTAAAACAAGGACGTTTCATGGTGCCACGATTAAAAATAGGAGCAGAATTGGCCAGAGAGCATATCAGCCTGCGCAGGGAGGTAGCCCAAGCGATCACTGCATTAGCCACACTGCCTGCTCCCCAGAGCTAATATTTTCTTGGTATTAACTAAATACCTTGTTTTAGCTAACCGTGGGTACAGTGAAACACTGGGTTGTATTTTATTGCCCCACACATTTCTCCACACTTCAGCCACTTGGTAGCTGTTTAAGAACTTATTCCTCCAATTAAATAAGCATAATATTGACTCGTTATTTGGTTTTGAATTAAATAAGCACCCTTATAAGAAATTATCCACCCATTGTTTATCTTTTCTCTTGAGGCTCTGAATGCATCCCGAGCTGGACATTTACTTCTCCTCTGACCACTGTTTTTCATTCCCTTTTGCACCCTTGTGGTCTTCTCAGTGATTTGTCCCACAAGCATCTGGTGACAAAATCAGTCCATTGCTGCCTCCAGATTAAAAAACCCCAATCCCTACTAGTGAGTGCTTATTTCTGAATGAATAATGATCAATTTCTGACCCCATCCCTTTGACAGACATGTCTCCTTATTTGCCGCCCTTGGTTTGACGAGCTGGGTGACATTATCCACCTTGCTTTTCCCTTGCTACAGACCTGCCCAGCAGCAGCTCTTTGTGGGCTCGTTTTCACTACATTTTGCTCCAAAAATCATTTTCTTGAGCATTTTTCGCAGCTTTACCAATTGCATTGCCCATTGGTGCACAAGTTAGCTGTAACTCTCCCCCAAGAGTCTTGTGTTTATAGACACAACCACTACACACCTGTTGATGTATTTCTCTTATAGCAAACATATGAATGAGGTATGATACCATGAATGATGCTATTAATCAGTTTATTGCAACTCCACCTAGGAATCCCATTCACGGTTAAGACCTTATTACGCAAATGCTATACGTACATATAAAAAGTCTCCAGCTTCAAAGAGCTTACAAGCTCTTACAAAAGTCTCCTGAAGTTTCCCACGAGCTTCTTACTGTAAAAAAAAATATATGTATTTCTTCTTGGAACAAAACGCTTCTCAAACTTTTAAAGGAATGATTCATATTTACTCTTATCTCCCTCCAGAGGAGAAAAGCAAATGGTTTTAGAAATATTTTCAGCCTTGCTCCCCACCGGACAAATCAGCGAGAGCTGACTGGCGATTCACCATCGTGCGCAGGAGCTGCGTGCAGCATCCGTGCCGCAGCCCTATGAGTCAGGGGACCTCGCAGCCCCAAAGTCTTGGGAATGACCCAACTTCAGCATCTTCCCTTCCTCTCTCCTTCCCCTTAAGATTCCTTCGGTGCTCCCTAACGCTGTGTTATTTCATTTTAACTAAAATAAATTGCAGTGAGAGTTCAATCCCCCTAACCCTGGCAATAGAGAAAACCTTATTAACCCTTGGAACAGACTGAAAATTGATTCTGCTGAGGTGCCCTGGCACCCCTGGACACTGTCCCTGAGTCACCACCCCTACAAGATCCTGGGGTCAAAAGACTTTTTTGGGTGCAGGCGGGACATGAGCGAGGAAAACAGCTTCTCACCAGCTCGGAAGAGGAGGAGGTTTGTGGGTTTTGTTTTGTTGTTTGTGGTTTTTTTTGCCAGGACGCGGTTTATTTCAAGCCGGGAGGGGACGACAGCGCTGCTCTCTCCCCGGGGAAGGCGGCGGGGGCGGGGGGGGGGTGTCCGGCATCCACCCCCTTTCCCCGAGAGGCCGCGGTGCGTTCGCGCTGCGCCCCTCCATCCTCCCCTCTCCCCCCACCCCGGGGGGCGCGGCGCTCCGCGGGGCGCGGCCGTGACGGGCAGCCCCGCTCCCCACTCAGCGGCCGCGGAGCCCCCGCGCCGCTCCGCCCCCCTCCAGCCTCTTTGTATCAAACATCCGGGTTTCCCCCGCTGGCTCCGCTTCGGCTTCTCCCTTTTTTTAGAAGCCATTTTGGACTCGGTTCAGGTTTTTTTTTTTTTTTTTTTAATTATTAAAACAAAACAAAAAAAACACAACAAGCCTCCCCTTTCCAAATTCCCCCCACCCCGCCTTTTTTTTTCCGCCTTTTTTTTTCTTTCCTTCCCCCTCCTCCCCTGTACATGGCAACTCCCGCCCCAGCCTCTGCTCCCGCCGCCCCCTCGCTCCGCGCCCCGCGCAGCCCGCGATGCCGCGGCACGGCCCCCCCGCCGCCACCAGCCCCTCTCCCCGGCCGCCGCTCCGCGCCCGCTCCGCGCTTTCTCCGCGGGCTCTTGCCTGCCGCCCAGCAGCCGCTCCGGACGCGGGGTCGGTAACGGTGCAAAGTTTCGCTGCTGCCGGCGCTGGCACCGCGTGTGCGCTGCACGGGGAAGCGGAATGTGTGTGTTTGGAGGGGAGGGGGGACGGGGATGGGGAGGGGGGGGGGGGCGAGGGGTGTTGCGCGCCTTGCACACGGCTGCGCGTGCATTGCGCGGGACTGCGCGTGCACTGCGCGGGAAGAGGAAGGGTGTGCGCGCACACAGGCGTGTGCGTGTGAGCTCGCCCCTGCTGCTGGGGGAGCCGAAGGGGCTGGGTTGGGAGGAGGAGGAGAAGGAGGAGGAGGAGGGGGAGTCGGTGTGTGGTGCACGCCGCGCTCCCAGCACAAAAGCCCAGGGAAAGAAACTCTTGGAAAGCTCGGAGCAAACGCCGGGCCAGGCGGGAGCAGATCGAACCGTCCGGGCGCTGCGGGGCTGTTCCTCTCCACTGGATACATTTTGCAACTGCGAAGGAATTAAATCCGATTTAATATTTTTCTTTTCAGGATTTTTTTCTTCTTTTTTTCTTTTTAAGAGAGAGAGATAGGGCAGAGCCTCGCTTCTCCCCCCTTCTTTCGCTCTCTCGATCTTTTTATTTTTATTTTTGTTTCCCTTGGGGATAGAAGGGCACACGAGGAAAAAAAAAAGTAAAGGAATATGATTGCTTCGTGGCTGACTTTCGCCTTGCTTTGTGGAACTTTCTGTGCAGGTAAGTGCATTTCTGCGTGTTTACCTCCTGCTCGGGCTTACGGTCGTCTCTCCAAATGCAGAATTGAATGGGCCGTGCAATTATTCGCAGCCACCCTCCAAAACAGAGCAGAGCAACCAACGAGCCTGCAAACGGGGGAATAACCCCTCCGCTGCCATCTGCTTAATTTTCTTTATTATTTTCTTTTCTTGCTTTTCACCCCTTCGCCCCCCTCCTCTCCGTTTTCTCCCTGCTCGCAGGACGAGCCTTCCCGTGCTGCTTTTTGTTCCCTTCAGGCAGCCTGTGGGAATTAATGGCAATGTAAACACGGCGTGATATCGAGGAAACTTTACGAAAAGGGGCATTTACTTCTGGGCGGGTGCTGCCGGAGTGTATGTGAGGAGTGGGGGGAAACCGGGGAGGTAGCGGGGGTGGGGGGAGAAGTTGGGAGCAGCGGGAGAAGACCTGGGGGGTTGCTCGGAATTGGTGCGGTGCCGCTCAGGTAGTGGCCATGTGTCCGCCGGGCTGCGGTTGTGCAAGATGGGGAGGTGGAAGGGACCCCCTTCCCTTCGCCCCAAGGGGACCCCCAGGTTCCTCCTTAGCCCCCCGGGACGCCGCGATCCCGTCGGGGTTTGCCTGTTAGCACGAAACGAAGCGTTTGGGGCTGGCTGGCGCTGCGGGGAGCTGGAGAAAGTTGGGAAAAAGGGGGTGTGCGGGGCGGGGGGGGTGGGTGCCTGAGGGGAGCATCCCCCGGGAGGACGCTTGTGTGGCGTGGGGGGGGGGTGTTTGTTTTGTATGTTCTTCATCCCATTTGGTTTATGGAACTGGGCTGGCCTCCAAACTTCAGCTCCAGCCGGCGGGGTGCGCATTTTGCCGAGGGACGCGGGGTGGAAGTTTAGCCGAAAGCCCGGGCATGGCCGGGGAAGCAGGAGTGGGCACCCGGGCAGCGCTCCCCGGAGTGGGGGAGTTTCTCCATGGGGTGCCCATCCCGTAGCTGTTGTGGGGCGGGAGGAGTCAGAGCCCCTGTGTTCCCCCTAGCACTGAAAACGCGGGCACGCTGGAAATCCCGACGCTCCCTCCTTGTTTTTATTTTATTATTATTATTATTGTTATTATTGTTGTTGTTTTCATTCCTTTTGTTGCATATTGCCCAGCAGAAAAACCGGGTGGGCAGCAGTTTTGCCCCCCGCCCTTGCGTGGTCACCACAGCCCCTCGACTCCAGGGGCTGAACCTGCCGCCCCCCGCTGCGCAGCAACTTGTTACGCTACGTCCTTTCCCCAGCTGGGGGGCGGGTCGAGGGGGGGCTGTTTGTGGCCGAGAGCTTCCCGGGGACAGGGAGTGAGGGGCAGCGATGCTGCGGCCGTGCCCTTTCCCCGCTCCACGGTGGGAGCCGGGGAGTTCCCGTTGACTTCATTGTATTGCAAAACGGGTGGGAGTGAGGGGGGGGTTTCCCCGCGTGTGTGTGTCTGTGTGTTCCCCCCGCCCTGGGGAAGGGGCTGACCGGGGGGAGCGGGCGGCAGAGCCGGCCCCGGGGCGCTCCTGCAGCCGGGCTTCCTTTGTTCCGAGTGCCCATTAAATATGCACTGCCACCGCCTGCCTTTGGCATTATAAACAGTGCCATCGCTTAATTATTTTATTTTTAAGTCATACCGAAAGTGTGTGTGTGGGGGGGGGCGGCAATAAAAAGGGAGCGGGCAATAAAAATAATAATAAAAAAAATTGATGGTGAGCAAAGACAGCTTGGGCTTTTTTTATCTGATCGCTGGGACACTTGTACGTAGCTTTGTTTCCATGTGTTAGAAGGGGGTTGTGCGGGCTTGTATTTACATAGCAGTGCTGAGGGAGAGCAGGTATTTTGGAAGGAGCAGGCAGTGTGTGTGTGTGTGCCATCAGCATTCGTGGTGCTCGGCGTTGCTATCATCACAACAGCTCTCTTGGCTGGAAAATTCTATTATGTGCATAAAGGAGATTTATGGTCAATGTATTTTCTTTCCATATATCTTGGAATCCTTTTATCTCGGGTGATTCAATAAAAGAGATGGCTTCCGAGTTTGGGTTTGTTTTTTTTTTTGTTTGTTTTGGGTATGGGCTTTGGTTTTTGTTTGGTTTTGTGTATATGTGTGTTTTTTTTAACCTGCTCCTATGGCTCTGTACATATAGTGGTCGAATTCTAAGTTGGAGGGAGAAAAAGCATTTGTTTAAAAAGAAATTAACCCTGAAAGCTTCTTAAATGTATCATGTTATGAAAAGGATAATCTAATAGGGCATACCTACGGTGACTTTTTCTCCCCCCTTGAAAATACAATAAAGAACCCTCCCCCCTCCAAATGAATATAATTGTGTTTATTTGGAAGGGTCCTCTTGGATCATTAAATCAGTGCATTAGCAATTCTGTAAATCCCTCCCTCTTTTAAAGCCTTTTTTTTTTTTGCCTTTCTTGTGGTATTTAGGAGCATTTATCAATGTGATCTTTATTGTCCAGTTTTTCCTAAAGCTGTTCAGTCAGGAAGAAAAAAATAAACCAACCTCAAATACCCAAAGTTGCAATGTGTTGCTGGGATTCATAACACCGGGCTTTGCTTGAACTGTGTCTTTTGTGTGTGTACATGTTAGGACTGTGCAAAAGTGGTGGGCTTTTCAAAAATCGCTTGACCTCCATTGTTGATGCTTCTCTTCACTACCTTGGCTGGCTGTAACAAAGCAAGCACAGGCTTCTATTCTTTAAAAAAACCAAATAAATCTGTTACGCTTAATTTTTGGAATACTGAGGATTCATTGAGGAAAACATTATGTTCGTTTTTAGTCCTTTGTTTGCAAATTTTCTGCAGCCCAAATGTTCAGAAACCATATTTTAATCGACGAGCTTTAGAAAATACAGAAGGTGTAAAAGGATTTGTCTTGCAGAATGCATTGCTAATGCGTCTTCCCGAGCCATTGCATTACTTTTATTTCGGTGCAAGTTTAAGTAATGCCATGCAGCAATGAACTGTGCTGCAAATGGATCTGGTCTCCTCTTTCACTGTCTTGTATTTATCCTCTTGTGCTTGAGAAAGGGAATAAAACTGGCTTCATTAGCTTGCTAATTAAACACAATGAAGTGCATGGCCCAAGGTTAATGGCAATGGCCTTTAAAAACACAAAACTCTTGAACAGGTGTTTGGGATATATATATTTTTTTTTAATCTGTCATCAAATCTAGATAATTATACCGCCGAGGTAACCATTGTCACAGTTCTGTGGAGAAGAAAATGCTACGTTAAAGATGTGAGCGCACAGTGTATTATTTTTAGTGGCATTATTTATAAACACCTCTCCAGGTCCTGCATGGCCCGTGGTTTAACTCCCCCCTACTCCCCCCTGCACCATTTCAAAGCATCTTCAGCACGTCCCCTTTTGGGTGGGTTTTTGTGGATGAGGCAGGGTTAAAAACTCCGTATCCCTGGACCAGAGTGAGAGTCTAACCCATGCCTGGGTAGTTAGCTCAAGTATTTATGCGTGGAAATTTCTGCCATATCTTTGAGCAGCCCATCCAGGCTGTAATGCCCCTGCTCGCTTGATGAGATAGTAAGAAACAGCCAATTAACGCGGAGGTCTCTTACTCCCCGCGTTCGAGCTGTCACCAGCCTCCTGTCCACTCTGGTCTCCATCAGCTAAAACACGCTTGTCAGGGGGGTTTTTTTGTGCTTTACATGACGCAACAGTTGTAGACCTCCCCTGCTGCTGCTGAATAGATGGTTGAGAAGAAAGAAGCAGGACAGCCTTACTTTTTTCCTTTTATTTTTTTTTCTTCCTTTTTTTTTCTGTTCTCTCCCACCACGTTCCCCCCTTCCCCACCACGCACACACTCCTTGCTTTGCAGATCAAGGGTTTCCTGGTTTCACCACTTCTGGGAAGCGGGATGAGGGTTTGGATAGAAGAGGAACAGCTTTTGGAGTATTGGTGATGGGACTGCCCTTAACACCAGCCCAGGAATCCCGCTGCTGTGATTTGCATCTTGCCTGTTCATGGGGTGGGTTCGTAGAGCCACAGAATAGTTTGGGTTGGAAGGGACCTCCAAAACTCATCCAGTGCCACCCTGCCATGAGCAGGGACATCCTCACCAGCTCAGGTTGCTCAGAGCCCCGTCCAGCCTGGCCTGGGATGTCTCCAGGGCTGCGTTCCTCTGCAGAAGTATAAAGGAACAAAGGGATGTTTATCTTAATTTATCAAGAGTGAAGGAGGTGGATGGCAGAGATGCTTTGAGGCTGGATCTCCGGCAAAGATGCGCTTGTGTGCTCTGTCCACGGGGTGCCTCTTTCTAGAAAGCCAGGACAGCTATAAAATTAAAAGAAGTCAAAGTTGCTCCAGTTCTAGGTCTTGTAGTGGAAGGAGTTACAGCTGTCATGTTTCAGGGCCTACTCCTAGGGGCATTTGTAAAATTTAATGTTAATAGTAGTTGACTGTGTGGAGCTGCACTAGAATAGAATGAAGTGACATTTTAGTAACACCGCATCCTTCAAACCCCGTAAAATATAACACCTCTCTACCAGCCACACCCAGGACAGTTATTTTGAGTTTAACCTAATAGCTGTAGTCTAAAAGTGGCCGAAACAGCTTGATCTGTACTCTAAAAGTTGCTGAAGCAGCTTCATAACCCTCTTGCTTCTGGCTGTGTGTGGCCAAGGCCATTTGCTGGGTGCTCCTTCTCCTTGGAGTACCACACCCGGTGCTGGGTCATGGCCTCTCCTTATGGTACCTTCTGGAAATCTGCGTATCCCACCCCATCAGCCCGTGCTGGAAAAGTGTTATAATTTGGGAAGGGTGGAGGCAGGGAGAGAACCTGTTTGAGTTCAGTGGTAACCTAGACTCAACTGAAAGCCCTTATGGGTCTCAGCTTTGGTGACCAGAGAACTGACTTGAAAAAGTCTTGTGAAGGCAACTCTGGTGAAGTCAGGGTTGGTCGGTACCCACTTCAGCATAGGCTTCTCTTGCTGTTGGACTGAAGAAGTGGTGTTAAAAAAGCACCGGCGTTTTCCAGGTCCCTTGGTCAGGTGCAGGTGGTGATACCGGCAGTGTGGTGGTACCACAGTGCCCAGGATCCGGTGTTCTCGTTTTAACAAAACATTGTGGGAAGTTGGAAAATGCGAACCACAGAGCGTAATCTCTGCTTTAAAGAGGTGTTGTCTTTCCCTTTTATCCCTCCTTGGCCTTTGATTTTAGAACTAGCAGGGGGGTGTGATTTTCTTGCCTGGCCAATAGTGCTGCCTGGATCTGAATTATTCAGTGTAGCACTTGGCATTCTGCACCCTGTTCCCACTTAAGCTCTTTTTCGCCTGTTCCTTCATGTGGAGATTTTCACATCAGTGAAATTGGATGTGTTTAAGAGAGGTGTTTGTGGCCACAGCATTCACCATATAAGCTCCCTCTCCCCTGCCTTTCCCCTCCATTAACCATTGAGGATCAACTAATGTCTAATCTCTTCTCTTCATTATTACTTCATTCTGAAATAATTTTGTATCTCTTTAGTCATTTGTTCCTTTAAGGTATATTAAAAAATATACATCACTTTTTTTTTTTCACCCCCTTAAATCTTCCTTGTAAGTTTTCTTGGAGCCACTAAAGTCAAAGGGGCAGAGAAGTAAATTAAAGATGAAACGCTCTGCCTGCATTCTGCAAACCCAGCACATGTTATGCTTAGATTTGAATGTAACTGTTGGCCTTTTTCACCAATTTCATGTTCTTTTCGTTCTGTCATCTTCCTCCTTTACTATGGTATAGCTTCAATTCAAACTTAGAAGTTGAGAGCAGTAATTGTCAGTGTACACTGTAAAATAATAACAATAATATACTTCCCTCCAGCACACAAGTGCCTCTTATTTTGCTGTATTTGAGTCTTGTCGCTCTGATGATGTTATTGCGTGTGGCATTGGTCCATCACGCTACTTAAGAAAAAAATACGTTACTGATGTCTAGGTGCCTTGGAAAAATACGGCTCCTCTTTTGCGAAGTGCTGTTTGCGTAGAGACAAAGTCTCTGCCTCAAAACCACTAAGCAGAGGGGCCAAGCACAGGCAAACGTTACTGTCTGCAAGCGCTCCCTGCTGCATCGTGAAGCAGCTCACCTGAGGTCGCACCAAATATTTTGTACCTATACCCAAAAAATGAACTGCGTGTGGAAGTGTTCCTGTATCAGGTAAAATCAGGCTTTAACCTGGTAGAGTGCTTTGGCCACCTTTGTTTTGGTGACTTCGTTGGAGATGGTTTATGTGTTTTTGCTCTTGGAGGAGATACATCCCTCTTGGGTTGGTTTGACTGTAAGCAAGAACTGGCTCACTCACGCAGGTTTGTAAATATAAAAAATATAAAAGGAACACAGCGGAAGGAACAAGCCTGTTTGCGCTCGGCTGGAGGAAGATGCGAATTACTCGTTTCTCGTTAATAATTCTGCAATTTCCAGCTTGGTGTGCCATTTCATTGCAGGTTTGGTTTCAGATCATAGGGGATCTCTGCGGGCAGGGGGTTGCTCGCAGGAGGACATGGGCTGAACAGGAGGCAGCCCCAATCCAATGCATCATTTTTTGGCTCACTGATGGGTTTGGGAAGCGAGGATGTATTAAGGAGCTGAAACGAGCCTGTTAAATTGTGTGCACAGGAGCTGCTAGGAGAAAAACTTGTACCCGCAGATGTTGCCATCGTATAGTGCATAGTTTATGGTATGGAACAAAAGTTTACCAGGTATTCCCACATCTTCTGTGGCGGGAGGGACTTTTCTGAGATCTTGGGAGTCAGTGGCAGGGCAGGACTGTTGCTCCTCATCCTCTTGGGTCCATGGCTGGTGCTCAGATCACCACATTATCCTTTTTTTTTTTGTCCATCTGGAATTAGATTTGCTGGGAAAAGTGGAGTGTTCTGACAGTTTTATGAAACAAGAGGTATAATTTTATTTTCTTTCTGTCTCAGTCTCATACAAATAGATCCATAAATGGGTTGCTCTTCTTTATTTAAAGTGTGTTCACAAGAAGATGCAGCGCTTTGGAGTCTGAGCTATGTTAATTTTCATCCAAGTGGATGCTTGTGCAAATTAAGATGTGGATTTAAACTCAGCTCCTCATGTCTAATATGTGCCCTTGTGTGAGGACAGAAAAAGGGGCTCATGAGAGCAGAGGGACTAAGTTAATCCTCCTCCAGTAAAGCTGGAAATGGAATGTGTTGCTGTCAGTTTTATAGAGAAATAAACAAAAACTGGGGGAGATGAGCGTGTCTCTGGCACTCACCAGACCAATCCAGAATCCCAGGCTGATTGAGCCCCAAACCACAGCAGCAAAGGTCATTTTAAAAAGTCCATGGTAGCTGCCACTGCCCTGTAGTGTCTTAGGTGCTGGGACTACCTCTACTTTATTTAAAGCTTTTCCCATTATAGAACTTGTTTTCTAACTGGCAGCAGAAGTTTTAAATTTTATATGTGGTGCCTGTAGTGCTAATGTAATGCTTTGTCCTAATTTATTGCTCTAAGGTGTGAGGTTATAAGCCTTTGAGTGGATGACAGGGATAAAGTTAGCTCCATTTGTGCCTCATCTATTGAATGGTCAATCTCAGTGGCTAACCCTTCTTTCTTCTGACATTATCTGTTTAAAATGCCTTGTGTAATGTGTGCGACTTTTAAAATTTGGCTTTTAGGAGTATTTTGCTTCTTATATAATTTACCTCCGCAGATGGTTTTGAATTCCTGGGGAGGGAGGAATGCAACGGTAGGTCTGAGGTGAAGAAATGCTCAATCAAGCTTTGTCTCCTTTTTGTGACTTTTTAGAAGTATTTCATAAAATGAGAGTATATTAGGCTTTTTAAACCCTTTTAATGCAATTCTCATGTTTTGCAGTCTGTGGCTTTATTCTGCGCACTGGTGGCTGGTGCTGTAATTTGGCTGAGCTGTCCAGTTACTCTTTTTGCAATTGATACTTTCACTTTTTTTGTGAAATGGTGTCATTTAAGATGTGCACAGTTGATGTCGAAGTCTTTCTCTGGGGCAGCAAGCTGAACTTTATGTTATTGAAGTTGTAAGGAGACGGTGGTACCAGTTTTGGAAGGGCCCCTGAGCTTTGTAGGTGCGAGGAGGCATTTGCTTTGCTCCACACCCATACACTACAGTGTGGATTTGCAAAAGCCCCTGTACTCAGCAGAGGGAAACTTTGACTTGAGATGTGGCTGCTCAGCAAAGTGCAGATTTATGGCTATCTTGCTGGTATCCTTGTCTTGGCATGTTCGCTCTAGGGACAACCAAGACAGGGCAATGCAACCTGTGGGCACCTGGCTCACTTGTTTCTCCAAGTTTTTATTTTTCTTTCCACAGTACGACAACTGAAACACAGCAGGATTTGTATTGCCGCTTTAGCTCCTGAGAGTAATTAATGGGTTAAGATTGCTAATTCCCCTATATATGTGCAGGCTGGGAAATTCAATTGTCCTTGGGTTTTCGTGGTGGGAGTATCCAGTTACAGCTCGGCGGCTATTGGGTTAGCTCTTGGGTGCACTAAAGTTTGAACTCGGAATCCCTGGCTTTCACATGCACTCACAACGGTGCAGGCACTTTTATTTTTATAGGAAAGCCTCTGCTAAGGCACATTCTTACGCCTGGGGCAAGGCATTTTCACAAATACCTATTGCACTTGCACCTGCTTGGCTCCTAAAAAACAAGTTTGGGGTGGTGGCAGTAGGCACTGCTGCTGACATACCTGAAGCAGTTCCCTGCTGTGAAATTCCTGTTTATGTAAGGATGCACGGGAGATAAAGCTTGACACAACCCGAAGGAGAAGAGGACGAGGTGGCGCATTTGATGCTTGGTGCTGCTTTACTGGGTTGTCGGCTCTGCCTGCCAATGTGTGTGGTGTGGAGTTGTGAGTAACTGGCTCTGGTGATAGTACTGGAGCCGTAGCATCTCCATCCGAAATTCTGTGTGTGGGCCTTTGAGTGGGGATGCTGTCATAGGGTATGATCTGTTGCAGAGCCACCTCATCCATGCTCCTTGGTTTCCTTTGAAATATTTCAAAGATAATTGCTCTTTAAAAAAGCAAAAAACAAGACGCACACAAACATAAAACCCCCCAAAAACACACCACACAAAAAAAAACCCAACCGAGCAACAAAAAAACCCAACTGAAACCAACACCACAAAACAACAACAAAAATCCCCCCAAAAAAAACCCCAAAAAACAACTCCTACAAACAAGTAAATAAACCTCCCACCAAATACGACAACTCCAAACTGATGGAGATGGATGTTTTTATCTAGTGGCTGTCGCTTGTTGCAACAGATCTTCAGTCCTTCCTCAGGTTCCTGGAGCATCTTCTTAAAACAAAAGCATGAAGCAGGGGCCTGTAGAAAGGGCAAGCTTGGCACGCTTAGTTACAGCAAGGTTTTAATCACCTTTCAGAATCTTTGAAGCAACATGGTGACCCTCTGCTCTCAATTTCCAGGCTTGTTTGCGCAGGCGATTTCAGAAATGCTCCATCAGGCTTCGCTTTCCTCTAAGCCCGCTTGCTGTTGCTGGGCAGTTCCCCTTGTTGGGTGCAGCTTGGTGGCACAAAGCTCATTCAGCTTGAATTCTGAAGGTGATAGATGCAAAAACAACCCCAACCAAACCAAACCACCCAGCCCATTGAACGTAGCATCCCTGCAAGTGCTTGTCCCCAAGCCCTGGCACTGTGCCTGTTTGCATCGCAGGGAGTTTGGCCGCCGCATCCGTTCCGCAGGGAGGGTATTTTAACATTTATATTGTACCTGAGATAACTGGGGAAGTCTTTCACAGATAATTTTTATGGCTATAGATAATTTTCTGTAGATAGCTTCTGCTATCGTTTAATGGGACAGAGTTAGTGCTGCTAAAAGCAAACATGAGAAACCTTTTTTTTTATTGGTAATAGAATTTCCTTTCCCATGCAATCCTGTACAGATTGGCTATTTATTATGTAAATAACAGCTAAAAGAAGCTCTTCCAAGGTAACTGTAAGCCCCAAAGGTAAATGAGATCACTCCTACACTGTTAGATAAGTGAGATGCAAGTGTATCTGGCTGTGTAACTGTGTCTATAGGCTCCTTCTCAATGAACTGCTGATGAAAGAAGAAACCTCGAGTGAGGGACGTGTCGTTCTTGCAGCCGGCGCTGGAGAATCGCTCTGTTGCCGTCCCTGATGCTTTTTGTGCGTGGAAATGATTTTGAAACAGCTAACGTGCAAAACTTTGAAGTGTGGTACGACAAGATAAAGTCGTCTAAAAATAGGTCTGAATATGAAAGCCAGGCGAAAACTCGGAGAGGGGGGAGCTGGGGGTTGTTTTACAGGCATTGTTGATAGAGTTTCAGGGTCCCGAGAAGGGAAGATGAATGTCTTTCTGTTATAGTAACAGCTGCTCTCTGTCCATCGGGATCTAGTGTTTGCCCATCCAACTCATAATAATTAAACAAAAGAGTTATTTCATAGCAGGCTTGGTGGAGGATTTATGTTGGAATTTTATCTTTCTCCGTTTAGACTTTTCTTCGTCTATTAAAGAAAAATACAAAGTTAACCTCTCACCTGAACTGGGTCTGGCTGCTTGTCAGATCCAGCTAATTACTACCAGGAGGAAGCCAGCAGTTAACTGGGCATTCAGAGTTATATTTAAACAAACAAAAAATCTTCAAGTTTCACTATAAAGAGCTCCTCAGGGTTTTTGTGTCCTGAATCCCTGAGCAGTTGGGTGACTTTACAAGGTTGTTAGTAGCTCCCTAGTATGGCCATGTAATATGATGTACAGATTTCTCTTATACTTTCGCCTTATTTTTCAGTGTGTTGTGTGTTTTTGTTTGTTTGGCTTGTTTTTTTCTCTCCCCGTTTTGAGGGCTAACAGCCAGTATAAATAAGCAAACAGCCCCAAAGGACTCCCAGACTCTCAATGCATAACAGCATTTTGGGAATAGATCTACATTGTGGGACTTTATTTCCCGTGTAGTTAATTCTGCAAAACCCCCTGGGATGAGTCAGGCTTAGGGGAGTCACAGAGGTCCAGAGTAAGGCCCAGTTTAGTTGGTCAGTACGTTTTCATGTATTCAGCCACAACTTTTAAGACAATTTGGGGTTATATCTGTACCCTAGAATAAAACAGCCCTGGCCAAATGGTATGGCATGTGCTGACATTCTCCTCCTACCTGAGCAGGGTGGCCACGATCCTGCCCTGTCCTGTCCCCGAGCCATATGTTGAGAGAGGCACCATCCAGAGCCACATCACCCATTCCTCCTCTTTGCAAATCTCTCCTGCCTTTTTGTGTCACTGGGCTTTGTCCCTGCAGAGACTTTCCAGAAGATCGCATCTAGAAATAGCTGGTTTTTTACATTTTTCATTGCAGTGGTACAGCTTCTTTTCTTTTTTTCAATATGCTGAAGCTACTATTCCTTGAAGATCACAGACTTGAATTTATCCATTGCTGAGGCATCATGAGAAGTGACCCAGGGCTCCCATCGCAGGATCCCTTCCCAGGTCTTAATGGGATAAATGCTTCCATGTAGCTGCCTTTTGAATCCTGCCTGTTAATTTAATACCATTTACCTTTCTCCAAAGGAGAACAGACCCGGTTGGCTGGTAAGGTTAAAACCTGAGCTGTGCTATGTTTATATTAATAATTTCCACTGGTAAAATATGGATCTGAGACTTTCCTGATTCATTTAAACCTCATAGTTAATAGGCAATAGTGGAAATGTACCACGATCATGATTATTGCAGTGACCTGATTTCACATGCATTTCTCTTCTAACTTCTGTTTTGGAAAAAAAAAAAAAAAAACCAACCCAAAGAATTATATATAAAATTGATTTTGGGAGCCCTGGGAAGGAGAAGGAAACCATTTATTTCAACCCCCAAATTCCTTTGAGCTGTAGAAACATTGTCAAAGTAATTGTAGCCCTTTCAATTTTTTCTGTGTAGTCTCAGAAGAACTGTGCTCTGTTGATGGATGTCACTGTTTTTTTACTTGTGACAAATATCTCCCAAGGTATTGTTTGAGTGATGTAAAATTGGTTCATGTGTAAAATTCTAGCTTTTCATGAATACTTTATCATGGATATGTGCACGCCAGCTTCTCCTGGATTAAGGTGTTATACCTTTAGTGGTTTGCTGCGGGATATCATCTTAATCATTTTTGCTGTAATTTAATCATCTTAATTAAAACTGCATTGAATTGTGGAAAGTAATTTGGGTCTAGAGAGCAGTGGGTTTTGTATTTGGTTTTGGGTTGTTTTTTTCTTCTTTTTTTTTTGTCTTGTTAGAAGATGGTAACGGTCTTGGCAAGATTCTGCTAAAAATTAGCACAGTGTACAAAAACTCATGTTGCCAAGTTAGTACAGTATTTCTCCAGTTAATTGTGGATTTGAAGGGTATAATATAAAAGGTCATCTTTGTTAGTGAACTGCAGGCTTCTCCTGCGAGACAGAAATCCATGTCCGTATCAAGGATGAAATCTTGGCTCCTTGGTTACACAATTGAGCTTTGCTGTAATTTGGACATCATTAGGCTCTTCATTAAAGCAGCAGAACACTAATCAATCTTCGTGCTTTGCTTTCTTAAATGTGCTTAAATGTGTGGTCCCCCCCCGGCCCTGCGAAGGGGAAGGGTCTGAAGATGGGATTGGGTTAAAACCTTTCGGGGTGTTCTTTGGCCAGAAGGTTTCCATTTCTGACGCTGGTTTTGAGAACCGGGGTGTCTGACCATTTCTTCTCATCTTCTTTTGTTGAGCAGAACCAGGAGACGACCACTGTGGAAAAAGCAGCCGCTAGTTTTGGTTTGTGCTGTTAAACTTATAAAACAATACACAAAACTTAATGAAACCAAAATATAATTTTAAAAGCGATTGGCTTTAATTTTCTCTTTCTTTAAACTCAAACAATTGGGTTTAATTTTTTTTTTTTTCTGGGGGGGTGGGGAAGAAAATAACCCAAACCAGATTTGTTTCTGTGGTACATGGTTATAGGGTGCAATTATGGAGGAAAGACTTCTTTCTTTCTTTTTTTCTCTTTTTTTTTTTTCCTGTGCCTTTGCCCCTTTTTTGTACTCTGGGATTTGTTTTCATTAGGATGTTGGCACTGCCAGGAACATATTTTTGTGGCTCTGACTTGAGCATTGTAAAACATAGCTGGCACTTACCATCTCTTTGTTTGATTGCTGTTTCTTTAAACCAGTAGATATTTTTCTAGTTGGAGGGATGAATGGATCTTTCCCACTTATTAGACGGATCTGATTTTGCACAGCTGTAAAAGTTAGACTTGTGCTTTGGCAGAGCTTCATTTGCCAGGTTTTGAGACTCTAAATTTTGGTGCCTACCATCACCTAGATTTGGGTACGTGATATGCTGGAGGTGCCCGTGTCCTTGAGACACTCACCGGCGTAAAAACACTTGGAGAGGCAGGCACAACAGCATCAGATGATCTCTCTAAAGGACTGTCTTCTGCAATGTATGTGCCAACTTCACTTTCCTACATCTTGATGATGATAATCTGAGAGTACCCCTCCAGCGGGACATGGAAGCGTTGTTACTCACACGCACAGATGAGGACCTGAGCGGAGCAACGTGCTCTACCAGAGCAATGCTCAGACCCTTCATGGTTGTTTGGGCAAGCTGAAGTCTGTGGTCCCTGATCCCCAGAGACGGGGGCTTGTACGTGGACCTCTTGATCGTCTCAATGTTCTCATCGTCCAGGGAAGATGCTGGGAGGTAAATACCTACAGTTGTTATTCTTTTCACAATTTACCATATAGGTGGCTTCACCTCAAGCACAGATGCTGTGACAAATGTCTAGTTTGTCAGTCTTGATGTATGTGCTGTGGTTCTGTGCTGGGTAACCTGTTATGCCTTCAAAAAACCTCTAAAAACTGGAAAAGAGACTGTGGTGTGCTTGTGGATGAAGAAACCGTGTTCCGCTCTGCTCTGCACTGGTGCGGGCTCACCTGGAGCACTGTGTGCAGTTCTGGGCAATACAGGATGAAAAAGATGTTAAGCTACTAGAGAGAGTCCAGAAAAGGGCTATGGAGCTGGTGAAGGGTTTGAAGGGGAAGCCGTATGAGGAGCAGCTAAAGTCACTTGGTTTGTTCAGCCTGGAGAAGAGGAGACTGAGGGGAGAGCTCACGGCGGCTCCAGCTCCTCACAAGGGGAGCAGGAGGGGCAGGACTGAGCTCTTCTCTTCAGTGACCAACGACCGAACCCGAGGAAATGGCAGAAGATGTGCCAGGGGAGGTTTAGGTTGGACATCAGGAAAAGGTTCTTCACCCAGAGGGTGCTGGACACTGAACAGGCTCCCCAGGGCGGTGTCACGGCCCCAAGCCTGACAGTGTTCAAGAAGAGACTTGACAGCACCCTCAGACACACGGTGTGAACTGTGGGGTTGTCCTGTGCAGGGACAGGAATTGGACTCGATGATTTGCTGTGTGCATGTGCACTGAAGTGCTTGGTGGCATCTGGAATGGATTGTGCACCACCTCATTTACAACCCCTCCGGTTGGTACTTGCCCAGTTTCTGTCTAACAGATACGTGTGCCCTTCAGGAGTTTTCCCCAGGTTTTGCCATTTTGTGCAAAAAATTTGCTCTTTGAGCTATTACTAGAACCAAACATTTCTGCTGTGAAGGGGTGAGCTTTCTTGAGCTGCAAGTTTTAAATGAAAGCTTTAGGTTATGAGTGTGTCATCGTCTCATTACTGTTCCATACTGCTTGGCATCCTGTTCGTCTAAGCTAGTTTAACTGTCTCCAGCCTAAATTGAGTGCTGCTTTCAGTATTTATACACTCTACAACTGTTAAAGCAAACCAAGCCTCCAGTTGCAGGAATGGCAGTGGGGTTGAAGACAAGGAGTTTTCTCTAAGGAATATAGTCTATTATATGTTGGGTATAAATCAACCTCTGACTTGTGGGTGTTGGGAGGAAAATTTCCTTGGGGACTTGTAATCCAGAATCAGCCTCCTATAAATCTGCTTGGATCCTCTCCTGAAGCATGTGGCGGGACTGGAGAGCTGATTATGGATGTAGACTGTGGACTTAGGAGTGTGAAATACTACTGCTCCCTCCCCTCCATCACCACTCTGGACAGATGTGTCCGAGGAGCAGATTATTTTCAGTATGTTAGAAGTGATGAGTTCATCGTCCTGTTCTCTCCCTCCCTCCCAGTAAAACCTGCAGACTTGGCTTTAGATATTGGGAATTGAAAGCAAACAATAACAAATATAACTGGCTTGGTTTTATTTGCTTTTTGGGGTTTCGGGGATGAGCACGCACTTTGGTTGCATTTTTGTGCTTTTTATATTTTTTTTTCTTATTCCTTGATGGCTGGAAAATATTTCTCTTTAAATGGAAGGTGATGTTTTACATCTTCTAAATGTCTCTGAGGGATGAGTTTGTAGCAGACAAAAATCCAGCTCACTGGTAGCAAGAAATCCTGAGAAGGAAGAACAGGGCAAGACCTGATGCCACCGTATCTGCAGGGACAGATTGGCTCTTGGATGTGACAGTGTGTGAAGTTTGTCATTGCACGCTTTCTTTAAACAAAGCATTTTTTTGGTCTTTTTGTGGTGCCATTCAGTTGTTAGAAGCTCTCTTAGTTCTGCAGGTTAAGGTGCTTCTCGAAGGGTGGGTGATGTAAGCAGCTCTGGTCCTTTGGGGGTTTTCCACAAAGAGCAGAACACAGTTGATGTCCTGAAGCTCTTTGTAGTTGGTTAAATTTTCCCCAGAAAGGTAAAAACCATTCTTAGGGCAGCTCATTTTAGAGCCATCCCTCCTCTGTGCTAGAACAACACCAGTGATTAGGGCAGCTTTATTCTCTTCCGTTCCTTGGTGGGTTCATCCGTCTCCAGATCCAGGAGGCTGCAGGATTGTGTAGGACTTGTCTGTACCTCATGTTGGTCACATCCTCTTCATCCCCATGTCCATCCTGGTTTGCACACTTCTCAGATGTGATATTTACAGGAGGTTTTTCCTAATGGGAAACATGACCAGAACCAAGTGATATATGGGTTTGGTTTGTGTTGTTTTTTTTTATTAACCTTTTTCTTTTATCACTTCTCATGCAACTTGTCTACTTCTCTTCTTGCCTTTTTTTTTGTTTTTTTGGTTGTGCTCTCTCTACCTTTTTCTCTATCTGGAAGAAATTGTCTGTTTCAACTTCAGTAAATGTTTTCTCACTTGTCAGAACAAAAGCAGCTGAGCCCAGTGTGGTTTCTGTTTGTGTGTGTGTGCGCAGGGAATGTGTCAGGATGTTTTTATGGGCGCTGCTGCCGAGCTTGTCAGCAGCGGCTGGGCCAGGGAAGCCAGGCTCTTCTACTGGTTACATATCTTTACAGATTTTTATCTCCAGTTTGCAGGGAAGAGTAGCCTGAAGTCGGTCTTGACAGTTCAATAGAGGAGAAGGCTGTAACCGCTGCTCGTGCGGCGCCTTCGCCAGCTGACCCGTCCTCCTGCCTGCCAGCAGAGCGGTGGTGGGATAGAGTCATGGAATGATTTCAGATGGAAGAGACCCTCAGGATCATTGAGTCCAACCATAACTAGCCCTAAACCACATCCCCAAGAACCTCATCTAAATGCCTTTTAAACCCCTCCAGGGATGGTGGCTCCACCACTGCCCTGGGCAGCCTGTTCCAATGCCTGACAACCCATTCTGTGAATAAATTTTTCCTAATATCCAATCTGAACATTCCCTGGCACAACTTGAGGCCATTTCCTCTTGTCCTGTCACTTGCTACTTGGGAGAAGAGATGTCATCCTGCAGTGATAGTTGTATTGGTCCCTCTGCTTTTGCAGTGAGCTCTGCTCCCTTCCCCTCCCCATGTGCTTGTTGCTTCTCACAGCTGGAGGAGCCTGACTGGAAATGCGGGAACCTGTCCCTGCCCTTTCCCTGTCTGTACTCTCTGCCTTGCTCTTTGGAGTCCTAGTGACAAACCATTTGCCATTAGTCAGGAGCCCTTACAGCCATGCCCGATAAAGGCTTTTATTTATCTTTGCCCCAAGTGGCTGTTTGGGGGTGGATGCTTGCAATTCTTTGTGCATATTTCTGCTCCTTATGTTCAAAGGGCCCCAGAGAGGAGCCGAATCAAACCCTCTGGGCTAGAGCATCTCCCACCCTGGGATGAGCTCCCGGTTTTTGCAAAGTCTGGGCACTGCCTGCTGTGATCTGATGCATTTTGGCTGCAATTTAAAGATGTTACAGGGTCCTCTTGCGTGTACGGGCATTGACATTCATCCCTCCCCCTCCTCCCCTGTGGTATCTGGGGCGCCGTTATCTACAGCAGTTCTGTTGTTTGGTGGAGGATGAGCTGTCAGGAGTTAAATGCAAACAGGCAGCAGGTAACTTGGCTGAATTAAACTGGTAATGCCCTATTAAACCCCTTCTCCCTCCCCTCACATCTTTGGAAATGCCTTTTATCTGGACTGTGAATTAAATTATTGTTGTTGACATCGCTTCAAAGAAGCCGCAAGAATGAGTTAATGGGAGCTCCTGAGAGAGGTCTCCCCAGCAAGTCTCCTCTTACTAAAATGTTACGGCATCTTTTTTCCTTTTTCCCAATTTTTCCGAAGCTGGAATAGAAATAATCAGTCTTTTCCACTTCAATCTTCATGATGCATTTACAAAGAAACAAAAGTCCTATAAATGTCTGAAGTGTTACCTTTTCTTGCAGGCTTCATCGTAAAAACGTTTATTGAGGCCTCAGTGGCTTAAAGTGTTGTGGTCAGCATTATGAAAGTGATGGTTTTGTTTGCTTCTTGTCTTAATATCACTTTAAAAAACCCAACCAACCAACCAAACCCAACAAACCGAAAAACAACCAACCAACCAACCAAAAACAACTAAGAACCACCAACCAAAAAAACACCCAAGAAAACCATCACAGACTGGAAATACATATTTCTCTGGCTTTTTGGTGTTTACCAGATATCAACCTGAAAAGGAAAAGGAACAGTTCCTTTCTGCTGTCAAAGCTGAACTAACAGTGGAAAAGGAACGCTTAAAATAATGCTATGGTTTAGCAGTGTACAAAAGTTTTTCTAAAAGAGATAAGGTATAAACAGTGGATTGGTTTTGTTTGTTTGTGTAGAGTTCTTTGTTTTGTTTGATAATCCTGGTTTTGGAGGTGTAGAAGGCTTGGTCCTCAGAGAGGAGGAGGAAGGAGAACATCAACAGTGAACATGATCTGGAGAGGAAGGAGTGGGGTAGTTGGATGATTGCAGGAAAAGCGACAAGGTGGCCTCTTGAAACTGCCTTCCACCTCTTCCCTTTTTGTGTTTCTGCGCTTCTCTGGTTATTGCAGGTTACCTGGGACCTGAATTAGTGATATTAAAGTGACAGGGATGTGTTCCTGAGCTGTCTCAGCACTGATGCCCCCTTTGAATTTGTCCTGCAGAAATTAACATTGTTGTCAGAGGTGTAGTTGAAAACATAAACCAGCTGTGTGGCACTTGTAGGTCCCAGAGCACCACTTGGAAATCCCTGATCGCAGGAAAATACAGGGGGGAAAAATAACTTGGAAGGTATTTAAGAGTCTCAGGCTGGTATCTTTTTAAAGTTTTCTTACTATTTCCATCTCTCTGAAGATGTGGGGCTTACTCCTGTCATAAGCTGTGGGGATGTTTAGCCAGGGCTGGAAGCTGGGGCTGATGCTGAGCATAACAAAGATCAGATTTTAGTGCAAGAGATGGACTTTCTGGAAGCGACTGATGAACTAATTCCCCTCGTTTGTCAATCGAAGTACAAACTTTGGAAATTATGTGCTTGAGCTGGCCAAGGAAGGATAAAAACTAGTCGAGGAGAGTTTCTTTAATGGAGATATTGCTCCAGAACCCAGCAGCGATGTCTTGTTTCTTGCCTGCCAGAGCATGGTGCAACCTCTCTTTGAGCAGTCATGGTGTTTGTTACAAACCCTCTTTTTCAAGTAAGAAATCATCTTTTCTGCAAAACACAAAGGTCGCCGTGTGTGTGTGTGTGTGTGTGCGCACAAACCTTCTGTCTGTGAAGGGAATAATGTAACCTCTGTCCTTTCGGGCTTCACCTCAGTTGATCCGTACCACATGTCCTTCAAGGTAAGCTGGGTAAGTGGCTAGTAGTCAAGGCAGGGAAGGAGAAATCCTATTTGAGGCTGACCTGATGCCATCTGACATTTTGCTTATTTGAAAAGGGGGAGGTTTGGTATGAAAATGGTGGGGCTAGTTCTGAGTTGCTCTGGCCCCTTAAGATTTATTCATCCCGAAGGTGAATTAAAGCTTTGTAAAACAGAATTTTTATTCTGCGGTAAAGGCTTTTCTTCCACTGACCACCTAAGTCTGCTTGAATCCTTGATGTGCTTGCGTGCCTTACTTGAAGCATGTTGAGAAGCTGTTGTATACCTACTGAAACATGTGCCTTAATTCTGTAAAATTAAAGACTCCTTTATATATCCCTCTACTTAGGTTTTATGAATGGCATGGTGGACATTCCCTACTTGTAAGTGGGCCAAATATATTCTTGCTTTCTCTTTAGCTCTCCTTGGAGAAGCTGAAGGTTCACAGCATGCTTTGAAGACGAAACAGTTATTGCTGTAGCCTCTCTGCTCTCTGGTAGATTCAATCTCTTCCCTTAGGAAGCATCCAGCTAGAGGTTACAGAAAATAAAGCACCTCTCCCTGCTGCAGTGTTTTTGTTTTAATTGTGGTCTGCAGCTTATAAACACGGATAGGAAATTTAGACTGCTGCTCTGTTTGCTTTGTTTTGGTCTTTGTGAAACGGCAGTAGCTTTGAGGCAGCGATGCTTTCTGTTGACCTTGTGCCAGGTTGAGGGTTTCTCGAGCCTGCCATCCAGCTTTAAGTGATTGTACATTTTGGGGCATGCTGTTGGCACACAGCAGATACGAGGGGACCCGCCTCAGAGCCGTTTTGTGCCCAGCACTGATTGCAGCTCCTGGGACTTGGACTGACAGAACAGGTGCAGCTGCTGCTGAGAAGTTCAAGGCAATGGAAAGCCTGTCATTAGGAATAGAAGTGTCTAAAAAGTTTGTGTTTTTGTCACTTTTCATTGGCATGTGTGATGTCTCCATGAGGAACAGCAGCATCTTTTCTGTTTTTTTGTCCCCACTCTCCCAACATCAAGCAGCTGGCTCATGTGGCTGCTCACCCATGCCATCTGTATCTTGCTTGGCTGGGGCTGCATTTCTCCTCCAGCTCTCCACTGGGTACAACCAAAGAGTAGAAAGAGCCAGAAGATCTGATGGTCCCCATCCCATGAGGACATACAGAGGGGAGCACCAGCGCCACGAGCGAGCCGGGCGCTCTGCCATTACGCTTTCTGCCAACGTCCCCTTCTACAGTTGCACCCTGTCCAACATTCCTGATTTTCCTTGGCCCAGCACTTGTTTCCATGATACCCCGCTGGGTGCCCTTTAAAACGTACTGTAATCCGGACATTGGCTCCGTGTGGTCTACGGGCCACCGGCCAGGCTGTGGAATGGGAGCCGCTCTCCAAGGCGAGGCCCAGCCCGGCCACCGCAGGAGCAGGTGGACAAATGCCGTGGCCTTGGGGACATTCAAACAGCCATCCCAACCCAGGTGGACATTGGGATGGGCCAAGGTGTGATGAGGACATGCAGTTGGTGGGATATGGGGTGCAGCAGGAAGGTGAGGGACACCTGGGGACCCTCAGTGGAGCCATCCCAGGAGAGCAAGGGTCACTGGCTTCCACCCACTTAGAGGGTGCAGGTGATGGCTCTCCCAGACCCCTCATTTTCAGGTGGTATTGTATATTTCAGAGAGCTGTTCAGGACTTATTTTCTTGAAAATTGCTTTGCATTGGTTGAAAATCCCTGCACAGAAATGCTGCTGTTGTTCTGGTAGGATCATGGCTGAGAGTGCCCTCTAATTCAAAATCACAGCTCAACCAAGACTTGCATCTATTATTTTGTTTTGTTTGCATTCCTAAAAATCATCCAGACTTTTTCTGCTCTTTAAATGCAGCAGTGCTCCAAACCTCTCCAGCTGCCGCTATGAAACAAGTGAATTATTCTAGCTAAATTGAGTAGATTGGACTGGAAGCACTTCTGGAAATACTGTGCAGGTTGTGGACCAGCTGCTGGCAAAACTAGCCAGGGTTTCATACACACTGAACCCCAAAAAAGAAATTATATTTTGCCATAGTCCATAGTGATTTTTTTAAACCCGTTTTTATTCTGCTACAAGCACAATCCTGCACTTTTTAATTAAAATTTGAGCTGTCTCAGCAGTAGGAGAGGGCTGTAAGTCTGTGGCCTGAAAGGGCAGTTGTTTCCTTCATGGTAGCTGGTTTCCCTCCCTCCATCGGGTTGGTGACCTAAGACAACAGCATGTCTGAGGGGACAGAGTGGAGGAAGCTTTTTTTCTATTTTTCCTTCTATAGCAGAGTGTCCCTTGCCTTTCCTCCCCTCTTCATGAGCTGACTCTTCTGCTGTGCTCAATGGGTGGCCCAGTAGCAGAAGGAGTAAAGGAAGAGTTTGCAGTAATTGATATAACTCAGCAGAGCATCCAGGGGAGAGCAGGAGGGGCCTGTTGAGAATGAGTAGACTCACGCTGATCTTTATCCAGACTGGGATCTTTCTTATGAGGAAAGGCTGAGGGAGCTGGGTCTGTTCAGCCTGGGGAAGGCTGAGAGGGGACCTTATTTATGCTTTTAAATATCTCAAGGGTGGGTGTCAAGAGGATGGACCAGACTCCTTTCAATGGTGCCCGATGACAGGATGAGGAACAACGGGCACAGACTGAAGCACAGGAGGTTCCATCTGAATATGAGGAGAAACTTCTTTACTTTAAGGGTCCCAGAGCCCTGGAGCAGGCTGCCCAGAGGGGTTGTGGAGTCTCCTTCTCTGGAGACATTCAAATCCACCTGGACACATCCCTGTGTGATCTGCTCTGGTGACCCTGCTTGAGCAGGTGGGTTGGACTGGATGATCTCTGGAGGCCATTTCCAGCTCCAATTATTCTATGATTCAGTCTTTTCACGTCTGCCTCAGTCTAACGCTCTCGAGCCCAGTTCAGTTTCTTGGAAATTTTCTGCCTTTCCAATAATATATCCTAACCCTTCAATTTAGGGCTGTGGTTGTGCATGAAGACTCATGAGCTCTTTCCCTGCCCAAGCAGCCAAGGCAGGCATAGTGGGCTGGATGGGGACCGAGCACAGAGCAGCCCCAGTGGCTTTTGAGTAATTTTTCTTTTGCATGCATAGTAAAATACTCTCCCAGCATCATCTCCTTTCTTTCATGGGGAGGAGTATTATCATCAAGCAAAATGGAGAAAGCCAAATTCTTCAGCCTGCTGCTGCTGTACCTCTTGTTTGTAAAGCATGTGTCCTTTTTGATTCTCTTCTTTAGTGTTTCTTTCCCCTTTCCAGTTCGGGTCACCTCTTAATCCATAAGGTTTTCAATCAAGTGCACACAGACGGAAATTTTGTTGTTTTCTTGCTGCACTTGCTTGTTGTCCACTCTCGGGTATATGGCCAGGTCAGCCAGAGCCATTTACTCCATCATGCTATGCAGGAGCAGCAAAGTCCAGAAGCAGCCTTATCACCACTGGCTAGGGTAAACTACCATTAGTTTTTGAATGAATCTGACTTTAATGCCTTGCTGACAGGGATATTTGAACACAAGAGGGACCTTTTCCTCAACCTCCCAAAGGAAAAAACCCTAAACACTTGAAAACCTTGCATTCAAGAGTGGGCAACTGTTTTCGACCAGTTGACGAAGAGGTTGAGAGAACTGGTGAGATGCTGCAGGTTACGTCCCATCTGCTGCTGAGATACTAAAGTAGTTTTGACTCCCTTAGAACAACTTGAATTGCTCTTTGCAGATTGAGATGTTCCTGCTTTGCACCGAGTGTACTTTTTAAAAACAAAAGAGGAGGTGGATGCTGGACCCTCTGTCACTATTTTTACCGAAAACCTCTGAAGTGCTACAGGAGGAACCGCTTCCCCCAGGTCCTTGCAGTTTGCCTTGGCCAAAGACTTGCTTCCATTTTGATGTATTTTAGCAAAAGAATTATACTTGGGAGCGTTGGCAATTCATTTATTGTTGCAGAATAGCAGCTGTACGGTGCAAACTTCACAGCACCAACCTAAGGTTTTGAAATGTTGCTTGTGGTCCAACAACACATGGATTTAAACTGGGCCACACTCTGATTTTGGGGAAGACAAGGCAATGGGGAGCTGGGACTTTGCAGCTGAGTAGGTCTGTTCTAGCAGGGAGATAAGCTACCATGTCCTCCCTCTTCTGCTGTGAATTTTACTGGAGATGAGACACAGTGTTCATGGTGACATGAAGAGGTGACATCCCAGGACTTTGCTTAACTGTGGGTGAGAACTTCCTGGTTTTGCCTTTACAATGATTTCAGAGTGGTGTAACTATCATCCAATTTTTACCTTATGGTAAAACTAACCGAACACAAACCAACCAACATAACAAAATGCCAAGAAAAACCACAAAAAAACCCGCAAACCACTAAAAAACCAAAAGCAAATCAAATAAACAAAGCTCAAAAACCCCCAAACAACAGGGGGGAATTTTACTCTTTAGCTGCTTTATCTTGTGTTGTAGCTTGAATGAAAACACCCATTTCATCCTGCTCTGCAGGGGGGTCAGAGACCTTGCATATCTTGTCTGAAACCAAAAAGCAATCGTTGAACTCCATCGATAGTTTTACTGGGTGTACTTGAGATTGCGTTAATGCTCATGCGCTGCTTTAAAATGTTACATGAGCTATTTCACTGGGACTTTCGGTTGTGAACTCCACGTGCTTTGAAAAGCACTGTTCTCCTCCAGGCAGGAAAAAGGAGGATCTGAGGGGGCTCAAATTGCCACGGTCAGGCTCGGAAATCCTCCGCCGGACTGTGCTGAGCAAGAGCCTCGCTCCTGGCGTCGGTGGGGAGGGATATCGCCCTTTGGAAATGTTTCAGAAGCGTGAAATGCTGTCTCTGCCATCGTGCCAATGCTGCAAGGCTGAATTTTTTCCCCTGCCCCCTCTTGCCAGTGTTAATTTTTATCCGTGCAAAAATTTTGCCTTGGAATTTTTCAAATTTGCGTTACCAGCACAAATTACTTTCTCTTCTCTCTTAGGTGTAAAAGAGCGTTTTTGAATGGCCGATGTGCTTTCCGAGGAGTGATTTAAGCGCAGTAGGTCATCAATGTATTGCACATATTACGGCCATGCCTTGGCATTTGTTTTGCGTTTGTAATCCAACACCCAGCTGCTTCAGCTTCAAACTCCAGGCAGCTATTTAGTAGTTCAGCTAGTGTTGAGGAATGCATTGTGGTGCTGTTTACTTTGTTACGTGCAAGGCTTATATGGAGTACAGCAAGTTCAATTAAAAACAAAATACAAACCCAAAAGCTGAAAAACATGGCTAGGAAATAAAGTGTTAATATAGATGTTAACCCAAGCTGGGAGAGAGGGACCCAACGGAGAAAATTTGGGTTCTATTCGGCAGTCATTGCATTCTTGATGGTGAGAGCAGAGATTACTTACAGTGTGATAGGGAACTGGACCAAGACGGGGGGAAAAGTATCCATCTACTCCTCTGCTGCAGCTGTTCTGTTACTTCTCCATCTCTGGCTGAGCGAAAAGCACTGAAAAACCCCACCCAGAGCAGTAAATGGGGCTTTCCTCTGGGTATACTCAGGTTTTGCTGGTCCTGATCTAGGTTAATGTTTTAATCGTAGACTTGGCAGGTGGTTTCACCCAGTGTTTCCACATCCCCAAACTCTCTAGTTTTGCTAAAGTGAGATGGGGTGCGTTGCCCTGTGCCTTGATTTATATCTCGCGTGCTAGTGAAAGTGCACAAAGTCAAGGCGAATTGAGTTCATTACGTTTAGCCGGGTAATTAGGATGCTGCTAGCTGGTTATGTAAAAGGTGGTAGTAAGCAAAGCTTTTGATCAGCTGATGAGGATTTTGTGCGTATTCCTGCCGAGGCTCTTTAAGTCTCCCGGGGGGTGAGGAGCAGTGGTGGCTCTTAAGAGGATATAAAGTCCTGAAAAGGGGGAGAGGGCAAAGATCTTCCTGCTCCTTAGCAGGTGGAGATTGTCATGATGTTGTTTTCTTAGTCGCAGAGTAGCTTCTCATGACAGATGAATATGTTGTCTCTGAAATGAGGAGTGATTAATAAGGGGCTATTCCTGTCCCCATGCTGCAACAGCTGCTGTTGGAGGAGGGATCTGAGGATACAGAAAAATTCAAGGAGCTCAGCCCTTGTCCCTGGCCGTCACTCTCGTGGATGAGTTTTATGGGTCATGGTGAGGGTGGTTAGCTGGACTCCCAGTTTGGGCTGAGCACAGTAGGGGATGTGTACTGGGTGGTACCAAAAATAGTGAAAAATATGCTTTTCACAACTGGAAGTGCAACTTGTGTGTAATCTCTTAGAAGAGCTGCTGTGGTGGTACCTGCCAATGCTCCAGCATCAGGAGGTGATGCTCAGTCATAGGGCTTTGCTGGTCCAAAGTGTTAGTCCTTGGCCAGGTGACTTGGTGGTTTTGCTGGAAGAAGAGGGTTAAAACCTTCTCCTCCTGCTTTATAAAGCGTGGGTGCATTGAACTCAGATTTCTTTGGAAAATAATGTATGACCTGAAAGGTGGTATTAGGATTTAAATCTCAAGGCAGGTTGGTTGTGGGACCTGAGCAGCCTGCACAGCAGGTTGGTTTGTTTGTTTGTTTTTTAAATATTGGGTTAGAGAGCAGTCGTTCTAGTTTTAGGCTTCTTGTTGTTTTTCCAGTTTACACATTTGTCATTGGGCTTTCTAAAGATAATATATATCATCCTTTTTAGCTTCTCATGGTTCTTGTGTGGAAGAAACAAGTGACGTTGCCTGTAACGGTACAAGAATACATCCAGGTAGGCAGTGAGGAGGTCTGGAGTGCTGAATGGACACAGTTATCCAACAGAGCAGGTTTAAAATGTATTCGGGTTTATTTGAGCAAAAAGTCTCTTGGCATATGTAGCTGCATCTGACTTGGCATTTATTTTTTGGGTTCAGAGATCTGCTTTAAAACTCGTGTATCACTGGCACGTCTTTGGGGGGGATGCTATTATATCCAGCAAGTAAACTGCTGGGCTCTAGGAAGGGCTTAATGGGTAAAGGTTGGAGCATTGACCTTTTCCACGTGTATTGTTTTGGATGTGATCCTGCCATAGAGCCTCGTGTCTGATTGCCCTGTTTGTGGCTGGTGTCAGGGCTTTATCAGCCTAACTCAGCGTTGCTTATCAAATCCTTGGACAAGAGAGCAGTTTCAGTGCCAAAAGGAGAACCTCTTTTTTTTTTCTTTCTTTTCTTTCCCCCCCGAGGAATTAAATTTGAGGGAAATGAGAGAAGCCGTGGTCCTCTCCTGCCCCACTTCCCAGCGTATTGAACTGATGGAGACTGGGGAGCCGGGTGGGACTTCTCCCTGTGGATCTCCTAAAAACAAGTACAGAGGCAGCATCCTTTAGAAACAGATCTCTGTACCACGCGTCTACATTGAAAAGAGAGGGGGAAAAAAAAATCTAAGCCTATTTGTAACAAAGCAAATAAGAACAACTAGTGTTTTATTGAGAAGGGACTGAGACATCCTTTAATTCCAATAAGCTCTTTGTCCTTTACAGTGGCAGTAAAGAAGGATCTTCCTGCCTCAAAGCTGATGCTTCCAGAAGAGTTTGCTCTGTGTACAGCAGCAGCCTTTAGATTCAGAGAGGTGTTGGATCCTGCAAATGTCTTCAGCTGCAAAATGGTTATTATCCAGCTATTTTTGTCGCAGAGGGCACGTAAAAGTGGCTGTGTGGATTTTGTTTGCCTGTTTTCCCTGTCAGCGTAGGTTAGGTATCTTGTCATACTCTGCAGTGGCTTTCATTAAAGTGGTTTCCAAGCAATAGCACTTAAGTGGTTTTGTTTTCTTTCTTTGTCTCCCTGCTTTTCTGTTGGCACATGACAGGTTTGAGAAGAGTCAAAGAAAACCGGGCGCGTTTTCGGTGCTTTCTCACCTAACCTGCAAACCCTTCCCAGCAACCTGGGACCAACTCCTACCTGTGCCCCATTTTTCTAGATTCCGAAACCTTTGTGGTACAAGCCTTAAAAAAAAAAAAAAAAAACAACAAACTAGCTGATACTTTCTTACGTGTTATGGGATAGTCTAAAAATAGTGTGCTGCCCTTTTTACCAGAAGCATGTATTATTCAAGAAAGAATGAATAAAATCCTCCTTCTTCTCACTGAAGATGAGCTTTAAAAACCTTTAAGCCAAAATATTTGACCCTCTTGCAGATGGGAGCTCTTCCTCGGGAACTGCGGTATAAACTTCACATTTCTCAGCTTGTGGCGAGGTGGTTGTTTGCCTTTGCAAATTTAGCACCCAGGTAATGTGTTGTGGTTTTTAATTTTTATTTTATTTCTTTTCTCCAAGAGGAGCAACAGCAAGGATGGAGCTGGAACAGCGTTTTCCTAACCACTGCATGCCCTTGCATTCCTGCCAGGCGCTCATAGGTGGTTTATATATAGTGATAACGGGGCCGATTGTATTTATCTTGCCTGGGATGTAGCGGTATAAAATACTCCTAAATTGGGCTGGTAGCATCTGACACTGCACAGTCATTCACGCGGGTGCTGCGGTGTGTAAAACGATACCGTGCTGCTGCGGTAGCATCTTATATTCACTGCTGGCACAAATGAAGTGAACAAGATGCCCTGTGCCTTTTCTTGTCTGAATGACCGGTTGGGACAAATTATTGCAGGATGTTTCTAAGCAGCAGGCTCTTCTCTTTGGCTCTGTTTTCTGTGTGTTGCTGGTTGAATAACAGTGTGTGTAATAAGCAATTAATGTCTATACATTTAATTTTAAAGGACACTGTAAATAACAGGTTTTACTTCCCTCCCTCCCCCAACTGTTGCATTGAATTTCATTCCCTTTAATTATACTAACAAATGTGGAAAAAATTATAAATATTTATAGTGGACTGCATGGCTTTATTCCATAAGTGAATGAGTGTCCCAAGGTTGATTATAATCTTCCATTCAATCACAAATCAAAAGTATCTATTATACAACTTCAAGAATGAAACTCCAAACTTCTGCCAAAAGCAGAATGAAACGACGTCGGATGTCGGGAATGTTGTTAGTGTGAACTGTGGTGTGGCTGGCCAACACATTATTGTTATCCCTGTTCCTGAGCAGCTAAAAAGTGAATTATATGGCTGTAATTCTGGTGTGACGGTGCATTTTAGCTGCTGCCAGTAACTAATTTTTGGAAAACAAATGTCAAGCATTGTGCTTTGACGTTGACTTTGATTCAGCGCATCTTTTAGAGTTTTAATTTGTTAAAGGATATTTAGACAGGCATATGAAATGATTGGTAGACAAGTATTTTTGCCACATTTTTGTACTTTTAGTGTAGAATCTCTAGTTTCAATATTGCATTTAAATCCCAGGTTTCTCTCTTTGAGTTTCTTCCTGCATCATTTCCATGCATGCTCCTGGACAAGCCATTCTCCTGGCAGACCAGGGTGTTACTGGGAATGCTGTATATCCATTCATCTTCAAGAATATTAACAGCATAACCCTTCATATGACCTCTTTTTTTTTACTTAGTTTTCTGCCTTTTTGAGAAGTGCTGTGTCATTACAGAGATGGGCCTTCTCCCACTGCAAGAAGAATATATAGTTTCAAGTGGAACTGTGGAAGGGTTGGGCGTTGATCCCTTGGTGGAAAATAAGAGCTAAAAGTCTGATATTGTTTAAAACTGGTTAGTTTGCATCAGCGTATCCCTGCTTTTGCTTTGTAACTGTACGGCTGAGAAGAAAGGAAAAGAGAATATCTTCGCTATCACCATGGGTTGTCACTTTAGTGTCAGTGCTGTGATCAGCTCTCGGCAGGTGAATTCCGCAGTCCGTGTGCTTCATCTCTGGTTCTGTGGGCTCCGTTTGCGTTATTTACACCTAAATGCTCCAAACAGGACCTGCTTGAGCTTTTTACAAATGTTTGGTTGGATTTGGCACACACAACCTTTATATGTATATGAAGTGTGTGTATATATATTAATATATGTCATATAGCGCACACACATCTATATAAAAGCATTGCATCTATAACCACTGAGTAATCTTCTCTTCGATTAAATTATTGTTTAAAAGACAATAAAGATAAGACTTTCAGACCACCTTTCAGTTCTTTATTAGCTATTCCTCTTTATATCATCCAGCTGCTGTAAGCCAGTCAGGTAGACTTTTAATGGAATGGATTGTATTTTATAAAGAGTCCAGCATAATAGAGTCCTTAGTGGCAATAAAAACGGTAAATTCACTGGAAGTGTCTTGCAGTTTTATAACTTCAGATGTCTTTCTTACATTATGCTTAAATAAACGGGTCTTAAACTAGGAATCTGAGGCTTAAATTAGACTAATGTTCTCACAAGTTTCAAGGGTTTTATTTTGACTTTGAAGGACTGAAATAAAATCACTTCAGTTTATCACTCTTCCCTCCTCTTTTTTTTTTTTTTACTGAAGAGGGCTGAAGTGACAACTTCACAATTTTTGTTTTAAATGTGGTTGGATGAAATGTTGGTCATGTAACTTTTCAACAGGTGCTTCTTTCAACTGCAGATAGCAGGTTTGAGTTGAGGCTTCAGTAGAAGGCATGTGAGACATAAACTTCCATCCTCTTTATTATTTTTTCATTTTGATTTTTAAAAATTGGCGATGGGCAAATGCTGTGTACTCGCCTGTGTCTCTGCTCTTGGCCTCTCATCTCCAGCCACCGACACTCCACCTATCCCTGCTGCATCACCTCCATGAACATCCCCCAAACTTTCTTCCTCGCTTCCAGTGTTTCTTCCATCCCCAGTATCACATGATTTTTTTTTAAGCTCTTTTTCCTCATCTTTAAAGATTCTTCCTGGCTCCCTCTGCAGTCACTGGGGTGATGTGGTGCTTTGCTGCATCGCTTGGATGATGCCAGCCTTAATTGTCCATTTGTCTGGCTTTCCTGTGGGCGTCCTTGGCTGCTCTTCCTTGTGCTCCTTGAATGGGTCCATGAAGATGTGTCTTTTTCCTCCAAATTGTTCTTTTAAGACTCCAGGGATCCTACAGAGGATTTGTACTCACACATGCTAGGAGAAAAAGCCTTTTCATTTGCTGGGTTAGGTAATTTAGGGAGTCCTGGAGATAGAGTTCCATTGAAGGCCGAGGGTTTCAACTTTCCAAACCCTATGAATTTTAGATCATGCTTGTGTAAAATCACATTATTGGTATGTCTTCTTGTGGATTTCTGGTTTTATCTCTACTGCTCTCCCTTTTTGTTGTTTCTTCTCAAATTAAATTGCAAATGATGGGGTGGCAGCACAGAGAGAGAGGAAGCGGGGGAACCTTTCCCTGTATTGTTAAATAGTTCCTACCACAGTGAGAGCTGGATCCTTTTTCACACCTTTGGATACTACTTTATTGTAGATCTTTTCACTGAATGGCATGTGTAGTTCCCCAACAGCACCATCCACTGGGACCTTCCTGGGGCATGTTTGTGCTCCCTGCATGGGTAGGCAGCTTTTACGTGTCTCTTATATAGACCATAGTGACCTTGAGATATTTGACAACAACCCATTTTTTTTCCTTCTGGCTGTTTCATAAAGTTAGAGGCAATCACTTAGGTGGTATCGATGCTGGTAAAGCTCCTGGTAGTCCAGCTCCGTATGTCAAACAAAGCTGGATGTGAAATGCTTCTGCTGAATTTTAGTGTCAAGTGGTGCCACTCTAGGTCTCAATGGCCTCATCCTCACCACGCTGGCAAGACTCATAAAGCCACATAGCCACATAGCTTTTGTCACGTGTAATAAAAGTGATATTTACGGATCGGTGGCGCACACTGTTCTGTTCCTGAATGGCGCTGGTTTGTACTTCACAGCCCAGGAGGCACCCAAGTGTGCGCCGAGGATGAGAGCGGTTGAAGCCAACCAGGAGCCAAGTGCAAGAAGGAGGGGGAAGAAAGCAAGGTCCTAATTTTTCTAAAGGGAAGCATGGCTGAACACCTGCTGTTCCCCAACAGAATAATATGAATTTGCATCAAAAAGGGGTCCCAATCAGTTGTGCTGGCTGCTTTTGAGGAGAGCAGTTGTGTCTGGAGGCATTCTGTTGGGGGAGATGTCTTCCAGTGAAAGCATTTTCCACACAACGGGCCATGGGGCCCACCCCGTGGCTGGCATTTAGAGAGGAGTGGAAATGCTATTTAAATTTCAAATGGACTCAAGTTTTCACAGTTGCCATGTCAATAGATCAAGTTCCTTGAAATACATTTTAAGCGGAGTTTACACAGAGCCGCAGGAGCCCGCATTGACTCCAGGCCCTGCCTTTATTGTGCCTCCAGCAGCGGTAAGTCAATATGGCACATTGAAAGCAGCTCTGCTCTGCTGCCGAGTGAAAGTTAGCAAATTCCCCCGTCTCCTTCCAGCTCTTTTCTTGGGTAGCAGCATGTTTAACTAACTGAAATGGTCTTTCGCCCCTGCCCCCCCTTCTTCTTTCTTACTTGTTTTGGGAAGGCAGTAATTAGATCAGGCTCTCAAACTCATCACACCTTCCAAACGCAATGCTGAAAAACCAACGTGATACAAGGGAAGGTAACAGGAAAACAAGCAGGACAGGGCTGTGCTGATAAGGGTCGACAGTTGCTTAGTGCAGAACAATAGAAAATAAAACGCGGAAAACAAGACCGGCCAGAAGAGTAGTCGAATTTCATTGCAGGAGCTGATAAAGGTTGCAAACCGTAACTTCAGCGGTTCCAGGAACAACATCCTCTGGGACTGACCTGATCTGACCCTCCTCCCAGCTCTTACCCTTGCCTAATTGTGGTTTTCACTCAATTATCTTCTCTCTCTATCCAAAATTGCTCCAGAATCTTGTAGGTCTAGGGCTTGCAGCAGGTGTGGGTTGTAGGCAGAGACTTGCAGGAGATCATAGAACCATTTCAGTTGGAAGAGACCCTCAGCATCATCAAGTCCAACCATAACCTAAGCTAGCTCTAGCACTAAACTATGTCCCTAAGAACCTCATCTAAACACCTTTTAAACCCCTCCAGGGGTGGTGACTCCACCACTGCCCTGGGCAGCCTGTTCCAATGCTTGACAACCCTTTCTATGAAGAAGGGTTGTCTCCAAAAAATCTCATAGGTCTAGGGCTTGCAGCCCTAGGTGGGTTGTAGGCACAGACTGCTGGAGATAGGGTTGTCTCCAAACAGAGGTGGGATGCTGAAGGTGGCTGCTTCTGGAGAGGACTCTAGACCTTGTAATTAACTTCCCCAACTGATCCATCAGGGTATGAATGTATCTGACGTAAATGTCATGGTTTAAAATCATTTGTGTCTTTTTTTCTCCTGGGGGAACGGTACATGGAGCAACATGTGCTTTTGCATGTTGTTGGTCATGGCTGATGCTGGAATCAAATATTGTCTCTGGTCTTATGGCATGTGTCTGCTTTTGGTGTGTGGGTGCGCGCAGCGAGTCTACAGTGCTGGAAACTGTCTTCTTTCATTTCTACAAGACACGTTTGAAATGCTTCTGGAGATGTCGTGTGCACTTCTTTCTCCATCATACGCTCATGAATGAAAACCCGTAATTTCTCCTTGGTGTGACTACCATACAGGCAGTCTCTATTGAAGCCACTTGTTACCTGTTTCTTGCTGGGCATTTCTAATGGATACGTGAATCTGAACATCCCCATCTGTGGTGAGTTACTGCCAGCAGGTACTTCTGATTTTAAGTTTGACCTGCATTGGTATTTTAAGATGTGGCATGGTGGTAGGTATCTGCGGTCCTCCTCTTTTTGCTGGTGTCGCATGTGAGGAAGCTGGAGCAGTATGCAAGCTGGAATCTAGACTTCGAATTTTAAATGCTCTGGTATGAGCTGTTTTATTTCTGTTTGGGTTTCGCCTACCACTTTTATACCCTAGTGCTATCCTGCCAGGATAAATCCCTCTTGAGGTGACCACGCATTTCCTGAGAAATACTGTTAACTTAAGCAAGCAAACAAATGACCTGGCAAATCTCCATGTGATGTTGGGCACTGATGATGGAGCCTTTGACTCTGCAACCCAGGGAATGTTCCTCTCCTTTTTCCAGGGCTCTGGTAAAGCTCTGTGATTGTGGTACCCAAAAAAAACGATAGCTAGATTTACATCCTACCAGAAATAGTTTAGCATGGGAGAAACATATGCCTTGATTCCTAAATGAGGAAAAATAATATTTAGGAAGGAAAAACAGTTCTGTGAGTAATTATTTTAAATTGTTTTCTTTGTAAAAAAAAGATCAAGATTGTTAGAGTGCTTCTTCCCCTCCAAAACATCTACAAGTGATCAGGCTACCAAACAGACTAATTAGATGTCAAATAGACTTCAGTTCTTAAATTGGTTTAGTTACACAATGCAAAACATCACATTGGTAAGCAGATGGCGTGTCATTTTTAATATGTTTTGTAACTTGCCTGAAACCACTTCAAAGTTTCCTTAAAGAAAATGTTGCTACTGCTGACCAAAGAGATGCCACTGAGTATCTGTCAGCAGAAGAGGAAGATGTTGGGCCAGTGTCTTGCAAATGTTGCCGGTTCTTTCAGAGGGTTAGGAGTAGAGGTGTCTTTTTAAAAGGGTTTATATTCAGTGGAAAAGGAGCTTGCTCATAGAAAATTCAGACCCTTTAAGGTTGGGCAAATTGGACACCAAAAAAAAACCCCAAACCAAGGCTATAATATAATTAGTTTTGAATAATCTCTGTGCCCAGATTATATAGTTCAATTGGCAACCTTTTTAGGCTGTGCCTTCCATACAAATGCCTGTGTTGCATTGGAGTCTAAAAGATATGTTGAATAGGAATCTGGAGAACCAGAAACCCCACAGCAGCGGGGGAACTGTTAGCCTTGTTGCAAAAACATGAAAATGGTTCAATATCTTGTAACTCGAGTCATTACAGCATTAATAAAAACAGCATTAAGTGCTGCCGGGCTGTTCCATTGCAACCTTAATTACTGAAAGAGTAGGAAGTGAGTGTTTGGGTGAAAAACAGGTTTAGGATTGTGGTGGAGATGAGGTAATAGCAAAGTGGAGGGAATGCTGTGCTCAAGTGATCAAAGTTAGGAGATGACCTCAATTGTATTTTGAATCCATACCCAAAGGCATGTTGCAGTGGCTTTGGAGGGTGTATTTGTTGCATAGGTGTAGAAGTCCATGAGATGCTGACAATAGCAATGAAAACAAAGTCAGTAGTAGATGAAGGCTGTGGTATATATAAAAGGCCAGTGTAGGTATCCTTGGATGATTTAATGCTTGAAAAAACACATCTTCCATGTAAGTTTATTTAAATATTGATAGAAAATTATCAGTTTGGGTTGGGGTGAAAATCAGAAAATAAATCAGGATAGGCTAAACAAGGCAGAGGGTTTAATTTATCTCTGATGTTCTTCATTCATACACAGCATTTCGTTACTTGAAATTCATATTTCTAAAGGAAAGTAAAAAAGCAAAGAATTAGCCCTAAATTACTATTTTAACATGTTGTGCAAACTTTGGAAATATCTCCTTCTTTTATCACAAAATAATTCAAAATAGTGGACTTTCCTCCCTCCCATTCCAAGCTCTTAAAAGGCAGGAGGAGCAGGGTAAGCTTTGCCATGGGGCATCCTCTTGTCAAAGATGCTTAATTGCCTCCGAGTCTACTAATCTAATATAAGAACAATTACCAAAGCAATTAATCGTGTTGATTTAAAACCCATTTCCCCTCTTTTCTTTCCGCTTCCCCCTCCCCAAATCTCTTTACATATTCATCCTGTTGGCGGGAGACCATCGGTTGTGAAATTGGGTGATTCATTGATCTTTTGGGGTTGGGAAAGCTGTGGCTTGTGGGGCGAGCGCTACTTTAGGAGGGAGGAAGGAGATGGAGGAGTTGGTTTGGATGCGTTGGCTCTGGGGAATGCTTTTTGCTATGATGAAGTACGGTGTAAAACTGCTGTTGGATGTGGGATATTTTGGTGATCCACTTGGGCAAAGAGGAAAACCAGGCTGGATGACACCTACCCTGGGTGCAAAGAGGGGAGCTGGCCTTTTTGAGGTTCTCTCTTTTTTTTTGCACTCTTTAGTCCCCCTGCTGGTAACAATTTATAATTAACTTAATTAACACAGTATACAGGGCCTGGATCAATCTCTGGGCGGTTGCTCCTAAGGATATCTTGCTAAAGGACTATAGGATAAGTGTATTTGGCACCAGAACGTGATGAAGATCTTTGTCCATGGCGCTAATTGCTTGTGTCATCCTTCTCCTTGCTGCCAGCTCCACAGAGTTCTAGAGATTTTCCTCAATGGGGAAGAGTTTCCTTGGAAAGAAAACAACCTTGTCTGTACTTTTGGTCATTTAAATGGCAGCAGTTGGTTTTCAGTGCTGTTCTGGGGAGTTTGGGGAGGTGGAGGCAGTTTGAAGGGGGTCCTATGTGAACCCAGTGGAGAGGTGGGTGGTTTTGAAAAGTGCTTCTTAACTCCGGGTGCTTTAGAAAAATCTCTTTCTGAAAGAAAAAAAGACAAACAAAACTGTGAAGGTGTAAAATAAAAGAAGCAATAAGCAGGATTGCTTGCCCTTATTTTCTATCTAGCTTCCCCAAAATGGGAATGCGTGACAACATGGAGCTGCACTGAGGTCATGAAGTTTGCAGAACAGCAACCATGTGGAGGAGAAGGCAAAAGTGAACACAAAAACACTGGGATTAGTTTGGAGTTTTTTTGAGAAAATGGTCATCCAGGATGTTTCTGTTGTAGGCGGATTTCTGTTGAGTGCAAACCAAATCATCTCATTTTATTCGGCTCTTGGCATGACTTCGTTTTTTGGTACCTAGTGGGTTTCATCCTACGTGGCTTTGTGGACCCTTCCACATTTTTGCTAAGGATTTACAGATCTCGGGGAGTACCTTTGAGTAATATTGGCACGAGGTTCTTTTATTTGCTGCTTTCCTAGACCCTTCACATGTGCTGCTGAGATCCTTAAGAGTCTTCGCATCCATACCTTAGAACTCGTAATCCTTTTAATTATGGTGGTGCCTCAGCTTGTGGACTGGGACCTGTTCAACTCTTTTTTAAGGCAGAGCAAGACTGAAAAGTTTATTTTGTTGCGAAGAAGTTATGGAAATTTTCAGCATGACCATATTTATCTCGTAGTGGGAATGAAGATGTGAGAGCATTCAAGAGAAAGCTGGAGAGGGGAGGTGGGTCCTGCGGTGCCTTTGGTGATGGGTGGCTGTGGGTGTTTGCTCACCTTCTGGTGGTGCTGGTTTATTTGCTTCATGCAGGAAAAGGTGCTGGAAGAGGAAATTAAGAGCAGCTCTATTGCCCGTCTCACACATTGAATCCTGCCTTGCTTGTTACTTGAATTACAAATGTTTTACTCATCCTTTTGTTTTTGTCAGGGCTGGATTCTGGCAGTAGCCCCTTGACCATACACTCAAATGAACAAGAATGACCTGGGAAATCTGACCTACTGTTGTCTTTGATTCTCAAATCTATTTTCAGTAACTGTAGTTTTTGTTTGTGCTACATCTAAAGAAAAAAACCCTTTAAGCAGCCTCAACTGGTGGGCTATAAGAGGTTGGGAAGGACCTGTAACCACTTCCCCCATTTTATTTCCCATAAAGTGTGAGCGTTTTAAACAGAAAACCTGACAAGTCATTTCCTATCATGCATTGTAATTATCTATTATAATAGGGAATAAAGGATTAATTATTTTTCAAGCTGCAGATATGATTTAATTAGTTTTCAAGCTGTATCAGAAACACCTGTCTCAGCAAAATCAATGTGCTTTCATTTAGGGGGAGAAAAATAGGGGAGAGGTAGGAAAGGAGACAGCAGGTTCAGGGTTGCTCATGTTTGCTGGTTCATGGGGTTGCTCCCCATTTTACACCCTCAGCCAGGTTTGATGCATATTTTGTTTTTAACAGCCCGATGGCAAGTGTCTAATTGCATTGATGTGTTCGAGATGTGTCATTGCCAGTTTATGTCACTGCTCCCCAAAATTTAAGAAATTTTGCATGTCCTCTAGAGGATGAATGTGCTTGACGCCAGGGAGTTCATGGCAGAGAGAAAGGGACCGAAAAACACTGTGTTTTGTGAAAAGTCTCAGCTCCAGCCACTTTGCTGCAGGAGGGCAAAGCAGTGGCCATGAAACTCCTCTGGTTGTTGATTTGGGGACAATTCAGTGCTGAGTGGTCAGGTTAGGTCAAAGGATATTTTTGCTGTATGTGAGCAGCAGCTGAAGTCTCAGGGGCAGGCAGCGGCATCCTTCTGTTGGGATTAAGTGTGGTTTGGGAGGAAAAGGGGTGTAAAGCAGGAGGATTGATGGGTGGGTTTTATCGCGGTATCGCTGCCGACACCTGGTACTTTTGGGATAGCGTGGGAAGGTAAACTCTGTGGGTCCGGATTAGCCTCTGAGTGAAACCACATTCTCTCTATCTTTTCCTTCTATAAGGATAATGATAATCATAATAATAACCACCTTCAAGAAACTAAGCTGCTTATTCCTCTCACCCCAAAACTGTATTTCAGGGTCACTCCCTGGGAAGAGGTTTCCAAAGCAACGAGAGTTTTGCTTTTTGGAGGTGGGAAAAATGTACCATTCCTGAAAAATAAAGCATTATTGTGGTTTTTTGGTATCTAAAGATTTTACTTGGCGCTTTTTTTTTTCCTCCATCTCACTTTCTCCCTGTCACCTTTATTTTGAATCAGCAAAATACAGCAGCGCTACCTCCCAGGCAGGCGCAGGGTGCAGCGCGCTTTCTTCCCGTAGTAGTAGTAAAGGTCACGCTTCCCTGCGGTGGCTTTTTTGGCTGCGTTATTTTTAACTCAGAACAGCCCATCCACGCTTCTCTCCTTCCCCATCGCATTCACCCGCGTTCTGCGGGAGCAGAACAACAAACCGATGGCGCTCGAGTTTATTCTGTTGTTGTTATTGTTGCTTTTATTTTATTTATTTTGTTGTTGTCGTTGCTGGAACCGCTGGAGCTCTGCGGTTGGGTTGCGCCTGGTTGCTCGCCAGCAGCTATAAATAGCGTTGTGTACAAGCAAGAAGTGCCTGAATGAGGTTGAGCGGCAGGAAAGGAAAAGCCCCTTTTGGCTTCCAGCTGGCTAGCGGCCAAGCAGCGCATTGCTTCAGCAGATGAGTGTTTTGAGGTAGCGTGGGAAGGAGAGAGCAGTGAGTAAGATGGTCTTTCTCCGGTTAGAGGTGTGTGCGAACGTCTGCGTGCACGTCTTTTGTTGAGGTTTGGATTTTTATGAATGGCTGCCCGCGGGGATGTCAGCGGCTTCCCACCAAGGTTTGATCCCTCGAGGTGCTAATGAAGGAGCCTTGGGAAGGACGGAGCGATGAGGATGCTCTAGAGGATCCCTGGTGAGGTGATGCTGGGTTGGAAGTCAGGTATGTTTTGGTTGTGATTTTGCCCCTGTTCTGATGTGTTTAGCATCGGTCAAGCTTCTTCTCTCTTTTTCTTTCTTTTTTAATTTTTTTTTTAATGGTCTGGAAACCATCTCATTCAAACTGGGGTGTAGCACGTGTTTATGGGTATCCCATCTCCAGCGCTTCTCATGACAGGTTGTGATCCTGGTGGGTTTTGGACTTTTATACTCAGGAAGTAGGAATTGTCCCTCTGCGATGGGAGGGATGGGACCATTGTGCATTATTCCCTTCTCCCCATCATCTCTGGGGCTGGGCCACCGGTTTTGCACCCCAAAGGGCACCCATAACCCCAAACCCACCCCCTTGCACCCAGGCTCTTCCTTCCTGGGAGGTGGGGATGATTTCTTGCATTACAGCAGCACCAAATGAACCCCGGTGCAATTGGGGCTGTGCATATAGACTAGAAGGAAACACTCAGAATTGACCCTGGATAAATAGATTTTTTTTTTTCCCCCTCAGTGCATAGATAACATAATTTTAATCAAGCTCTTTCTTTAAGAAGCCTTTCACCTACATATATATTAAAGAAAAAAATAAAAAGTGCCTTGAAGTGCCATATATAGAAGCATGGATTAAATTACATTGTTAGTTTAGAATTAAATGAGGTTTTATCAGAACACTTAGAGACACTTTTACAGTAAAGCCTTAATCGGTCTGGGGAAAACCTGACTTTCCTCTGTCCAGTTATTTCAGCTGCACTGAACGGCTTTCTAGGAAGAGCCACAGCTCAGCCTGGACAGGCTGCCAGCTCTGTGGGAAGGAAAGAGCATGAGGGGAGAGTTTGCTGTCTTTGGCTTTCACTTTTTTAAAAGAAAACCAATTAAAAATGCCACCAAATTTCCTTTTTGAGTATAGAGTGAGTTGGCTTAATTTTATCCTGAGACTTGAGGATTTCAATGAGTTCTGAGATACTAGAACCAGGGGCAAGAAGTAGAAATATTTAGGGAATTTATTCAGTCTTCCCTCTCCTTATGACAATTCATTTGCAAACTCAGTGAGAGAAACGTTATGCTAAAAAATGTATTATTTAAGAAGTACAATTAAGGATTTACTTAACTGCATAAGATTTCTTCAAACTTCAAAACTCATGAATTAGCACTACATAAAAGTAAGCGGGACATTAGGGATCAGCTGAGATGCTGATGGAGGCAGCATTAGTTTTTAATAGCGATGATAACGAGTTAGTGGTTGCTTATAGGGCAGAACAATATATTCAAACATTTATGATTGTCTGTGTTGTGCTATGAGTTAGCAGATACTGTAACTGTCACTGCCCAGAATAACCTCAGACCTGCACAATCTGCTTCAGAAAAGCCCAATACGGTGGGGTTTGCTCTCTTAAATGTTTTGGGGATTATCCCTTTTTTTGAAGCTACCTGCTAATTGTGTTGATCATCCTGCAATACAGATAATGCAGCATTAATTTAGTAAATACATCAACCTCCCTCTTCTTGGTTTCATAGCTATTCAAATGCTATAGCTGCATTATATTGCTGGATTTTTTTTCCTTCTGTAATCAAATAGTCTCAATGCAGAAACGGCACTCTATTTATTTGAACTGTTTAGAGGAAAATTAATTGGGCTATTTTTATGATTGGTCTTTTGTGTCACGGTCTTATTTTTCACTATCTGATTTATGTAGCTGGAGTAAGAGGACTGAAAAAAAAAAACCTGCCTCATTTGAATTGCTGATATTTCTTTTATAGGGGTTTAGGTTGGGATTTTGTAGTTTCTGCTTTAAGAGTAGGAGACAGAGAACTCATGCAGGAGAACCTGAAATATGATGGGGTTTTTTTGTGCTGTTGGGATATCAGGGCTGCTTTGATCTCCCATGATGAAATGTAAGATGCTGGGTTGCTCCAGAGACAGAGGGGGACCTCTTTTTTATTTTCAGTTCTTCAGGTGGCTTTGGTGGTGAATTTTGAGCAACAAAGGTTGGCAAAGCCCTTCCTTACACCCAAGTGAATGTCATGACCCCCAGGTCCCAGTGGGGCACTGTCCCCTTTGAGGCTGAAACCCAGACATGAAGGACTGACTTTTCCCTTTTCCAGTGCGGACAATTTGTTCTGCTGGGTGCTGTTTGCTCACCCTGGTCAGAGATCAAACGCCAGGCAGTTTGCAAGCGATAGTTTGGGAAGTCTGTGAAGAAGTGGACAAGGGAGGCCAACAGGTGGTACCAGGTTTGAAGCCTTCTCCTGAGCTGGGCTTGCTCCCCGGAGTGGGCACTGTACATAGAGGTGGGAGGTTTCTAGTGATGCTGCTCTGGTTATTTGAACAAACCCAAATTTCAAGTGGGAGTTTGGTAGCTGGCAATTGGTGACTGCCCGGCCATGTGTGTGTCCCTGATTTACTTGCAATGCCAAGAAAACGAGGTGGCTTGAACCCCAGGAAGGAGACACAGGGCTGATGTCTGTGCCTGTGCTAAGTAGTGGGTGACTCCTCAAACCTGGCTCTTGCCGGGCTGCAACTGCCTTATCCTCTTGTCCCGCTTTAATTTTGACTTAGCAGAGGAGTTAAAGCAGTTCAAGAAGGACAGGGAGCTGCTGGAGAGAGTCCAGTGCAGAGCAATGAGGATGATGGAGTAGAGCATCTCCCATGTGAGGAAAGGCTGAGGGAGCTGGGGCTCTTGAGCTTGGAGAAGACTGAGGGGTGACCTCATTAATATTTATAAATATATAAAGGGTGTAATGAGGATGCAGCCAGGCTCTTCTTGATGACAACCAATTATAGGACAAGGGGCAATGGATAGAAACTGGAACACAGGAGGTTCCACTTAAATATGAGAAGAAACTTCTTCACAGTGAGGGTGGCAGAGCCTGGCCCAGGCTGCCCAGGGAGGTTGTGGAGTCTCCTTCTCTGCAGACATTCCAACCCACCTGGACACCTTCCTGTGTAACCTCATCTGGGTGTTCCTTCTCCATGGGGGGATTGCACTGGATGAGCTTTCGAGGTCCCTTCCAACCCCTGACATTCTGTGATTCTATGATAAAGTACTTTACTTTGTTTTGTCTGTAGTGAGCAGCTTTGGTTTGATGTAATCCATTTAAAGTGTTGAAAGTTATGTGTGGTTTTATGTTTGTTGTTGTTCTTTTTTTTTCTTTTTTTCTCTTTGCCATTGCCATATAGATTATTTGAAGCAGTTAATTGTCAAAAACTTGTGCCCTTCGCTCTCCTTGTGTGAAGGTCTGTAAGGACTTGAGCTGGGCTGCAAAGGGACCAGCCACCCCCCGGCACTGCCACGATGCTGAACCACATTGGGAGGTCACCAGAGGAGCCTTTTCTGACAGCAGGACCGTGCTATCCAGGGAAATACTGTTATCTCCATGATAAAATGTTGTTTATGTTTTTTTTGGCAAAAATCTCCCTTTACAGTCCCAACTACTGGAGAAGTTAAACGGTCCAGCCTTGAGGAGTTGGAGCCAAGTGCGGCACTTGGAGCGCTGCTCCCTGTGACCTCCCTCTCCTTAGTGGCCTTTCGCTTGTTTGTGGCAGCAGAGCTTGTTGATAGGGAAGTGCTGTCCTCTAATAAATGAGAGATAACGGATAAGGACACGTTAATAGTGGAAGGTGCCGCTTGAGAAACAAACACCAAAAGTGCTTTGGGGGCTGCTGATGGTGTTTCCCTTCCCGTGCAGACTTCAGTGCACTCCTGGGCGGCTCAGTTCATGGACAGTGTAAGGGTTGTTAGAAGTTGCTGTTAGCTCTGGGACTAACATCTGCTTTGGCTAATTATGGTACAACACCTCTCCATTTTACACTGTTTTTTCTTCTTTTTTTTTTAAAAAAAAAAAACAAAAAAACCCCAAAAAACCATGTTAAGTATGTTTTCTAGTTAAAACATCTTCTGGCATGATATACGTTTTTTTCTCTAAGCACCCAATGCTCATAGTTAGCGAAGGGAATCCCTTGTGGTGATGCCACATACCCAAGTTTTACAACGCCAGAAGGGGGATTTACATCTCCTGGTGCAGCTGAGAAGGTCACACGTCAACGGAGAGAGACCGATCGAAACCGCACGGCTTGTTTGAACTACGAGGTACAAAGTACAAGACTTCATGCTTTAACTCCTCTCTCTGCCGAGTCAGAAAAATAGGGGGATGAGAAGATAAGCTTGTTCCCATTAAAAAGGAAAAAAATTATATTGGTTTTATAGCCATACTTTAGGGCCACTTTTGTTTCATCCTGTTGATGAGAGGAAGGATGAAGGAGTCATCAGAGCTTTGGGCACATGGAAAAACCCAGGCTGATCCCCTGCTCTCTCGCAGGCTTTTCCTTGCGGTCCTTGGTAAGTCGCTTTCCCTTTTGGTGTCCCAGCTCCCCATCTGTAAGCACAGAAAACACTTTCCAGCTGTGCTGGAAGACTGCAAATAATATATCAGTATTTGCAGGGTGCTCGAATTAAAGTGGAGGTTTTGTATGTGCATGCTGAAATTGTTTCCTGGTTATGTGTGCAAGAAATTGCTGTTGTGATAAACGCACATGTGTATGAGTTACTTATTTTATTAGGTCGTTAGGTTGCATGAGTTTCAGTTGGGTTGGAGGACTATCGCATAATGGCAAGTACATTCAGTATGCGAAGAACAAAATGCAAAATCCATGACTCTTCGTTGTTGCTGCTGTTTTGTACTTCTTTTGTTTACTTATACATTGAAATTATGAGAGAGTTTTGCGGGTTATTTCAGGAGCAAAACACCGTAAGTGACCTGGATGTCTGTAGTCACTGGAGAGAATGGGTGGGAAGCATTTCACTATTTAAGACTTTGAATGTATGAGATTGTAGAGTTGTGTTTTTGAGACATGCAAAGCAGCGTGTTTGAATGCACAGTGTAATTAGCAGTATAATTAGCTTTCTAATTAGTGAAAGCCTTGATTCTGACATCCAAAATAATGTACTGGTGGTTGAGCAGAATACATGTGGCTGTGATGGGGTTGCACGGTGTCCCGTGTAACTGCACCAAGAACTGCTGGTCCAGGGTGCTCTGGCTGAGCTGCCGCAGGGATCCCAATGAAATCTGTAGGGCAGGGATGCTGCGGGGATGCTATTAGCAGAATGATGTAGGCACGCTGCCATGGAGAAAGAGGTTAAATCACTGTGGCCTAATGCAGATTGGCACTAAACTTTGCCAAATTAAATGTTCTACCTTTCCTCTGTCAGAGGTTGCATTAACCAGTGGTGTAATTAAGAAAAAAACAGTAATTTTACTCTGAGAGAGAGCTGAGAGGGGTCTTGTACCTCGAGTTGCAAGAGCGAATAGCGTGGATGTCTGTCAAATTCAAGTGCTCCTACTAACAGGTTTTTTTCCCAAAAATGAGTCAGTGGGGAAAATTAATTTTAGCGCCAAGCAGAAGTTCCTGCTGCAAAGTACCGTGGCCTAAAGAAGTGGAGAAGATGGAGTATGCTTAGAAGAAAAGGTAAAAACGCTCTTTTTGTTAGTGGGATGTCAATGGTAATTGGCTGTTTGGTTGCTCACTGCGGAGCAGCACTTTAGCTGTATCAAGTAGGCACAAGTTCAGACTGTGTCTTCTTGTTATTTGTTTTTATAAACTATAACATAAAAACCCCACAGATTTTAGGCAGTTGAGCCATTTAAACTAGATATTTGTGTTGCTTGTTTCTTTGGCTCCTCATAATCTCTGGTGAGACCGCATCTGGAATATTATGTCCAGTTGTGGCCCCTCAGTTCCAGAAGGACAGGGAACTGCTGGAGAGAGACCAGCGCAGGGCAACCAAGATGCTGAAGGGAGTGGAGCATCTCCCGTGTGAGGAAAGGCTGAGGGAGCTGGGGCTCTGGAGCTGGAGAAGAGGAGACTGAGGGGTGACCTCATTAATGTTTACAAATATATAAGGGGTGAGTGTCAGGAGGATGGAGCCAGGCTCTTCTCGGTGACAACCAATGATAGGACAAGGGGCAATTGGTACAAACTGGAACACAAAAGGTTCCACTTGAATTTGAGAAGAAACTTCTTCTCAGTGAGGGTGGCAGAGCCTGGCCCAGGCTGCCCAGGGAGGTTGTGGAGTCTCCTTCTCTGCAGACATTCCAACCCGCCTGGACACCTTCCTGTGTAACCTCATCTGGGTGTTCCTGCTCCGGCGGGGGGATTGCACTGGATGAGCTTTTGAGGTCCCTTCCAATCCCTGACATTCTGTGATTCTGTGATCATTCATTCGCACCAGTGAACTCTACTGGTCTGAAGAGGGCAAGAGACCCACAGGAGCAATTGTGCTGATGTGGTGGCTCAGACCTTCACTTAGTTTTATGTTTCTCCCGGTGATGCTATTTTCTGTTCTTTTGAAAGCTCCTTTCTGCTGTAGTTGTTTGGTATTATCTCAACAAACTGCAAAACTAAGCACCTTGGCTGACTTTGCACTGCTGGGAGGAAATGGTTTGGGTTTTGTGTTGGGATGGCCTGTTGGGTACCTGATCCTATCTCTGTCTGGTGAGAAAACAGAGCTGCCCCATTGCAACTGATACTTTCCATTGTGGAAATAACACGAGTGTGTGCGTGGGGGTATGGAGGAGAACAACATCCATTTTCTTGGGCTAGAGGACCAGCGTCAGGGGAAGAAAACCCATTTTCTTGGGCTGGAGGAGCATTGCGAGGAGTAGAAAACCTGCTCCATGAAGATGATCTTGGCAGCTGTGCTAGTCTTTGCATCTTTCCGAGAAGACCAAAGTGCTGTCATGGTTGTTCAGGTATCATGAAAAATCCCCGGTTTAATGGCACGGTCCTGCTGGTTTCAGCATCAGCCTGAGCTCTGCCAGGAACAGCCCCTGTGGGTGTTGTTGGACTTGACAGATTGAAGGTGCTCATTCAATTAATGCTGCATCATGGTTCGCTTTCAGGAACGCAGGAGGTGTCAGCAGTTTTGTTTACGAGCCTCCGTGTTTAAGTCATTCCTGACAAAAGGAAGTTTAAACGGTTGCATTGATTCCTGGCTCCGCAGTGCAAAATATCCGCACGTGGCAAAGACGGGGAGATTTTTCAAAGCAGCCTAAAGGATTTAGAGTGCTTTTAACATCTCAAGCACTGAGCTCCCAGGCCTTGGACCACTGCTTTTAAGCATCCGTAAGTCACAAATAGATTTAGAAGATAAAAAGCTGGAGGCTATTAGTTCTCCCAGCGCATACTTTAGTTATTATTTCTTTTGAGGAGAGCACGCTTACTAAATTTACCCTTTATAATGTTGAGAGATTGATATTCAGAGATTTAGCCTTTATAAAAAGCATGTTTGGTTTTGTAAAGAATATTATGGCTTAGAAGCAAGATTTCTGGTTTCGTAAGTCTCCTCCCTGTCACTGAATAAACTATCCCAAAACATGGTCCTTAACAATTTAATATGTGATACATGTAAGAAACTAAGATGCTTTTTAGTTTTCAAGTAAAAGCTGGGAAATAGTGGGAGGGGGTTTGTGTGATTTTGGTTTGGTGTGTGTTTGTTTGCTTGCTTAGGGAACACAAGTTTTTAACAAAATGGGTTCATTTTTCCCACTTTTTAAATGGAGTTAAAATGTTCCACGTTCGAATGTTTCCTTGGAATTTTATTTTAAAGGGCTTATTCTGTCTTTGTTGAAAAAAAAGGAATATTGTGTATCAGGAAGTCCCAATGTTTGGGGGGAAATGCAGAAAGAAAGAAAAAGAATAAGATTTTAAATTTGAAACTCTTTTACATGTCAGATATATTGGAGTTAATTGGATTTTGTGTCATGTTCATCTGCAGTGGATCTTCCAAAATAGCCTAGATGATTGCCCTGCTCCATCTGGTTATTATCTTGCTTCTTGTAACATCTTTGTGCCGCGCTGTTGCGGCCGGTCGTGGCTGAGAAAAAGCAAGCTGGAGATTCCTGAAGATCTGCTCTGTTACACGTTACCAACTTGTCAGGGACTCACTTGACAAACTGAAAATTAGCCAAATGCTTTTCCAAGCCAAAAGTAGCCTGAGCTGATGTCTATGCATCATCCCAAAGAGCTCTTTTTAGTTCCTTAAGGTGACCGACTCCAAATACTCCTCAGATTATTAATAGTGCCCTAATAAACCTGGAGAGCAATCCTATAAATTTCTACGTGTTCGTGGGTCAAGCAGTGAAGTCAATATTAATTAATAGTCAAATGCAGTTTTTTATTTCATGTAATCAGCCTCCTGACAGCCTGAGCAGTCTTGGAGGTTAGTTACGCTCGGAGAGTGGGAGCAATGCCAGAGCATCCCATCCTCCATTGTTATAAAATAGCAAATAATCCCGAGCTGCTGCATGTCATAACTGCAGATTTAATATATCGCCTGAAATGCTTCGTGGCCTTTAATGAAGGATGGTGGAAGCATTTTCTGGTGGACCTCGTGGTGTTTTCTCCTTGCCCTCCTTACCAGCTCTTGGCGCAGAAGCTTTGCAAAGCAACGCAGCAAAGCAAACAAAGGAAAAAGTTGGTTTTATTATGAGAGCAGGAGAAGAGGGCAAAGACCCAGGTGTTGGGAAGTTACAGCCAGGTGGGGATTGGTCTCTTCTCCCAGGCAGTCAGCAATAGGACAAGGGGGCATGGGCTTCAACTCTGCCAGGGGAAATTTAGGCTCGACATTAGAAAGAAATTTTTTTATGGAGAGAGTGGTCAGGCATTGGAATGGCTGCCCAGGGAGGTGCTGGACTCACCGTCCCTGGAGGTTTTTGAACTGAGATTGGACATGGCACTTAGTGCCGTGATCTAGTCAATGGACTGGAGTTGGACCAAGGGTTGGACTTGATGATCTCTGAGGTCTTTTCCAACCCAGTCGATTCTATGATTCTGTGAGGTGACCTTGGGTGGTTGGTGGCTTCATGGTGGCAGCTCCAAGGTGGAAGGTTGCAGGGGGAAAGGAAGGACATGTGGAGAAGCTCCACACTCGTAGCACAGATGGAAAAGGAGAGGAGCTCCAGAGGGAAGGAAGAGGATGCCCCTGAGGGCAGCTCTGGTATAAACTAAATGACTTCAAAATTGTTTAACGTGCACTACTGGGAATATTTAAAGGATTAAAATTCTCTTTGTGAAGGGGAGTTGTGTTTGTGTACCGGGATTGTCAGATTACTCTGCTCAAAAGCAAATCCATTTATTTGAAAGAGTGATTTATAGATTATTCTGCCTTTCAATAGCTGATCTGCAGCTCCTGGAAATTCTTTATAAACTCTTCTTCTCTGCCTGGCCAGCGGCTGGCATGTCACCACAATTTGTCTGTGGTTAGAGACACCTTTGGTGGACAAAGAGGGGTGAGACCTAAAACTCATTGCTGGACATTTGATAATATAAAGCCCATCCTGTCCAGAAGTTCAGCCTTCATTTTCATGATAGCTTGAAGCTGCAATGTGCCTCAAATGCAACTCTTCATCCCCTAAAAAGGGCTTGAGGAAGAAGGAGGAGGAGGGAGGAAAAAAAAGACAATATTTTCTAGGCAGATGCACAGATTCCTCTTAGCTGAGGATATTGGACAGCGTGAAGATGGATGCTTCATCCAGGTATTTGTATTTTCTCTCCAATCCATTATTAGAGTGAATTAGGATACCTTTTGGCTACCATCTCCAAGTCATTTATGTGGGATATGTCACTTTATTAATTATATTCCTATATAACCTTATGGGGTGTATGCCAAACGTTCCCCAGCCTGAGGAAGATTCACGTGTGATGGAGCCCGGCTGGATCCACAGTGCTCGTCTCCAAACTTGCACCATGCTTCATTCTTGAGAAAGAAAAATAAAGTTTGCAGAGGTTTGTGGCTGGTTAACCCAGGCAATACTTCATTTTTGTGGAAGATAAAAGATTTGTGGCCAGTGAAAGGTTTACTATTGAATTTTTAAAGCATTGCTTATATACACATGCATGCATAAATACAATGTGTGAATATAAAATAAACATATATTCACTGCCAGTGCTACTGGTGATACATTAGTGTTTTAATTCGATTTAAATACATTTGCGTGGCATCCTATTGCGGCTGGAGTTGTGGTCTCCAGGTCGCAGTGTCCTCGGTGAGTTCCCTCACCATAGGGCAGCCGTGTGGTGGCCCTGCAGCGTAGAGCCAAGTGTGCTGCCATTCAGGGAGACCTGGACAGGCTGGAGAACTGGGCAGAGGAAAACCTGATGAAGTGTAATAAGGGAGTGTGTAGGGTCCTGCACCTGGGGAGGAACAGCCCCAGGCACCAGTACAGGTTGACCTACTGGAAGGCAGCTCTGCAGAAAAGGACTTGGGAGTTCTGATTGACAACAGGTTAACTGTGAGTCAACAATGTGCCCAAGAAGGCAAATGGTATCCTGGGGTACTTTAAAAAGAGTATGGCCATCAGGTCAAGGGAGGTTGTTACTCCCCATCTACTCTGCCCTGGTGAGGCCGTATCTGCAGTTCTTTGTCCAGTTCTGGACTCCCCAGTTTAAGAAGGACAAGGAATTACTGGAGGGAGTTCAGCGGTGGGCTACAAAGATGATGAGGGGTCTGGAGCATCTTTCGTATGAGAGACTGAGAGAGCTGGGTCTGTTCAGCCTGGAGAAGAGAAGCTGAGAGGGGATCCGATCAATGCTTATAAATATTTCGAGGGTGGGTGTCAAGAGGATGGACCAGACTCTTTTCAGGGGTGCCCAATGACAAGATGAGGGGCAACGGGCACAGACTGAAACACAGGAGGTTCCATCTGAATATGAGGAGAAACTTCTTTCCTTTGAGGTACCAGAGCCCTGGAACAGGCTGCCCAGAGAGGTTGTGGAGTCTCCTTCTCTGGAGACATTCAAACCCACCTGGATACCTTCCTGTGTGATCTGCTCTGGTGACCCTGCTGGAGCAGGTGGGTTGGACTGGATGCTCTCCAGAGGTCCCTTCCAACCCCAACCAGCCTGTGATTCTGTGTTGATGTTTCTCAAGCAAAACTTGGTTTTCCATTATTTTTCACTGTTGAATCCAGTCTGTTCATTCAAAGAAAATTAACTTTTGATTGAAGGCTTCCCATGTCTCTGTTTTGTCCCCCCCACATTTGTGATTATGGTTTAGACCCATCATATATATATTTTGTCCTAATGTCATGGCTAAGGCCTTTGCTGAAAGATATATGGAGTAAAGCACATTGTGTGAATGCTCTCAGAATCTGGGTTTTTAATAACATTAACCAGATGTTAGGCAGCCTGCTTTTGTGGGATGTCTAATACAGTTGGAGGGAAGGAGTAGCTCCTACTATGAAGCTCTGCTTTTGTGGTGCTTCAGGACTCAGTTTTCCATCATCTGCATTCCTATATCCAGATGCAGATGAAAATAAATGCTCCTGCTTTTAACCATTTTTCAACAAAATTGTTTAAATCCTTTCTTGGGATTCCCTTCCACGAGCTTTCTCATCCCAAGAAGATGTTAGGTGACAGCATTACTTGTCTGCCTGCTCTGCTTTGCTCAGCATCTCGAACTCGGCACCATCTTGACAGATGAAGTTTTGAGAGGTGATGTGTGTTTCTACAACTATCCCAAGAAAAGGCTGCTGGGTTGAAAGAGTTGTATTTCTGTTGTCACCTTGGCTGGGCATTTTCTCCCATCTGGACTCTTTGGGGTTTTGGGGTGCAAACCCCAGCTGGCAGGTGGATCTACAGAAGGGATTCCCCCATGAGCCAGCCCTCCTGTTCAACAAACCTCTGGCCAATGGGCCATTCCAGTGATGGTGCAGTCCTGCATACTTGTGTAGTCGCTGCCTTTTTTGGCATATATTTCTCTTTATTTTAGTAGCATTTTGACTTCATCTCTGGCTCTAATGGATTTTGTGCATTTGAGGAGATAAACTGAGAAGCTCCACTTGAAGGTACCTCATTGACAGCCTCTCCTTTGCCGCGGGAGTGCTTTCTCTTTCTGGCCGTGTGTGTTTTTTAGCCATGGCAGCCCAGTTTCGAGTGCATATTGTCGAGCACATCACAAGGCTTTTCAGTCAGCAAAGCACATGTGCACACAGCTCTGAATTGCCCAGCATTACAATGGGTTTTCTTCTAATGCCAGCGACATCAAAACATTGGTGCAAAAGCAGGATAAATAACCAGAGATGGATTACTTTGGGAGACGGGCTTTTTGGGGGAGGTTTTTTCTTCTGATCCATGGGGCTGAAAACTGGCCTTGGCTTCAGTGGAGATGAAGATGTGTGGATTTAGATTTAGCTGCAATCTGCTTTGTCTTCTTCTAATGAGAAATTTGGATGCCTCCTCTCCCGCGTAGCATTTTTTTCCCTCCATTTCTGTTCAAGTATGTGCCTTCCACAAAGCCCAGCAGCTTGAGCATCTTTTAGTCTCAGTTGAAGCGCATGCTTACACAGCACCTTGGGTAGGGGGAGGATTTAAGTCCTGAACTATCACTTTCTACATCGCCTGTTCCCTGAGAATCTGTCTAAAAAAAATTAATGCAAACCTCCAGCTTTTTCCAGGTGTGGTTGTGATGTGCATAAATGAACACCTCAGCCTTTTCCTAAAGGACCAAATATATTCCATAACTAAACCCAATGACGCGCATTGTGCAGACAGAGTTATTTTGAATTAGATTATCGCTATTAGATGGTATTTTTTTTCACTGATCTCGCTTTGGCTAAACTTGAGCTTTTCTTGCCATAGGTACATCAGCCAGGGATCGGGTGGCCATGGTGCTGGGGAAATCGCCACATCAAATATTTAAATAGCTGCTTTTTGAAGTAATTCCTTTTTGTGGGATAGATCCTATTGCTAACAGTCTCTTCTCCCAGGCAATCAGCAACAGGACAAGGGGGCATGGGCTTAAACTCTGCCAGGGGAAATTTAGGCTGGATATTAGAAAGAAATTCTTTACAGAGAGAGTGGTCAGGCATTGGAATGGCTATCCAGGGAGGTGCTGGACTCGCCGTCCCTGGAGGTTTTTAAACTGAGATTGGACATGGCACTTAGTGCCATGATCTAGTAAACGGACTAGAGTTGGACCAAGGGTTGGACTCGATGATCTCTGAGGTCTTTTCCAATCAGTCGATTCTGTGATTCTGTGATCTGAGCTGATGTAGGCTGATGAACACCTGCTGTCGACTTTGGGCATTTGCACCTGAACTCCAAAGATCATTTTTATGATGGGGGAGACAAAAAAGCAGATACCTGAGTTGGTTTAACTGGTGGAGTGTTGGCGTTGTGTGGGAGTGAGGGACACGGTGGCCAGAAGACTGGGGTGTTCGCCTTGGCTGCACTTCGTTCTCCAGGATGGGAAAGAAGTTGTAGGTCACAACCATAAAGAAAAATAACAAAACAAAACACAAAAACTTCAGCATCTCAACAGATCTGAGCCTTAGAGCTGGTTTTCCAAAGGGTATCAGACCTGTTGAGTGCTTGTTGGTTTTAGGTGATATCTGCCCAGGCACATCCAAGTTTGCAAGCAGGTGTTGGAGTTCCGTCCTCTGTCTTCATGCTGCTTTTTTTAACCGAGTGCTGAGAGGCTTTGGGTGCCATGTTGAGACACCCAAACAGGTCCCTCCTGTGTTTGCACGGGAGCTTGAGTGCGCGTACTGAGATAGGATTTAATGCGACTGCATGCTCCATCAAAATCCATATTAAATGGAAAAAGTGCTCATTGGACTCCCCTAATCTCTGGTTTGTGTGGCTAAGTGATGGAGAGAGTCTTGGCCTACTTTGAAGCGAGAGAAAGGGAATGTGTAAGGGAAGCAGGAGCTGGAGTTGCTAGGGAAACACGAGCGGGGATGCTCGCAGGGCTCTCACCTGATCCCTGCCGCAGCAGCTCTGCCGCGCAGGTTCCCTTTCATACAAGTGTCATGTAGCCTCCTGGGTGAATTCACGGTCACAAAAATCTGCTTAAATTGTCCACTGTGGGAGTATTTCTCCCCTGAGGCTCAAGGGGCAGCAGCGGTGCCCGGCAGATGGGGGACACGTAGTCAGCCCCTGGGCTGCTCCGGGGATGCTCTGCCCATCGGCATTGCTGCCAGCACTTGAGGGTTGCACTGAAGAATGAGGCAAATAGAGGTTTTCTTCTTCTGGGATCACTTTTGGGGAATTGCCAACTTGCCCTCGCTAGGAAGGAACGCAGCAGGTTCGGTGGTTTCTCCGTTCGTGCCCGTATTGCAGGACATGGGGACGATGCTGGACCCATCGGGGTTGTCCCCATTTTCATTGCTCTTAAAATTGTCATTTCCATTTATCCCTCTGGAGTACAAGTCCTGAAGTACTTTGCTGTTTGAATAATTTGTACCAGGCCATGTACCTAGTGCTCAGCACACTCCATACCAGGAAAAATGACTTTCATCGAATTTATGATTATGCAGGTATTTTCTTTCCTGCAAATGTTTTATTTATTGCAACGGTTATTGATAGCTGCACTTACCGATTCTGTTGAGGCAAAACAGCCCTCTACAACAACTGCTTGTTTTTTTTGTTTTGGATCATATGAAATAAAAATCAATCCTGGCAAAAATTTGAATATCTGGATTCCTCTTGGCTTCTCCCTTGTAAGATTTAGTAGTATCTTGTAAATATTTTCATCAGCTGCTCCTTTGTTGTTTAATTGAGTGCAGATGAATCTTGAATGAATGGGTTTTGTATGACTATGGGATTTTTTTTTCATGTTTAAGCAGCGATCCGTTCAATTTAAGTGGTGGGCACTTGGGGGGATGGATGTGGGACTGTTTGTAGTGTAGTTATTTTCTTAAATTTAGAATTAAACAGTTGTGGAGGAAAGCAATTGAAACTTTCCTGTGCTGGCTGGTTCCTTGGGAAGCAGCCTGTACCGTGCAGGAATTGGAAGCAGCTGGCTTTGCTTTATAATTAATCAAGGGAGCGATTATCTTGTGATAATCTTGCCCCCTTCATCTCCCATTGCATAAGTAAACACAACTTCAGCTTGTATAAATTGAGTTTTGCCTTTCCACCTCTTGCTACCAGAGGTGGAAGTTCAGCCGTGCCATGGCGAGCTGCCCCCTCCAGCAGCTCTGCCCGGCTTCTTGTCCCCCAGAGCAGCCACAGAGCCCAGCGCCACCTCACGCTGTGCCCAGCTTGGTCAAGTGGGGACCACACTTCACAGCCAAACAACTGCGTGAGGAGCAGTCGTACGTGGACGCTGCGAATGGAAGGCTGAGGGAGCTGGGGCTCTTGAGCTTGGAGAAGAGGAGACTGAGGGGTGACCTCATTAATGTTTACAGATATATAAAGGGTGAGTGTCAGGAGGATGGAGCCAGGCTCTTCTCGGTGACAACCAATGATAGGACAAGGGGTAATGGGTTCAAACTGGAACACAAGAGGTTCCACTTGAATTTGAGCAGAAACTTCTTCTCAGTGAGGGTGCCAGAGCCTGGCCCAGGCTGCCCAGGGAGGTTGTGGAGTCTCCTTCTGTGCAGACATTCCAACCCGCCTGGACACCTTCCTGTGTAACCTCATCTGGGTGTTCCTGCTCCATGGGGGGATTGCACTGGATGAGCTTTCGAGGTCCCTTCCAATCCCTGATGTTCTGGGATTCTGTGACTACACTCCAGTAGCTGATTTATTTTATTTTATTTTATTTTATTTTATTTTATTTTATTTTATTTTATTTTATTTTATTTTATTTTATTTTATTTTATTTTATTTTATTTTATTTTATTTTATTTATTTATTTTTTTTTAATGAAGCATTTCTGGCTAGAGGCTGCTGCTTTGGGCTTCAAACAGTAGAAAGGGACCAATTGAAAAAAATGAAAAGCACTTGCTATGGGGTGAACGTGGGGCTGTGCTGCGGTGCTGTGCAGTCAGCATCTCGAGTTTGGTAGGGTGCTGCTGGGTGAGATGAGCTCAGATTAGCTGAACTCATGTCCTTAAGAGCCTTGGTTACATCCGAACTCGCTATGGGCTTGAGAGGCGGTTGGCACGCACACAGCAAAAGCCTCAAATCCCTTTTGGCCAGCTCACCCGAGTGCTGCCAGGGGGTGGACGTTGCCAATTCTGCAAATCCCAGCACCCCAGGTCGGGGCTTTGCTTTTGCAGGCTGCTTTCAGGTCCTGTTTAAAAGGAAGGAGATAGCACGTTTGAATAGCAGACTCTGCATTCATCTCTGGTTTTATTCCTTACCCTTCTCCTGCAATATCTTCCCTCTGGGAAGGTGAAACCACGAGCTGGAAGGAGCTGGCTCCGTGCTTGTCAGCGGCGCCGGCGTGGCCCGTTTGCTTGCCCGGAGGTGGGGGATGCTCAGTGCCAGCTCCTGGTCAAAATACATTTAGTTTCTAAATTAAGACAGGGATTCTGCAGAAACATTTGGCATAGGTGAGTTGGAAAAAGATTTTAAGGGTAAGCAGGTTATTTATACTCTTGCTTTGCGTGTCCAGCCTGTGTTTGCGCTAAGCCATTTATTTTACGGAGAAGCACCTCTGCAATAAATACTCCTCTAACCGTCGGTCAGCAGCAAGCACAGGATGGGTGTAGGGCACAGTGTCCAGCTTAGATGGAGGAGGGGGTTTAAATAGGATACAACCCCTTCCCAAGGGCTGTATCCCGCACCATACAGCAACTGAGAGGGAGCCGCGGGCTGGTGGTGCAGAGACAAATGGTCCTGCCTTAGGTTAGAGGTTAGAGCATCCACATGTATACGGTGTCCCCAGCCTCCTCCATCCTTGGGCATCTCAATTTTTAAACACTGAGAAGATTTTTAGGCTCCTTGGGCTGTGAGCAATCAGGTTCATGCACGTTATAATTTTTTAGCAGGGATTGGTGTGTTTACATGAGCCCTGCAAGGCTATGGCAATGATCCCACTTGTGAAGTCCCTGGAAAGTGCTGTTTAATATATATTTTCTTCCTCAGGACATAGGTATGAACTGGCTATTGGGCACTTAGACTAGTAAAAGTGGGTTTGGGGGTGCTCTCATTCAGGGGTGGAGGAAGAGGGGTTTGGCAGGACCTGCAACCTGCGAGGTATTGAAGAAAATCCCTGTCTTCCCATAAAATGTCTGCAGGGACATTTATCATCACATTTGTCTCACGGGCTCTTTAGTGGGAAAGAGTTAAATGTCTTCTCACACGTGTTCATCACCACAGCCTTGGGGAGGTTTTTCTTCTTCAAGAAATAAATGTAGCACATGTTCAGCTAAAAATATTGCAGGAGGAATCCTTCCTTGGCCATAGCCCTGATATGGGAGAGCAGCTGTGAGTTGTGGGGATTTTGTTTGGTTTTAAACTTTATCTGTCTTCGAAGTGATGCTGTGGTGGTCGTGGAGTGTTACAGGAGCCAAAGTCCCCATTGATTTTCTTTTGCATGTGGGGACTGATGTAGTCTAGGACTTCTTGGCAGCTATTTGCAGCGTGGGTTAGAGGAGACTCTTGGTTTTGTTTGTGCTTACCTGCAAAAGCAGAAAACCTGGAGGTTACTGGGATGAGTTGCGCTTGGGTGGCTGCAGGTTGGAGCATCTTTGCGGTTGCTTATCAGTGTGATGATCTCTTGCTGCACAGAGGTGGACGGCAAGGAGAGGCGTCTTAGCCTAATGCTTTGCAGGGATCAGTCCACAGCACTAAACCTTCCTCATCGAGCATGGGACCTGATTTGCTGTGTTGATGGGTAAAATGGATTTTGACCCTGTGAATCAACTGTCATCTTCTAACCAAGCGAGCCTTTGGTCAGCTCCCTGCATTTGAAAAGACAAACTGCTCCCATGCATCTCTCATAGAATCATTTCAATTGGAAGAGACCCTCAGGATCATCGAATCCAACCATAACCTAACTCTAGCACGAAACCCTGTCCCTAAGAAATGCCTTTTAAACCCCTGCAGGGATGGTGACTCCACCACTGCCCTGGGCAGCCTGTTCCAATGCCTGACAACCCTTTCCAGGAATAATTTTTTCTTAATATCCAATGTAAACTTCACCTGGCACAACTTGAGGCCATTTCCTCTTGTCCTGTCACTTGTTACTTGGGAGAAGAGACCAATCCCCTCCATGCTCCAAGCTCCTTTCAGGCAGTTCAGAGATCAGAAGGTCTCCCCTCAGCTCCTGTTCTCCAGCTGAACCCCCCAGGTCCCTCAGCCGCTCCCATCACACTTGTGCTCCAGCCCCTCACCAGCTTCATCACCTCCTCTGCACTCTCTCCAGTATTTCAATGTCCTTCTTATGATGAGGGGCCCAAAACAGTGGGGTGGGATTTCTTAGTTTGGCTTAAGCTTCTACTTTAGGGCGTTTTACCCCTGCAGGTAAATTCAGCTTAGTGTTTCCATTCTTAAACCGGTAGTGTGGGGGTTATTGCTGCCTCAGTAGATTTGCAGTGTGGGATGGGACTTTTGCCAGCTGTATTAACACCAGTGGATGCTGTTGCTTGTCATGAAGGTGCTGGAAAGCTGCACTTGAGGACCGGCATGCCCTGTGCTAGCTGCTCCCATTCCCAGACAGATCATTTAAAATTGTGCCTCACTTTCCATTGTAAAAGTGACCCTCCTCTTTTTTTTCTTCTTTTTTTTTTTTATTCGCATTGCTGGCCAATCATTCGCCCACCACCCCAAATCCCAATTGAGACCCGATGCTGAGGGGCAGATGAGGCAGCGAATGCATTCAGCCCGATGATTTCCACATGAGCAGGGCTCTGTGCCGGTGAAAGACGTGAACTCATTGCAGAAACCTCCCAAGAACAAAGCTTTGGAGAAAGGATCAAACCTTATTAGCACATTTAAGGAGAAAGGGGGTTTGTCACTGTATCAGTCCATGCTTCAGCACATTAGCGTTTTAAATCTCTTTGTGGAAGGATTGATTAAAAAACTATATTTACTTTCCACCCTAAAAACCTGGAAAGGAAAAAATTAAATCCCCAGCATGCTAGTTTGCTGTAAATCTTTTAGACAAAGTTTGTGGGGTTTGATGCTTTAAAGCCTCCTGCAGTTAAAATGATTCTTTTTTTTTTTCAAGCAATCTTTTGGTTTCCCAAGTATTCTTCTGGCCTTTTCACTTGAAAAGGAAAGGCAAACTTTCATGAATTGAGCAGGGGCACTCTTTGAATGAAGCCAGGGTCAGTGCTTCTCCAGGCTTTTCTTCCCATTGTTTGAAGAATACACTGAGGATGGTAGGAGCAGATGTGCTGCTTCTATCTGGGCTTATTCTGCCCCTAGTATGGATATATATGAGCTGCCTTTGCATTAATTCCTCCCATGGTTGCTGTGGCTTATTCTACGTTACTTAATGCGTTGAGGCTCTTCGTAAGAACAGGACAAGGCTCTTCTGATGAAAAGTTGGCGCTTTACACCGACACCATCCCTTTCAAAAGCAACAGCAACAACAAAAAGAATGAAAAATATCAGCAAAAGGAAAAATCAGTGGAAATCTTTCTGTTCTGTGAGTTATGTTGGGGGATGTATACCCTGCACTTGTGACCCTTTGGAGAGGTGTATCTGCCATACGTGCCAGCTGTGTTAGTGACGGAGGGTGAACTAATGCAGCATCCAGCCATTGATTGCTGGATGTGAGATGCTGTTTGTAGTAGTACCTGCCACTGGGATTTAATTCCAGAAAGAAAAAAAAAGTGGAAGGTGAAGGAGATTGCATTTAAAATAAGTGTATGTGAACGATTTATCTGTCTTTCATAATAAACAGAAAGATTAGCCACTCTTTGAGCACTAGACTACTAATGGCTTTTCTTTGGCCAGTGACTCTCAGTTTAACTATGCTGTAAATGAAATGGAGAATGGGCGCTTGTGGTCACGGATGTTTTAATGTTAACAAAATAAAAAAAAAAAATGTGTTTTTTATTAGGGCAGAGGTTAAGCAGAGTCTGGCTTTGGAGCAGAGATGCTGCATCCATTAAAGGCAGCCAGAAACCTGGCAGATTTTTTGCTTTTGGGAAGAAATCCTGCAAACAAGGGGCTTGGTTCTGACTATTCAAATTGACATGAAAATCTCTGCCTTGTGTTAGTTACAGACATGGCATCCTCAGTCAGGCTCTGTCCCATCAGGGAAACGCTGCTTTGTCACTGTGTGTTGCTAGCTGGGGTAGCACTATTATGATATCTTTAAGGTAGGTTTTGTTTTGTAGGCACAAATCGTTGCAACCAGCGTTTCAAGGACAGTATCGCTTTCACAAGGACCATATCTCTTTCACCTTCTGAATCTCTCATCCTCTTGAAACAGAGCGGTTGTTCAGTGGAGAATGTAAAGTACATCCTCATCCCTACCTGCTACTAATGATGAAAGCGGTTTGTTTCTGTTGGGGAAAATAAATATGAAATACATAAAATTACTCATCTGTTCATCTCCTTTTCTGTCCCATTCTCTTACCTGGTTCATACATGAGCATGGGATGTGGTTTGCCAAGGGGAGAAGGCAGAGCTGGGCTTGGATGGCTCCAATGAAGATGGTCATGGTCCACTTGTCCTCTTGTAGAGAGCGAGGAAAGACCTTTACCCCATAAAATGCCCATGTGGAAAATCTGCAATGCATGTCCCTCTTCCCCAAAGGGGGATGCACCAGGAAGAAATCCTGGTCTGCTCCTCTGGATCTGCCTTTGCCGCAGCCCCCTCCTAATTCAGCCTCATCTGGATGAAATTACTGGCTTGCACCTGATGCATTATCAAAAAATACCCACTTGTGATGAGACTGGATTAACCGTGACATTTTACAAGGCCAGCTGGGAGAAATGCTTCATGATTAAGTGAAGCGAGTTTCTACCTGAGCTGCATGCGTTACTTTTCATGTTTCATTTTTGGGGGGCAGGTTGCGTATTTCTCATTTTCTTCCTGACAATTACATTTTAAAACCAGCTAAACTGCAACCAGTCAAACTTACTCCATCCCTTGGTCAAGCAGAGTTGGAGAGATACAATCTTCAGCAGGATTTATGATGGACTTGCGTGCGTGGAAGATGTTATAGGGCGGTTTAGGAAAGTGGTCAGATGACAAAAGGAATCACGCAGCAGAAGATTAGTGCAATAGGCCTGAGATTTTGTAGCCATTAAGGTTGTTGAAGAGGGCTGCAATGCATTAATTTAACCTTCCACCTAGCACGGACAGAGGAACTTTATCTTCTGATAGCCGCCAACTGTCTTTTTTTCCACTGGGTACTCTTCAGGCCTAAAATCTGTTCCAAGATAAGAGTCTACTTAAGCTTCTGAGACTGCTTAGCACTCAGTAGAGCTGGAAACTGCACGGTCGGCTGAGGAGCAAAATGATACTGGGTATATCGGTTCCAAATCCTGCGGCGACACCCGTGAAGTGACAGAGGCCACCAGAAAATCTGACTGTAATGGAACCTAATATCCACGCTGGTCTTTGAGTTGAAAACCATCTGCTTGAGCTCTCCTGCTAGTCCAGCATGAGGAGGTTGTGTGCTTCCAAGAGGAACTGTGGAGCAGTTGTGTCTTCGTCTATAAATGGAAGATGGAAATAAGAACTAGGAGATAGAAATCTTACATTCTCTCATCTCATTATCCTAGGATGGATCATCAGGAGAAAATACCTGGAAGGCACATCTGCCTGAGGCAGATGACTCCTTTGTAAAAAATTAAAATAAATAAATCAGTCTTTAATGTCCTACTGAGAATGCCCCAAGTTTGGGATTGCTGTTGTGCCCCAGAAAATATCTTGCAGATTCATTTGTCTTCCCAGTGCATTTAAATACACGAGAAAGAGTCGCTTGCTTTCTAGCACTGCTGCGGCATGCTCTGTTCTTGCCATCCCTTGGGCGGATGGTTTGCAAGGCGGGATTTCCCAAAAGCACTTGGTATTGACTCAGTCCTACTTCCAGAAACCGGGGGAAATATCTACTGAGGCACTTGGAAGCCCCTCCTGGAGTTGCTCAGGTCTGTGGGGACTTCCACAAGTGCTTTCATCTTGCTGTCTGCTGCTCTTTGAAACAAAGACTTTATGGAGAGCAGATAGCTGGGGTTCTTGAAGACTTTTAACTTCTGCAGCAGCTCTCAGTACCTCTTGGCTTTATGATGACAATCACAGAATCACAGGCTGGTTGGGGTTGGAAGGGACCTCTGGAGATCATCTTGTCCAACACCTGCTAAAGCAGGTTCACCAGAGCAGATCACACAGGAAGGTGTCCAGGTGGGTTTGAGTGTCTCCAGAGAAGGAGACTCCACAGCCTCTCTGGGCAGCCTGGTCCAGGCTCTGGCATCCTCAGAATAAAGACGTTTCTTCTCATACTCAGATGGAACCTCCTGTGGTTCAGTCTGTGCCCGTTGCCCCCCATCCTGTCGCTGGGCACCACTGAAAAGTCTGGTCCATCCTCTTGAGATATTTGTAAGCATTTGTAAGATCACCTCTCAGCTTATCTTCCAACACAATTTTGATGCTGTCTTGGGTGTACGCCAGGAAGACACAGAGAACATCTCTGGAGCCGCGAGCGGGGTTTCTGGTACTGATAAACTCTGGGCAGAAGGTTTCTGGTTTGCACACTCTCTTACTTGACAAACAAGAGGTTGCTCTACAGAAGGGGAAGGGACAGGAATTAAGGGGAAATTGGATGCAGCCACCAAAACACTGGGTGCAATGGGGAAGATGTCCTTGTCTGGGTGACTTTGGGTTTCTGGGGGGAAGGCGGGTTGCTCTGTCCTTCGGCGGTGCAATCGCATCCACGTGAGGCTTTTCTCCAGTGGCACAAACCTGCCTCGCGCTGCTGCCAACAGCTCCTTGGATGCTGCGTTGGGAAGAGCTCTTTGGACTGTTGGTGTAATGCTGTCGCTCAACATCCCCCCTGTTTGCCTACCCGGTTTAAAGTGTTACTAGTTCCTGAATACAGAAACTATTTGCAGGAACTCATTAGTTTCCCTGCTCTTGAGCGCTTTCAGCTTTTAAGAAGTGGCAGCTAAAGATGCGGTCCGATGTGCTACTGAAATTAAAACGCAATATGAATTTAATGTGAAATAGCTGCTCCTAAATGGCTACATGCATGTAGATATTCCTAATCTGGAGGGGAGATTAATTTTTAATCTGTTTTATTTCACTGCAATATATCCACGAGGCTGAATTGAAAGAAAACAATATTATTCCAGGATAAACATGCTCGCCTGCGGGTATTCGGGAGGAATGGGAGCCTGAACAGCTCTGCTGGAGCAGCTTCTGCGTGTGCAGAAGCCACAAAGCGATCGTCTGCTGCGATTTTAAGAGGGAGCCCGTGATGTGGAAAATCCTTTGCAGCTGATATGTCAGTCATACCTGAGGATCAACCAGGAGGGAGGGATAACAGCACGTTTGCTTCCCAGTCGAGGGCGAGCAGCTTGCAAAAAAAAACCCCAAACCTCGAGTAAAGCTGGAAATAAGCTGCTGAGACTTAATAGGGAATTGCAGTGCAGAGCACAGTTATAATGTTGGAGAATGAGAAGTAAAAACACTTTAAAAAAAAAAAAAAGAAAAAGGAACCGGTGCTCCTGATGTTGATCAGTGTCTTAAAAGCAGTGAGACTGATTGAAATTTCTTGCAAACCACCGTTTTCTGGAGCATTTGCATGAGGCCAGCTCCAAGTTAGCTGGCTCTTTTGGAGCTGTTTGCACTGAGGGTTGTGCAAGGGATGGGGAAATTTTCAAGGTGGTTCTGGGAACTCGTTAGGCTGAAAAAATAAATATCTCTGGTGGGTGTAAGTGGTCAATGTATTTTCCCCTTTTAATATACCTGAGTCGGGCTTCCCCACCCCTCCATCACCTCCTCCTCTCTTGCTGCTCGCTTGTGTGCATGGCCCTGGACCCCTTTGGCCAGATTGTGGGGTGGGGAGAGAAGTTCCTGGCTTGCAGCGCTTGAGATGTGTTTGTGATGCCTTTGCCCTGGCTGAGATTTCCACGCCAGGCGGGCTCCTCATCCTCTCCCTGCCCACGCCACTGGCATCGTGCCGGTGGTCCCAGGCGGGTTGTTTGGCTCCGGTGCAAGATACCACGTTTTCCTTGATAGAATTAAATAATGCTTTTTCCTTCTTCCCTCCCTTTTTCCTTCTTCCCCCCCTTTTATTTTCTTTCTTTCTTTCTTGGGGTATTGTGACGCTTTTCCGCTTCAGCTACTTGCACATCCAGGCAGCCCTGCCTGCGTGTGCCGGTCCCTATTTAGCACAGCACAGCTCCTTCCTTTGAGGTTGCCTTCACCTTGTTTATTTTATGATAAAACGAGCCCATCTACACCCTGGCTTTACCTTCAGGTCTGTGAGTTATCTGAGTTAAGAGCTGTGGTATTTTTCTCTTAGGCATATAAAGGCACTCAAAGCCCTGGTGCTAAACAGCATCAATCCAAGCCCTGACTGCCTGATGTTGTGGACACCTCTGGCCATTAGGTGAACTCTCTTTGCTTTTGAGGTTTTTGTATAAATCTGTTTTGCAAATTGGAAGAAGCTCTAAAAACCTATTTCCCTGTTTTGTTGTGTAAAAACCCACACACCCATCGCTTCAGTAGGATGAAGAGGACAGATACAGGGCTGCAGCTGATATTGTAGGTAGCAAAGCAGTGAAATGCTGTAGAATCTTGGACTATCAAGAGTCGTCACACCCCTGTGGCGTCTTCTTGCCATAGGGAAACACTTGATTTCATCATAGGAAAACCCACCCGGTGGTTTGAGCTGGGATGGCAGTGGTTGCACACTAGGTATATTCCTTGTATTTGATACTGTGCTGTTTCATCTCCAGTAGCAATTGGATGCTTTTCATCTAACCCCAACATCACCCATGCTAAAATGTTGATGATTAATGCAACTTTCCTGCTAAATTCAGGGAAATCTCAGCAGAAGGTTGGGGCAGAGCAGGGAGCAGCAGCAAACACCATCTCTCCCCATAGGGAAAGATCCTTCTCCTTCCCTATTAAAAAAATTAACAATAGTGAAATAATTCCTTTGTATTCATAGCTGGTGAGAAATAAATCACCCATCTCAGGAGTCTCCTGAAGTGTTTGCTGAAAGTCTTTTTCAGGATGTAGGGCTCACTTTTTCCTAGCTCAAGAAAATTGCATCCTCACTGGGAGTGATGCTGTAATAGTGTGTTGATGGGAAAGCAACCCGGGCACTTTTGTTTTTCTCTTATATTAAACCTTACAGTAGGTTTACCTGATGGAGTTGAGAGGATTTAAAAAGAAAGCGGAGACGTTCAGTGTGCTGAGTCTGACGGTGATGCAAACCAGTTGTAAAACATTAGGGACAGTAGCCTGAAATCTCAGGCGGTCAAAAGGTGAATGAAAAGTAAAGATAAAAAGTTCCTGAGTGATGTTTACTTAAAAAAATAAAATCTTAAAAAAATAAAATCTTGTGGAGGCCATTTGGTGCTAATGTGCACTTGCAAGATTTGGCAATTCAAAGAAAGAAAAAAAAGGAATTAAAATTCCTTATTTGATTTGAAAGGCAAGGGGACTGTTGCCTTAGAAGTGCCATTGGCACGTATGGTGTGTTCTGAAATTGCTTGGGAGATAATATTGAACTGGGGAGGGGGGATGGAGGGAAAGACTAATTATATATAATCTTAAAATGAATTAGGTGATATAAATGTAATGAAAGCAAATCCTGTTCCTGGAGAGACTTTTCAGTTTGCATTTTGATATCCTAGGGCAATGGCATGTTGCTCTCTGACAGACAACCATTTGATTTGGAAATATGTGAATAATTGGGAAGTGGAACCTCTTTGAATTTGTTACTTTCCCCTCTGGCGTTCGAAGGACTAATTATAGGAAGAGCCGCAGAATGCCCTCTGCGGGCACGCATGCATGCAGCCAATTTTATCCTGTGCCGGTTGCATGAGTCACTGCACTGCATCCTGTGCTCTTTGATATGTGTCCTTGCTTAAAAAGTTAGATGTTTATTTTATAGATGGAGAGATTAGCATGTTATACTCTGCGTTGCTGGGCCCTTGCTAAAGATACCTATGGCAAAAATAAAAATATGCAGCTCTGTGGCCGAGGCTGGAGGTGGGCTGGGATGTATGGGTGGTTGGGTGGGAATAAGCACACATGTGGCTGATGTAAAAAGTTGAGCGGCTGAAAGCTTAAGGATCTTGGCAAGGCTTGTGCTGCCTGCTCGACTGAGAGGAATTGCCCTATTTTAAGATGATTTAAATGGGTCTGAGGATCCTCCTGTCTGCAGTTTTCTGACCCTGTGCTGGGCAAGAGGGACCATCTCCCCGTGCCCAGTGTGGCCACTGCCAGTCCCCTGGATGGTACCAAAAAACATTGATGTGACCAACCCGAGCTCTCCAAGGAGGAGAGAGGGTTAATCAGCTGCTTGGCTGGTCCGGAACACTTGGTCTCATTTATCATCTCTCTGCCTGTGTCCAGCCCCAGGGCGGTGGGTTTGAAGGGGGAGGTTAGAGCCGGCATCAGGGCAGGAGGCACTGGGTGTGTGGATAAAAACACTTCTCAATCTGGAAAAAACAATGTGTTTCTACTTGGCGTAGCTCGCAAATCCTAAATAATAGTACCGTATAAATGTTTTACAAATATATGAAGTCTTCTGCAATGTGAGTGAAACCACTGCTGGGTTCTTCGGTGCAGGGGGGGAGAGAGGGGCAGTTGTAATGTGGTGATGGAGACAAAGCCACAAGCCTGCGTGCGAGATCTGTAGTTCCCAAGCTGTGCTCAGCAGACCCATTACAGTATCTTATGTTAAGCTTTTGCTTTTTAAGTAACAGGGAAAGTTTGGGATCTTCAATGACTCAAATATTCCTAGTGGTTTATTCCTCACCCGATGTATAACCTTGGGTTTGGAGCTGTGCCACCTCCTCCGTCTCCCCCCACCTATGATAATGATATCTGCTGGTGTTTGTGAAGCAGTGTTGGCATGGGGAGCTGTGGAGTGAACCGGGATGCTTTGCTGGGCTGGGACGCAGAAGGCTCTGCTCGTTTTTTCGGCTGAGAAGTGATACGTGAGGTTGCGCAAGATGCGGCGCATCTTTTGTCTCTCCCTTTTTAGGCAATATCCTATTTGGGAAGAGAGTAGCGCAGTGAAGACCAGATGTATGCTAAGCCCTTAGGGCCATATTGAAATGCAAATGGAAATGAAATAGTGTATTGCTTCCAAGAGCAGTAATGGTGGTGTGAAGACAAAAATGCTGCGTTGGTAGACTGTGTGCATCAAAAAGGGATAGCTGGTTATCAGTCCTGACAATGCTTTATCCTGTTGGGAAACCTGCATGCAATGCAATGTTGTATTTGGGGTTTTGAGGTCATTGTTACGCAGATTATTTAAGCCTGGATGCATTTTTAGCTGGACTTTGTCTAAAGAATAAACAGAGCCAGGGCTGTTTTCCAGTCATCAGCTAAACAGCCAGATTGAGGGCTTGAGTCAGCGATCCTTGCAAAACGTTACTGGCTGTCTTCAAAACAAAAAATTTAACGCTCTTTGCCTTTGAAAATGTAACCGTGCATAGAGTGATACACATTATTTTTACTTCATAAACAATTCTGATGCCTGGACCGTGGATGTGTGAGTCTTGGCTCTGGTTCTCACTTGTGGTGCTTTGCTTTCTACATGCATCCATGTATGGCTGAGATGGCAACCTAAAGATGGAATTCACTTCCAAGATTAAAAGAGCTTAATTATCTCCTCCTGAAAAACCAGTGGCACAGGGACAGGAGTTATATTTTTGCTATGCTAGGGACGTGTGGCTTGTAGCAGCATAACACATAGACCCTATCCCACTAGAAAAGCTTGCAGCTCTTGCTGCATGGCTTGTAGGTCTGCCCTTGCTTTTGACTCAATCTGTTACAACTGGTTTTTAGTAGAAACACCAGCATCGTTCAGATTTTGCAGTGAGAGCACTAATCCCCATTAATTATCCCATGCTAGAAATGTGCCTTTTAGGGCAAGGAAGACAACATGTGAATTCCTTGTTATGCTGAGATCAAAGGTGGTTGTGAGACACCAGCTCGGACTGAGCACTACAGTGACTTCTCTCTGCTTAGATTTTTCAAAACTCTTTAGTGGCTTGTGGATACTTAATTTGAGACATTTTAAGCATATTTTTTGCTGCTTCAAGAATCAGGCACCTGTCCAAGATAGCTTAGGCTGCCTACCCTGAATGAAAATCTCTACTCCCTTTGATACTCTTGGCCCACATCTTCTTCCACAATTCAGCCGGACAGGCACGGCGGCTTCCTCTGTTTTGGTGTAAAGGCCACTTATGATGTGTTGTTGAATGGCAGGGGCATCCTTGCTACATAAAACATTAAGAAGTTGTTAAGCTGGAAAATACCAATGAACAGATGAAAACCCTCTGCCCGTTGGGAAATGGTTGCAAGTGTTCATTTGAAGGGGACCAGGGATGGGATCTGGCAGGGAGGTGTTTGTGTCCTTCTCCCAGCAGCTGTTGGCTCCAAATGGCACTTCTGGGCTTGGCGCAGTTGTTCGAAGGGATTTGGTTCCTCAAATCCCAACATGAAAATAAATGCAGGCTGTCTGGATAGGTGAAATGGCAATCAAGAGCAAAGTCACAGTCGGTAACATCGTGCGACATTTGAAGTATTTTTAAATTATGTTTTTTTAGTTTGAAGACATTTAGTATAGGAACTGGGCAATGACCAGACTGGGCCAGAATAAAAGCCCACCCAGCCTGGTGACCTGACTGCATCTTGGCCAAAAAGTGCTTGAGGAGGAACAGCAGAACAAATAAGTACATGTGGTTCTTCTTAAAACATTATGGGGCATCTTCTGAGAAGGGGTTCCCCACATCACCTGCCCTTTGCCTGAGGAACCGTCTTCTCCAGGTTCATGTTGAACCTGAATCTCACCAGCTGTGGTTCGTTAACCCTTCCACACTTGTTCATCACTTGTTTCACTCTTCATCAGTTGCCTCATCCTTGCAAAGCAGGGGCAATCTTAGAGGTGGGGGAGATTGATCAGCAATATTGTTCTCCAGTTTCAATTCATTGTCTCTTAGTGCTCATGAGAGGTCCTGGTATAACTAGAATAATAGATTATGTTTTACTGGGGTTATTATATTTTAAAAAAGCAAATCCTCTATTAGAGTATTTATATTGAAAAGTCTGAACTGTGACATGATACCCAGGGAAAACCTGTACATGTAGTGGTGGGCTGAAACTCTCCTATAGTCTTATCTTTGCTCCAACCTCGAAAAGAAAGATATAAAAGGTGGAGAGCTTCCTGTCCCTGTTGCTGCCTCACCTTGGGCAGGTGCATTCACCTGCTTGTTGGTGTGGAAGCAGATGGATGGTCCTGCACTCTCCAAAAAGTTATCAAAAACTTTGTTTGCTCTTCTCAGATAGCTGCACCGCCTTACCAAAGTTCAGGAAAGTTGGCTGAAGAGCACCGAGAGCCGTGTGTTCAAACCTAGTGGGTAGCTGAGTTGTTTTATTGCTCAACCAGCTGCTGTCACGGTGAAACTTGTCACATTGCCTTGGAATTTTTTATTACTTTATTTGGTGAAAAAATGGAGTTCATTGGTGGTATGCCTTCCATTTTTATTCCTGCTGATTAACAGGAGTGTACAGTAATGTCTCATACTTTATATTTTCTTTTATTGGAGAGGTGGGAGTAGTTTGCACGCCCGTGTCCCCCGGGGGAGGCAGTGAGAAGATGTGTTCAGGGTTGCAGTTTGCTCATCTCTATGTAGCTGCCAGACCTCTACGTGCAAATTCCTGCAGGCACCTCTCTCATCTTACAACTCATGCACAAAGAAGTAAACAAGTGATTATTGCATCTTGCCAATGAAGCTCTTGAGGAGAAAGGAGAGGGTTTGACTGCAGCTGAAAATGATCATGTTGCAGGCTATAAAGGGAGTATTCGAAAGATTTTTTGTGAGGTGGTTCAAATAAGGATGAACTGATCCTTGGTTGTGCTCCTACTGAAATCTGGAGGAGAAAGAAGAGAAGGAAATGTAAAGTATCTTCAAGTTTTGAAATGGTTTGCTCTGTCAAGGTCTGACCTACTCTCATATCAAGAAGGGTCTTCACTGAGTTTACAGGTTAGTAGAGGGAGTATTTATGTAAAATGATTGCTTAGAAATTCAGCTAGATCTTGCATAGTGCTTCAAACATCGATGCCTGTTGAGTCTTTTTTATCTACAGGGAAACGAAGACATGGCAAGTCATGGAGTGGCTTGGGGCAGTTAGTGGCCTTGTGGTGGAATGAGAATGGTGACCATGGCAGCAGAGCAGCGCTGTGTGCTCTGCGTCACAGTGGGGACAGAATCACCAGGGATCAAACATCTTGTTGCCACAACAGTTGTGTGGTGGAGGCCGACAACCATATACTGTTTTTTCTTTCATAGACCCAACTCTCTCCATTAAAGAATCACAGAATGGTTTGGGTTGGTAGGAAGCTTTAAAGATCATCTAGTCAACCCCCTCCTGCCATGGGCAGGGACATCTTTCACTAGATCAGGTGGCTCAAAGCCTCATCTGGCCTTTCCTTGAACACTCGCAATGATGCAGCACTTGCAGCTTCTCTGGACAACCTCTTCCAGTGTCTCACCAAACTCATCATAAAAAAATCGCTTCCTTATGTCCAATCTAAACCTACCTTCTTCCAGTTTAAAGTCATTGCTCCTTGGCCTGTCGCTACAGGCCTTGCTAAAAAGCCTTTCGCCATCTTTCTTGTGAGCCTCCTTTATAGACCGAAAGGATGTAATAAGGTCTCCCCAGAGCCTTCTCTTCCTTTGGGTTCTCATTGCACTTCTAATGATAAATCCCTCTAAATATTTGTGTCCCTGGAAGTGCCCAGACAAGAGCACCTCCAGCTCCTTATTTTCATATGTCAGCATCTGAATACATGGCAACAGCATCAGAGATGGGGCTTGTGGAGATTCCCACCTATCTGACCTTAGGAAATTAGCTAGGAGTACAGTACTGAATCTTAGAATACTACTTTATGTTGTTTTATGTAATATTGGAGCCTGGTCACCATGGCAATGGGCATCTAAATAAAAAGTTGAACTGGGAGGGAATGTACCCAGTTTCTGGGGTGGAGCTGTTGTGCTCATGTCATCCATAAAGCTCCCATATGGATGGAGAGTGTTTGTCCTTCCATGCCATGTGCGTGCTGTGATCCCAAGTGTTTTACTCTTCCTTGTGAGAAAACTTGAGAAAACTATAAAACACCTGGAAGGAGAAGACCTGTCCAAGAGCATGCGATTATTTTATTACTTCCCGCCTGTGAAACATGCAGAGTTTCAACTTTATGGGACAATCTGCTTAGGCACATTTTTATTTCAAAGTGGAATCCGGATGCTGGCGAGTGCATGTAATCAAGATGAAAGTTAATAGGTGACTTTATTTCCCTCCCCCCTCTTTACATAGTTTCTCTCCAGCATCTCTTTTCTAACTTGTCTTTAGAGAATCACTGCAGTTATCCAGCCGTTTCTTCCGTGCCTTTCATTATTGTAACAGAAACAATCACTGGAAATTGCATGATGCTATTGGATTGTGCTACATTCCTTCCTCAGGTCACTTGACGGTAGCTTTTTTCAATAGACCCAAAGGAGAAAGGTACTTTTCTGTAAACATGAGACAAGTCCTAGATGTGCTGGAGCCACTTGGGAGAAAACACCATTGTAAAAGAGGCTTTTAAAATTGCTCATGTGGGATTTGCCATTAAGAGAGTAAAGACGGGAGAAATGGACTTCTGATTCAGCTGACAACTTGCTTCTCATCCTCTGAAGAATTTTAGGAATGCCTTTACTTCCTTTTGGAGGGCTTAAGGCTAGTGTGTGATTGCAAGGGCTAGAGAGTTGCTTTTCTTCCTGCCTCCCTTCTCTTCCATGCGAGGTTCAGATGTGTTGACTGAAGCTTGTTAACTCTTGAAATACCAGTATACACTGGGAAGGAGGGTTTTAAAAGTTGGTGGTTTCCTTATGTGGAAAGGCTGAGGGAGCTGGGTCTCTTGAGCTTGGAGAAGAGGAGACTGAGGGGTGACCTCATTAATGTTTACAGATATATAAAGGGTGAGTGTCAGGAGGATGGAGCCAGGCTCTTCTCGGTGACAACCAATGATAGGACAAGGGGTAATGGGTACAAACTGGAACACAAGAGGTTCCACTTAAATTTGAGAAGAAACTTTTTCTCAGTGAGGGTGCCAGAGCCTGGCCCAGGCTGCCCAGGGAGGTTGTGGAGTCTCCTACTCTGGAGGCATTCAAGACCTGCCTGGACGCCTTCCTGTGTAACCTCATCTAGGTGTTGGACTGGATGATCTTTTGAGGTCCCTTCCAGTCCCTAACATTCTGTGATTCTGTGATTCTTCTTCTGCAAAACTTGAGTGATCTGAAGATACAGGATGTAATGTAAAAGGTGTCTCTTTTTTCAAGGAGGTATCATACGTACTGCAATGGGCTGAACTGAGGAAACTCTGATTGGATGTGATAACGTGTGCTTGTCCTTTATCAGTGTAACACTGGCATTAAATAGTGCTTGTAGTTTCTTGTGTGCTGTACTTCGGCTGTATTCTTACTCTTTGAGCTAAAATACACCAGGGTGTCAGAGCATCAGCAGTTGCTCATGCCCTGGGGAATGCAGGTTGGACCAGCAGCTAAAATTCATGCATTCTGTTCTCTAGAACGTAGGGAAATATGGGAATTTTGTCATATGGTATTCTGATGAGAATGGTTTTTGCCCAAAGGGCTTAATTACCCATCCAAACATTGAACCCTCGAGCGTACTATAGGAAGCCGTGGGCTTTGCTGCAGCTCAGGGTTTTATGTAAAGAGCTGGGCAAGCATCCCCCACCTGGTCCCACAGCATTTCTTCTGAAGCCCTTGGATCCTCTGAAACAAAAGTTTGGTTTTCTCAGATAAATAAAGTAGAGAGCCCAGCTGGGATCAGCCAACAAATGTCCATCATCGTACTGGAGCTGAGGTTTGATTTTACAAAGAGTTACCAAATTAATTCTTCCCTGAGTTTCTTTCTTGCTCATGTAATCTGCTCATTAAGTGAGTCACGTCCATGGTGCATTTGAATTTTGGTCGGTGATGGAGTTTAAAACAGGGATTTTGAACCCTCTCCCTCAGTTTAGAGTGACAGTGCTTTTTTTATTTGCTGCTGAGAAAACTGCCCAACTTCAGGCTTTGATTATTCAAGTGGAAGAGGGTGACAAGACAACAAACAAACATCATTTAGTTCTTGGGGGCAGGCTTTCCTGATGCTTGACCTTTTGGACTTCCAACGTCTTCTTGTCCATTTACATGCATTACAGTTTTTCCAATTACCAGTGAATTAAATTTGGAATTGTGGTATTTGGAAATGTCAAGCAGAATCAATAGAAAAGCACTTGGGGCCCAATCTTAGTAGACTCAGCACATTTTAAAGCATACTTGAAATGTCCCTGCTGATAAATCTCAGAGGACCACGTGTAGATTATGAATTGAGGTGCTGCTCTTTGGGTACTGAAGCTCTCTATGGTTTGCCAGGTGGGCTGTGGTGTGTTAGACCCACATTGGTCTCTCCCTGGAGAAAACCTTAGAAATCAGGAGCTCTGAAAGTCATTTCTGCTGGTGGCAGCAGCATGGGAGGATGAGGATGGTGGGATAGAGCAGAGGGGCGTGAAAGAGCTGGGAAAGGTATCATCACATGGTTCCTTAAATCTCTCAACTCCTGTATCTTCATCGCTTGGCCTGGAAGGACATTTCTTTTATAGGCTTGCTTTGAAAGCTTTTCAAAACTTCGCTGTGTGGGGGAAATATTTACGACCATACGTGATTTCACTTCCTCCTCCCATGCTCTTTGGACACCTCACGCTGGCTCCTGAGGAGAATGGGAGAGAACAAATGATTATGTTTTAAATGTCATTGCAGAATTTGCTGCATATTTTACTTTAGCGATTTGTGGCATCTGGTCGAAATCTGCCCTCTATTTGAGTTTTTAGGAGTGTATTTGGAAATATATTTATCTTGTCATTAAACTCTGATATTTTCAGTCACTGAAGCTGCAAAGTTTGGGCCTGAGACAACCTTCTCGGTAGCTTATTTACCCAGTGTTTAGCCCGTGATGGTCCACTTTTCATGCCAGAGAGTAGCCATTGCTGTTACAAGCCAAATAAATGATCTGCTTAATGCTTTTATAAATGCACACCTCAAATTTAAGGAAAAAAATATAATCTAAATACTTATACGCTTGTTTGAAAACTTGTGGTCTGGGGGAGAAAAACAACCTCTCCTCTATGGAAATCCTATAGGGAATGAAGTATTTTCTTGGTACAGGGGTGCCAAGGAAGCCAGGAGATGTCTCCTAATGAGCAGGGTGGGTGGCGGAGCAGTTGTCACCCTCCTGCTTGCCGTGGGATCCTTGGGGACGGTCACACATGGATAGACAGCAGCTCACCATCTCGGGAGGTTTGGCGGGGCGATGGGCAGCTTCATGTGTTCTCCACCCTGTGCTGCAGTCGGTGGCGAGGCCCTTTTTGGATGTGTAACTTTGTGTTCATCGAGGTTGACTTGGTTTTGTTTTTATCCTTCGGGTGTAGTGGAGGAGTGTGTATCTATATTGAAATTAAAAAAAAAAAAAAATGGGCCTTTTTTGTATGTTATTACTAATCCGGTTTGAGCTCTGCTGTCCAAATTGCCTCGTTTGTGACCCAAAGTGCATTTAAACATGAACTGCAGAAGCATCACGGCATTAAATGCTTTTGATTGATCTCCCTGATGGTTTTATTAAAGAACTAAAACCTTTTTTTGGGGAGACAGATACAGTTAGTGATGCGAAGGGAGAAATCTAATTACATTTTGGCTTTGTCCTTAACTGAAATGCTACAAAATAGGATTTTTCTAATGGATAACTAAAATGATCTCTTCTTTAAATAAAATATAGAAATGACCAGCTGAGTTCAAGTCAAAAATGCACTGCGTCCAGAAATTGATTAACTGCTGGCAACGATTCTGTCCTGCTGCACACCAGGCCAGCCGGTGACCTGGCCAAACCTCCTTGGATCGCTCTGCCTGGCCAGAAGAATGATTTACTAAACCTTTTCCTGAGTGATCCTCCCCTTTGGTCCAAGAGATTAATCTCATCAGCTCTGTGTGTGTGTGTGTACACTCACTATTCCACTAAATCGAATAACGCCGTCATCTTACTCAGCTCTGTCTTCCCTAAGCAGGAATCTGCCTGGTTTTATGGATTTGTGAGGAGCTGGGATGCTGCGTGTTCTTCTCCGGATCCTCCTTCTATCCGCTCTATTCCACTTAAAATACCAGGGAAATTATTCAGAAGAATTAAACCTTTATTGCATCCTTTCCTCAAGCTGGCTCTAATGACTCTTAAAACATGTTCCCTGTGTTTTACAAAACAGGTTTTACTTGCAGTTTAGGGGAAAATTGTAATAAAGCTCTAATTCTTTTGAATAATTTCCTTGTTATTTTCTACTGAGATAAGCCCAAGTTAAAAAAGAGATATATGGGGTGGGGGATTGTTACACAGATGTCCGTGGAAGCTGTTAAGCGTGAGTCATGGTGTGAATATAGAAGCCCTGAGTTGTCATCCCTGGTGAGCAGGGAGGATGTATTTCTTAATATTAAAGTTCCTTTTTTAATTTTAAAAGAAAATGACTTAAAGCCTCCTGTCCTTTTGAGACTGGTTGTCAATGGCATCATTGCAGGTTACCATGGCAATATATGCTGAGATAATAGATTAACAGCCATTGATTGACTAGAAAACTTAAAGCTCTTTTATCGTGGGATATGCCAAATCTATTGACAGAAAACAAAATTTAAAGTAATATCTTCCCTTGGCGTTACACCGTTGCCGTTCTTGATGCCGGCTCTTGGCCTAGTTTTACCTGATCTGGCTTAAGAACCAAACCATTTTGCAATAGTTGGTGCTTTACTATGTCTTTTTAATTAGCCGGGGCAGTGCCCATCCCTACCTCCAGATGGTTGGAGGGGGCAAGCCCTTTGATCCGTGTCTGGGTGAAGTTTTGGCTTGAGAAAGGCGGAATTTCTGTTACATGGGGCTCATTTCTGTTATATGGGGCTCTGCCATTTCAGGGCTTTTGTGAAAGAATGGGGGCTACAAGCAACAAGTCTTTAAATCCTCATGTACAGTTACATACTTAACCACAGATGTCATCGCTAGTTTGATGCTTTGCCTAAAAATGTATTTAGACCCTATTATTTAAGTACAGCAGGAATGAAATCACTCCACTTGGGGAATAAGCGCCAGAGCAACATTTACTAATTGCAGATTCATTAGCAGCTCTGTAGAGATGCAGCGGGGTGGTCTCTCCAGAGCAACATTTTCCAGACTTTCCCAGTTGCATGCCTTCCTCTGGCTTGATTTTGGGATCTGAAGCGCTCGCAATAACTGTTTGGTTTTATTTAATTTGCAGTCCTGCACCTAACTTCTGGCCAGGTGTCTGGGAAAGGGTGAACTGGGAGGCAGCAGCGCCTCTTTCCCTCCACCCCAGTGCCCCCCAGTCTGCTCCATGAATGCTTAGATATTGGTCCCCCCACTGAAGGATGTGCCAACATGCAGCCCTGGGTTCAGAGGTGGCTGGTTCAGCATCCCACAGGCTCTGAGCAATGGGGAGGGCGGGCGGGAGCTGATGCTGATCCCAGAGATGCCGGGCTGCAAGGTGAGCGATAGGCAGCCTTTTATTTCCCAGCTCTGCTCAACCATGCTGTGGTTTGAGGGATGGCTCTTGAAAACAAATACAAACCTCAAACAAAGGGCCCGACTTTCATAATCACACATGCAAGAATGCATCCGCAGTTGCTTAATTGCTACATGCAATTACCCTCCAAATTAGAGGGTAATTACCCCAATTCAGTGTACATTCTCTGTCATTTTATATTATAAAATTACATGTACAAATAGCTATATAGGGACATAACCAAGTGTTTGCAAATAACTTCAGTTGCATACACAGTTTCATGTAGAAAGCCCGGTGGTTTTGACAGTTAGGCAAACAGACTGTCTGGTAAATCACTCAGTGTTTATGCAGACTATTTTGACACATTCCATCTTTTCATATATACTTTCATTTTAGCTTTTAAAAAGGGGACAGGCAGAGATAAAGAGCTGAGATTTATAGCAGCCTTCAGCCTTGGGGAAGATATTCCCTGTGTATCTAATTATGAGTTAGGAGCCCAGCAACTGCTAATGCCCAGACCTGGAGTCGCTACACTGGATCTTGGCTGTAATTTAGCAGCTGTTGGATAATGACACAGCCTTGGTGATCTGTCAGCAGCTCCAAATTAGGAGAGCAGAGTTTAGTCTCAGATCAGCAGCAAGGTCCCATGCCTCAGCAGGCTGAAGCCCTTCAGTTCAGGAGGACCCTTTTTAATGAGCTCCCTCTGTGCCTTGCAACTCCTGAGTAGAGGAGAGAGGTCTTCCCTCGTCACACGGTGTTTTGACTGCTCTTCCCATCATTACGTGCCTCAGATAGGTGCTGGGGGTCTTGCATGGCAAAATCCTAGTGATGCTTCAGGCATCTGGAGCAGAAAAATAACCCAAGGGAATCAGTGTAATGATAGTTTCTCAGGACTGAGGTCAAGAAGTTGATTTCCACCCCAAAAATGGCTGGTGGTGGGTAGCTCCCCTCTGCCTTCATCATGTGTTGCGAGTTATTTTGGCTTGGTAGTATTTTGTGTAAAGGTTCTTTCTTCGAGGAAGGTTGTCGTGGTTTGACCCCAGCTGGCAGCTAGGGCCATACAGCCCCTTGCTCACTGCTCTGCCTTAAGTGGGATGGAGGAGAGACCAAGAAAGGGAGAAAAAAAAGAACAACCAACCTTGTGGGCTGAGATGAGAACAGTTTAATAGGACAGCAAAGGAAGATAAAATTATAATAATGATAATGGAGTATACAAGACAAGTGAGGCACAATGCAGTTGCTCACCACCCGTGACACCAATTTCCCATCTACTCCTGAGCAGCAGTATTTGCCACCCTGGCCAACTCCAGTTTAATATACTGAGCATGGTGTCATATGGTAAGGAATACCCCTTTGGCCACTTTGGGTCAGCTGTCCTGGCTTTGCTCCCTCCCAGCTTCTTGTGCACCCAGCAGATCATGAGAAGCTGAAAAGTCCTTGACTACCCAGCAACAACCGAACCAGCAGTATATTATCAACATTCTTCTCATACTAAATCCAAACCACAGCACTGTGCCAGCTACTAGAATGAAAATTAACTCTATCCCAGCCGAAACAAGGACAAAGGTGTTGGGCAAAGCCACACTGTGCATCCCCAAAGCACCGGGTGTGTGCAGTGGGATGTCAGAAACCCATCTGACCCATCTGTTCCTGCAAAGCCTAATTCTTCCTCAGACTTTGATTTCAAACAGGACTTCAGACTTTATTCCTTAAATGGCTATTTGTGGATCGTGGTATTGAAGTGTTTATTGTTTTTGCCCGGCTGCTGTCATGAGGCTCTTTTGCATGGAAAGAACCGGAGTTTATAGTGGGCGGTGCTGCTGGAGATGCTATGCTGGCAGAGTATGGCTGGGCAGGTGGAGAATGGGGGACCATTGAATTAAACCAAGTTCTGACAGTGATCTTCAGACACTTGCTTAACAAATGCTTTATATCTCAATGATAATGATAATAGAATATACTAAAAAAGTGATGCACAATGCAGTTGCTCACCACCCACGACACCAATGGCCTACTAAGGCTTTTATTTTAGGAAAGCCTTTTTGTGTCCAAAATTAATCCTGTCCCTTCCCTCAGCTGCTTGGGTTTGGTTCAACACCTCCCTTGAGCCAGGATGTGCTGCCGTGGGTTGAGGGAAGCCCACTCAAGTCCAACCCAACCTCGTTGCACTAATGCATGAGCTGTGTCCGGTGGAAGGAGACAAGCACTTCTTGCACTCATTTTGGGGCAATACCCTTCAGTTTTTCTTGCAACTTGAAATGAGAAGCAGGATGTGGTTGATCTGTGCCTCTCCTACCTCTGTCACTTGGCAGAAGTATCCAGCTCTGTGTTTCCTACAGGCCTCTGGTGGCCTCAGGGGAATGGGCACTTCCGTACCTGTTGTCCAAGGGGAAAAGAGGCAGAAAAAACTACATGGCTTCCCGGACACATGCAGGAGTAGAGCTCAGATTTCCTCCTTCTGGTCACCACCACCCCACCGTTCCTGTCAAAGACACAAAACCCTGTTTCAGTTCCCCCTCCTGCCATTCTGTGGAGAGTTTTAGCACAGTGAATGCAGATAAGGCAGTTTGCTGCAAACTTTGGTCTCTGCGTGATCCATTACAGAGCGAGGTGTGAGTGTTTCTTGATGAGCTAAAGCAGCAGGTAAATTAACACCCAGTCCTGGAGCCATGGCCCTTCCTACTGAGACCATCTTGGGCACAAACAAAAGGGTTTTTTGCAGTCCTGAGCACCCAGCAGGATGAGGATCCTTACCAAAGGGCTTTTCAAAAGGATCTGAAAGCAAGTAGCAAACATGCAGGTTTTTGAAGTGTCTCTGTAATGCAAGCATCCTTAGGAGCTGTTTTAAGGAAAACATGCATGTATTCAGTCATCCAAAACTTTATTCATGTTTTTATTCAATTCATCTAAACTTTGACAGCAGGGGAAAAACTGCGAAAGGCCTTTTTCCTGGCGCAGTTGCTGTTTGCAGAGTTGGGTTTGTGTGTTTGCAAGCAGATCTTAGTCTTCAGCTGAAACTTGTTCCAGAAAAGACAACTGTCTTGGGGGAAGGGAGCCTGGGCTCAGCAGAGGATTTAGCAGCCTTGCTTTGCTGGTCCCAGAGCCGACACAGCTCCTGCTGTACATCTTTTTAGCATTCCCTTTTCAAAGCACAGTAGAGACATCAAATCTCACCGCAGCTTTGTGCATTGTGTTGGCCCTCGTTGCAGGTGGAGAAAACAGAGACTACACAATATTGCTCGAGGTTATGGACAGAAGTGGCTGAGCCAGGATTAGATTTTGGGGCTGCTTCCCAAGCAAATGGTTCATTAAGCTTTCCTGCTTTCTGGGAGACGGGGTTGGGAGAGAGAGGAAATTCCCGTCAAGAGCAAAAGCGAGATTGGGTTTGGGATGATGGCAGTGATAATGACAAAATGTATTTCAAGGACTGGACCAGAAGGTGACAGTGAGGATCAGCTATCAGGTATCAGCTTGAAGCCATGTGAAGTATTACAATGAAGTGAAGATATTTACTCATTCCTTTATAAAGAAAAAGATACCGGCCTCCCTGCACACAAGACAATGCTCCTTCGCTTCCCTTCTGATTTAACCAGTATTTAGCAAAAATGCTTAATCTGCCCTAACAAAGCGTGGTGTAAGTATCAAGAGAGCAAATATCCAGGCTTTAACAAGGAGTGTCAATATTGACACTATTCTGTGTTGAGGGATATTGGTAGGTTGTTTTTATTATAGTAAGCAACTTGTCAGGGGAAAACTCAGATGGAGCTTTGCAAGTGCCGATAAAACCTGCAGGTGCTATTGAAATTGAGCTCTTGTTCGTGTGTGCTTTGAATATAATTTTCAGTTTCTGAAGTCGGCTTTATGACTTTCTCATACCCCTCCTCCCTTTCAGTCTCTCCCACGATGCAGATTAAACATTCTTCCAAAAAAAAAGAGTTACTGAAGGATTGAACACCTCTCCACTTGTCAAGAAAACTTCCTAGTCGGATGAGTTTGCTCCATACCATGAAAATGACCCATTACTGAGTCCAGGTGTTGGTATCAGGAGCAGGCTGGACACATCACCCCTAGCTTGTGCAGAAACCATGGTTTCTCCTGCACGCTTCTTGCAGTTCCACTCCATGCCAGGTCATCTACGCTCCTTGCTTGGTACCTGCTGGCAGCAGAAGGTTGATTCCCTACAGCAGATCAGGCTACGCTGAATAGCTTGAATGCAATCTCTGGCTCAAACAGCATCTCTCGAAGGCTCTCCGTGCACTGCAAAATTGGAGGCGAATCCTCCCACCAGGTAACAGCTTGGAGACCTGGCAGCTTGAGGAGCCGCAGGCTGTGGACAGGCAGGTCAGGCTTCCCCAGCATCCTGCTCGCTTGGGACAAGTCATTTAATCTTGGCCACTCGCTGCTTGGTGTCTTATGCAGACTGAGTTGCCTCACCTTGTGGAGACCTCTCAGAAGTGGCCAGTTTGCTGCGCTGAGTGGGAATCACAGTCTGGGTTGCATTTAGGTCATCCAGACATGGCCTTAACTGCCTTAACTGCAGCACTGAAGGTTGTAGGGCCTTTGGAGAGGTAGAGTCATGAAAGTACTGTAGATTTTTCCAGGCAGAAACTTAGCTCAGTGTTTTGCAAAGGTCTGGCTATTCTGGGAGATGCAGCACTTTCATCATCCTGCGGGACCCGTTTGTGTTTTCTACCCAGTTGTCAACACATTTTATTGGGATACCTAAGTTTTCCACAACTGCAATCCATAAATGATCTTAAAGGTCTTTTCCAACCCAAATGGTTTTATGATTCTATGGAAATAATGGCCAGGTCTGACCTTACCTTGGGTTGGGTGATCCCGAGGAGAGATGGCTGCAGGGCATCTCAGGATTTACAAAATCATGAGCTTCATGATACCTTTTCTGAGTGTTTGCTTACATGTCATGTATCTGCTGCATTCTTCTCACTTTAAACTAATTCTTAAAATGCCATAAAGCTGTATATTTCCAAATGAAGACAGGATTTCTAAGGCTTGGGACAAAACAGATCACTTGCAGATCTCAGTGTTCCCTTACTTATTTTTAATGGATGTGTCTGTAATCGTGTTTCAGTTCTGTGTGTTTGTGGCCACATGGGAACTGTTTCACTTGGGGCAGGAGGAATTCCTCAGTCCTTTGGTACAAGGCTATAAGTGGTAAAGGACCTACAGGTTACGGAGACTCGTGGTTTGTGGTGGCCAAACATCCATTTGGGGTGGGCAGACTTATTCAGGGAACAGAGTTACTTTTTGGTAAAGGTCTTGCTTGGGTGGAGAGGCGGCATGTCAACCACAGCTAAAACGTGGCATTTATCATATGGAGACTTATCAAGTAAGCCTGAACTGGGACCTAAGTGAGAAACAGGCACTGGTCCAGTCTTCCTCTGCAGGATGAATATTATATATGCTCACTTATAACCTACCCATGTAAGAAATCATTTATTTTTTAGTGGTGTTTCCCAAAATAGGGGTGGAGAGGAAGGGTAAAATCTGCTGTGTGACATCCCAGCAAGTAGCAAGTGGCACCTCAGGAGGTTGCCTTTCCTCAACATGGTTCCTGGGTTGCCTTGTCTTGTACATCCCCCTGTTAGGGTCCTGTGGCTGAAGCACTGGCCAGAGGAGACCTGGGAAGTTCTCAGCTGGGCTCTTGAGTTCACCATGAGCTCCTCTTGTGAGCCCAGGCAAACCTGACCTCTCTGTTCCCCACCAAAAAAGGGAGAATAACCCTCCATACTATACTGAAGCTCACATTGATGAGCTGCTTTGCTCCAGGGGAGGCAAATGTATGCATCACCTAAAGCAAAGCCACGTGGAGATGCATCTCCTAGGATCTGTTTCTGATTTATGCATGAACGTATTTGGGATTTGAATTTTGCTCCAGGCCCAGGCCATGGGGAAGCTGAAACAAGGGAATGCATTTACTACAACGCCAACTGGGAGCTGGAGAAGACCAACCAGAGCGGCGTGGAGCGCTGCGAGGGGGAGAAGGACAAGCGGCTCCACTGCTACGCCTCCTGGAGGAACAACTCAGGCTCCATCGAGCTGGTGAAGAAAGGCTGCTGGTTAGATGACTTCAACTGTTATGACAGGTAACAGCCTGGTTTTTGTTTTGTTTTGTTCTGTTTTTTCTGAATACAGGTTTAATTGTTCCTCTAAGCGCAAAGGCTCATGATTTTTGTATCAAGGAAAAGAAAGCAAGTCCAAGTCAATTGGCCCATTCATCCCTTGTAATTACTTCTGTTGCTAATGTAGCTCTCTGAATTGTCACTTATCTGCCTTGACTTTCCAAATAGAACCGGCAAAAAGCACTTTTAGGGTTTTTTGTTGTGTGTTTGTTTTGGTTTGGTTTTTTTTCCCTAGCAAAGCTTTGATAATTCTGGCATGCATTGAAAAACGTGTCCTGTACCATCAAATGAAGAGCAATATGTTCTTCCAAGAGCATTTGGCGATACAAAGGAAAACTTGGAATCGTTTGGAGCTCTCTAGCAAAGAAAGCACAGATATCTGGAGGTGGTTAGAGGTTGAGATATTCTGAGGTTGGTGATGTTGCAAAAAGTTTTGCCGTTCTTCATCTGAATTAAGAGATGGGTGAGAAGTAAGAGCGGGACAGCAAAAGCAAAACGCATGTTTGTGTGTCGCTGCCTGTAGCGAGCTGAAAAGGAGAGAGGTTTTGTAGAACGAAGGCTCCAGCCTCATTAAATAGCTGGGAAAATAAACCAGTCTTTTCTCATTCCCCTTGATGCAATTCTACAGAGGGGAAAAGAATTAAAGCTAAAGAAAATAGCTCTCTGAAGTTTGACGGTTTAAAAGGGCAATGCTCGGTAGCTCTGGATTCAGTCAGGGTTTCTGTAAAATAAAACCAAAACCAAACCAACAAACAAAACCAAAAACAACAACCAAAAAAAACCCCAAACCCCCAATGTCCAACTAACCAACCCAAACCGATCCCTTTCAATGGGGATGAGCAGAACATAAAATTCAAGGATTTCCCTTGGTATAACACCAGTGTAGGGTGCTCGCACCTTTGTACAATCCCCAGCTGTGCATCTTTGTAGCTTCCCATTCCAAAAGTTTTAGGACATCCGGTCCTACATCATGGGGCTTAAGCTGGGACTAGATCTGTCCCATGGCTGGAGACTTTTCTCCCTATGGTGCTGTACACTGTCCCTGCTTTTGTGCTCGTTGTCTTAGCTTATCCCAACTGTGAGTTGTTCCACATCTTCCTTCTATTATTAGCGCTGGGTTTACTTTCCCACCACACCTATTCCCTTGCCAGTTGTGTAGCCAAGCTCTATATATAGTTAAATCTTTATTCTTTCCCGATAAATCAATCCTCCTTGGCCCATTAGTCATCTTAATGCCGATTCTTCTGAGAACAGAAGGTCACTCTAGTTTCCTACTTCTAAGCAGAAGTGTTTACTGTAAACAGATTTCTCCTTTCAGTGTCTGCTCTTGTATACAGTGACACTTGTATTGTCACTGAGTGTCTCTGTGCAGGGATGTAGTGGTTCTTAAACTTTGTCATAATATGTTGCTCTGTTATAACAGTAAAAAGTTTCCAGGGCTCCTCACAAGCCTTTTTGCAGCCCTGGGGTTGAGCATCCATTATCCCGCAGCCTCATTCTTCAGTTCCAGGGCAAAGCTAAAAGATCTTCTGAGAATTAACAAACAGTGCAAGCGTTGAAAGCAACATTTGAAATAAAGGTTAGCTTTAATTAAATAAAGGCTGTTTAAATGGAGTCTCTTTTTATCCCTTCTTCTCTTGAATGCCTCCATCAGTCTTTCACACAGGTAGCGTTGCATCACAATGGCTAAAAAGATGACTTTTTGATGGGTGGTGCTGTGCTGATGCCCTTTCGGTCTCTGTCTTCAGCATCTTTGGATGCTGAGCTCTTGAGTGCATCTCTTGGGAGATGGACCTGTATCTGCAAAAGTGTCCTCTGCATGCAGGGCATGGTCCTATTCTGCCAGGCAACACATGCTGGTCCTTGTCGCTGGAAGGTGAAGAATTCAGGAGTGCAAGGGTTAGGGTGATGGCTATTTACTCTGTTCTTTTTATTAAGGAAACAAGAACGTAGCATATGTACATTTAAGGCTATAGGAAAAAGGTAGTGTTTAAAAAATCGACTTGTGTGCTCTTCCTTTATTTACACAGCCCCACCAAGAGGTCGTGTTCACATTCCCTTGAAGAGCACATGAACCGCTACGAAACGTGCCCTCGCTGCCATAGAATAATGTGTCATTCTCTCCCACTGTCTCATTTGTAATATTTGCTAAGTATAACATGTCATATGTACCTGGATGGCTGCCCCGAGCGCACACCAACTCAAAGACAGGGATAATGAATTGCAGATGTGGAGCAGGCTGTTTTCACTCATTAGCTTGATTTCTTAACCAACAGATTTAGCAAAGGATGTGTTTTCTCTTGAAGACTCCGATACTGATGCTGTTAAATCCAAAGGGCTTGTTATCTTATTTCATGAAAAAGCATCTGGAAACATTGCTTAACTTGTTAAAACATCTTTGTTCATTTGAATAAGTCAAATAGCTGTGTTTTTTTTTTCTTTGAAGTTTAAAAAATAAAAGCCTGAAAAACAAACCAAGTGCTTCCCAGCTGAGATCTTGCAGGAGACATTTTGGTTAGAGCCGCTTTTTTCTTTCCCAAAAAGGAATGAAACACCAAAAACTACCCTGCATTACGACTGAAGAGAGCCCTTTCCATCCTTCTTGTGGCAGTATGTCAGTGATACCACAGAAGAAGAGGCTTGGCGTGGGTTCACAAATGAGTAATAATGTCAAACACATATGATTGTTTTGCTACTTCCTCCGAGTGGTCGAAGGAAGGAAGTTATGCATATAATTTAGCTGGGCTTCAGGAAATAGTTTGATACAGTTCTCTGCAGAGAGCAGCTCTGCAACCCTGATCGCCAAAAGCAGAGGGTAATGTAGCAAAAGGCGGCGGGGAAGGGAAGCAGGTATTTAAGAAAGGGAAAGAAACGACTGCTAAAGTGCTGCAAAAATCACTGCGCATCTCTTTTGGCATTGACCTGTGGGAGAGGGAGGATGTGTGGAAGCGGAGTCGGTCTGATCCGTGGCCATCCCCTAACGCCTTGAGCAGTGTGGAAGGAAACCTCGGTGCTGCGAATGCTGCAGCACTACCTGGATAAGAGGCAAATAGGGAAAATGAGAGCTGCAACCTGATTTTCTTAAAGCCTTTTGTGCAGGAATAAGTTTTTTTAAAGGAAGAGGAGATGGCACTTGAAAATTTAACTTTAAAAGCAAAACAAAACCAAACCCTGCACCGCAGGTGCTGCCTGGTGTCTGGTTGCCCTTCTAGCGCGTAGAGTTAGTGATGCTCAAGGCTGTGAGAGCGGTCTGAGCTCAACCCTCCTCGTATGTGCTTTATGGCACAATCATTAATTGCGCAATCAAATGCTCCTCTCCCCTGACAGCATACATACGGGCTGCGGGAAAGGCGCTGTTCAGGGAATGAGGCATCTCTCCATCGTTTTTCTGCTTCTCATTCAGTTAGCGGCGGCGGCTGTTATTTATTACTCGCCATCTAATGCCTTCAGTACATATGGAAGCATTTGTTTCCTTTACGGTCTTTTCAAGGATCTTTGCTATCCACTGGGGTATTAGAGTGCCAGGTTGTGTTCTGTAAGAGGAGAGTGCCGATCTGTGCAGCACAGCAGCAGGAGAAGGTGCGTGGAGAAGACGATTCGGGGCAGGAGTTGGCTGATGTTGGTTTTTCTGTTCCCTTCATTGCCGTGTCTGTCCCTCCCTGACGCAGGCAGGAGTGCGTAGCCACAGAAGAAAACCCTCAAGTGTTTTTCTGCTGCTGCGAGGGCAACTATTGCAATGAGAAATTTACCCATTTGCCTGAAGTCACCGGCCCAGAAGGTGAGTGACCATTTGTGGGTGGGAAGGGAGAGTCTCTTCTTCTGGTGTTCTTGATGACTTTGGGTTGCTGGATGTTGAGCAAAAAAATATATCCGACAGGACACAAAGTACCATTTGGGTTACAAAGTCCAGAAATCTTTCTGCTGGGGTTCTTTAAGGATAGTTTTTTAAGGTTGTTTCACTCTGTGGGTAAAGTGTGTTATATCAACACCTTGTAAGGATTAGGTTTTCTTCATGGTGGGCTCTTAAAAATCCCACACAGGAGGAAGAGGGCAGTGTGATTTATACAGCATGGATCAACTCAGACTCTTAAAAGGTGTTTGACACCTTCTTTATTAATTTTCGTAGGCCAAAGGTCTCCAAATATCTTGGAGATCAAGGATTTTTGCATTTGATTGGTCTTTTCTTGGTCTGGGGATTGAAAGGGAATGTGTGTGTGTGTGTGTCAGCTTTCAGAGTTTGTGGATATACTTCAAGGAAGAAAAGTAATAGCAGGTCCTTCTTCAGAGGCTAATAGAAAAATGATGATTCTTTTAGCTCTAGGCTTGCTGAAGTATCATTCAGTAAAAATTATTAAAGCAGGTGGGTCTTTTCCTTAGGATGGTTTCTTTTGCTCTCAACTCTCTGCCTTTACTGAGATGTTCCAGTAGACTATTATCAGATTTTCCCGGGCTTTCCTGTTAGGTTTTTAATTGTTTACATGGGTTTTATTATCTCCTGTTATTAATGTACCCGTGGCAACCTAGTAGCAAATATTCTTTCTCTCACAGTTTTTTGTTTAATTTGGCAAGTCTCGTTATTTTTTCCTTCTCTGTCTCCAACATAGCAACATGGCTCCATTTAGTATTCCCATTGTTTGTGTCTCAACTGCACTGATGTAATTTGGAACAAGAACTACTGTGGGAATAGTGCATTTGATTGTGGCTCCGGCAGCATTTTACTAAAAACTGACATCTTGTCAATCACTACAAAAGGCAAAGCGGTGCTGCAAGGGATTTCGTGCTCGCTTAAGACTTTCACAAGGGTTAAGAGGAGGAAATTTTCTGCTTTTACGTATCCCAGCAAGAAATGCCCATTTTAACTAAAGGTCAGGCGGAGGCTCAGCTTGCAAAGTGTGTTTTGGACCATTGTAGCTCCATTAGTAAAAGCCGTATGGAAAAGAGTGAACCGCAGAGCCTCATGAATGCTGTTGGATGCGACAGGACATGCCACTAAGTATTGTCAGCTTTGGAGTGGAGGGCAGGATGGAGTTTGGTTGCATCTGGCCCTGTAGCTGACAGTGCTGTTACACGCCCGAAGGGTCCTTTCCCTCATTTCCCCTCTCTCTTTTCTCAGTCATATACGAGCCGCCGCCACCAACGCCCTCCCTGCTCAACATCCTGGTGTACTCGCTGCTCCCCATCGCTGTCCTCTCCATGGCCATCCTCTTGGCCTTCTGGATGTACCGTCACCGCAAACCTCCCTACGGGCACGTCGATATTAACGAGGTGAGGGAGAAACCGGGGGCTTTTCCAACTTGTTCTCCTTTATTTGGACCTTACGAAAGGCGCGGAGGCCACTCAGTATATGTTCACATCCACTTTTCCTTCACTCTTTTCAAGTGGCCTAACTTTTCGTCTCTGTCCTTTTGAAGTTGGTGGTACAGTTGGCCTCCATGGCCCCCCTGCGAGGCTGGTGGGTTTACATGGGGGTTATCACCTTGTCTGAGATTCCTAAGGGATGGAGTTGCACAGCCGTGCTCATTGACCACTCTTCTCCCCTTGCCTGATTTCAGCCAACTTTGCAGAGGAGCAGAGATCACAGAGATGATAAAGTTCCTATCTATGGGGTGAGGGGAGATGCTTTCCCTGTTGAAGCTCAGTTTTTATGAGCCATCAGAGAATGCATGCAGGAGGTCATCCTCATGGCCCAAAGCCATCGGGAACTGGTCCTTGCTTGCTCTGCTGTGCCCTAAGCCTTCTGGTTTCTTCTGAAGAGCCGAGCTGTTACCTCTCCCTCCCTTCTCTGCCCATTACAGCCCATACTGTGAACCTTTCCCATCTGAAAGCAGAGAGGACACAGCTCCAACCTCACGCATCCCGTGGGGTTGCGTTGTTCTCCCGGACAAATGCAGAGTTGAAATAGATACGATCTTTATGATGCTGACAGACCTGTTTACTGCCCATTGCTAGGGTTATGTGAAACATGCTTAATGAAGTGCAAAGCAGTGGGAGGTTTTAGGTGTAGCTGGCTGTTGGGTCACAAAGATCAAAAAGTTCCTGCTTTTGGCAGGAGGTAGCCTTGAGGTCATCCATGTTTTACAGCCCAGAATAGTTTTTGCTTTGAAAACATAGGAGAATTCAGGTTTTGCCAGAGGATAGCAGGCAGTAGTTTGACAGACAAAGTGACACTTGGAGGCATAGATTGTTATACGTGTTCTGTACAAATACTCTACAAAGCAAAATAGGGAATTTTGAGCTGCTTTTGCTGCAAACAGTACACCTAAATAATCTGCATTAAATAAAATGTTATTTCTTTGTGCCTCTTTCCTCATATACAATCTTTCCATCACTCCCCTCCTTTCTATTTTCTAGTCCAGTTTCAGCTGGTGACAGTGTTTTTCTCTTGTGCAGGACCCCGGCCCGCCACCCCCTTCTCCCCTGGTTGGCCTAAAGCCCCTGCAGCTCTTGGAGATCAAGGCGAGGGGCCGCTTTGGCTGCGTGTGGAAGGCTCAGCTGATGAATGACTACGTAGCAGTGAAAATCTTCCCTATTCAGGTGAGAAGTGCATTGCATTAGGTTCTCACTCATTTGGCTTCCTCACTGGTGCTGAGTTGCTCTAAGTGCCTATGGAGGTGTTTTTAAGACGATAACAAAGATGCATTTGGACTCTCCTGCTGGGGAAAAAGTTCAAGGACCTTCCTTTCCTACACTTTTCTCTGTGTTATCTAATTACCAACTGTCTACTGTGGTAGTAGTTGCTGCAAGAAGGGCAAAAACAAGCACATTTTGAAATCTATAGGATATTTTAACTTCACTGCAAATTGTAGAATTATAGAATAACTTGGGTTGAAAGGGACTGTCAAAGCTCATCTAGTCCAACCCCTGCCATGAGCAGGGACATCTTCACCAGCTCAGGTTGCTCAGAGCCCCGTCCAGCCTGGCCTGGGATGTCTCCAGGGATGGGGCATTCAACACCTCTCTGGCCAACGTGGGGTGGTGTTTCACCACACTCAGTGTAAAAAATTTCTTCCCTATGTCCAATCTGAATCTCCCCTCCTTTAGTTTAAAACTGTCACCCCTTGTCCTATCATAACATGTCTGTCCCCATCTTTCTTTTGGTGCCTTTTAAGCACTGAAAGGCTGCAATAAGGTCTCCGTGGAGCTTCTCTTCTCCAGCTGCACACCCCAGCTCTCTCAGCCTGTCCTCCCAGCAGAGCTGTTCCAGCCTCGGATCATTCCTGTGGCTCCTCTGGCCCCTCTCCAGCAGGTCCATGTGTGTCCTGTGCTGAGGAACCAGAGCTGGACCAGCACTGCAGGGGGGGCTCAGCAGAGCGGAGTCCCTGGTGTTACAGCCCAGCGCAGCAGCGTGCATCTGCCATGTCCAAAATGCTCACAAAAGACCAAAGCCTCTGCTTTGTGTGTCCTGCCTGGGTAGATTGTAAATCCAGACCTGAGCCTAGCAAACAGTTTGCAGCTTACAAAGGCGCAGCCCCGGTGCTGTGACAGCTAATTGCACTGCGGCGTTTCTGTCAGCTCACGTCTTCTGCTCTAGGAAACCTTTGAACGCTCCTGACTTGACTCTTGAGGAATTGCAGATGGAAAGAGTAAAGCAATCAAAAGTCAAATGAAACAAGAATGACTGAAACATCTTTCTGCTTCTCTGCCATCTCCTTCTTTGTTAATTTTTCACCCCGCATTTGTTGTCACAGCGTTGCTAAAGGAGATTTGCACATCTTCTGTCCAAGCCAGCTGTGACCTACTAGTAAATATTCAATAGGGCCTGGATTAGATTTTGCAATTGTAACAATTACAGCTACAATGCAGATCTGGCTGCTGTGTGCACAGGCTTTATTCTTGCAAGCATCCTTAGGAAATCTTGACAAATCTTATTTCTCAGTGAGGCTGGGTTTGTATTTCTCCTCGCTCCCCACACATGTGATTTAGGAATAGCCAAGGATGATTTTGGGGAGGGAAGACTGAGAACAGCCACTTCCAGTCTTTCTCCAGCATCTACCCTTTAGGAAAACAGCCTCATTTTGAAGGGATACATCACATCCAAACGCTGGAGGATATTAAAAGGAACGTGAGCAGCTCTGACTGAGCTGAAGGAGCTGTTTGCTTTAAAGGGAAGTGTGATCTTTGACGGTGCGTTTCTCCCTGCTTTAGGATAAGCAATCTTGGCAGAGCGAGAGGGAGATTTTCAATACTCCTGGCATGAAGCATGAAAACCTTTTGCAATTTATCGCAGCAGAGAAAAGAGGGACAAACCTAGAGACAGAGCTCTGGCTGATCACAGCTTTCCACGACAAGGTAACGTATCATTGCACCTACATTTTGGGAAGGCAGAGAGGCGGCTGGTCGCGAAGCAGCAAGATTTGGTGTCTGATATTCTCCCAGAAGCTCCCCTGTAATCTGTCCAGTCCCTGGGGAGCCGTGGCTTAGTAGTAGCTGAGAAGTGCTCCTGCTCCCCTCCTTCAGAGGCCCTTCCTTGAACTTTCAAGGCTTTCTTACACAAACAGAGGATTAATGAAGGTGGGATTTGGGGAGAGACAGAGGCACAAAAGGCCACAGCTCACGTAGGTGTTGGTCACCATCTCTTAACGTGTGTAGATGAGCAGGTGGGAGCCAGGGACCGCAGACCATTGCAGTCCCAACTCGCCCCTTGCAGATGGGCTCCGTGTTTGCTTTTTAAGCTCAGGGTGTAACTCCCCCGTTTCACGGATTGCTTTAGTTATCAAACATGACTAACACTTAAAATAAAACAAACATGCACAAATCCGGGGTTGAGCCAGCAGCGTTATCCCTCTGTTTAATCCAAGGTCTACTGAGTCAATCATTGCCACAACCAGCTGATACAATGCATCATCATCTTGCATGGAAGACTTTCCCCTTTCTTGAGTTAGATGAATTGCTCTGTTTTGAGATTATTTTGTCCCTTCCTTACCTGCCTCTCCATTCCCTGGCAGATTAGTAGACTTCTTTCAGACATCCAAATACTTTCTGTGCTGTCAAGGGCTGAGGATGCATTAACACTTACTGGTTTTTATTTCTTCTTCTTTTATATTTTCACTAGTGAATTTTTCCCCTGATAAATCAAGGTTTCAGTTTCTCAACCACTCATTAAAACCGTTTCCTAAGCTGATGAGGTGGTACATGTGTCACGTAGCAGGGTCTGCGATTAAGAACATACGATGTCCTGTTTCGCAGGGCTCTCTGACGGATTACCTGAAGGGCAATATTATCAGCTGGAACGAGCTCTGCCATGTTGCAGAAACGATGGCTCGTGGCTTGTCCTACCTTCATGAAGATGTCCCTTGGTGCAAAGGTGAAGGACACAAACCCGCTATAGCACACAGGTATGGCCTCTTTCATTGATGCAATTCAAGTGGTGTGTTCAGGTGTTTTTAGGAAGTAAATGCCTTTTAACCCTACAAATCCTATGCTAAGACAAGATTGTTTTACAACCACGTATAAAATGGTAAAGGGTGAGTAAGTGTCTTGTCCGTGAAACAGTCGGTATGGTTGGTAGTGGTTTATGGGAATGTCTGAAGGGTCGGAGCTTCCCTCTTCTGTCGACTCTTCTCTGACATGTAGTGGGAAGGGAAATCCTAATTGCTGCAGAACCATTCTTTGAAAGGACTGTGCTTGATAAATCACATTATAATCCATGTGTTTCTGTGGCCGTACCAAGATTTGGACCCTATTTTTCCCTAAGTGTGTTAGACTGATAACTCTGCTGTGTGCCTTCCCACAGAGCTTTTGATCATTAGGTAGGAAACGGAGAAACTGCAGAAGTGCAGAAAATGGCTGCTATTTATTTTTCACTCTATAGTGCCCAAATCATTCCAGGGTGCTTATGAGAGACACCAGCGCAAACACTGAGGTCCCTCTGAGCCCTCTTGGCACACGCTTCAACCCACCTGGTTGGCAGCACTGTGGGGACAGCAGGAATCCAGAAAGCCGTGGGTTAAACCATCCTTATTGCAACAATACTTGTTTTAGCCCTTCTCTGCAGCCCCACATTGCTCACCTTGGACTAAAGCATCACTACCGAGCAGTTTGCTGGTGGCACAGCGGGATGGGGGGAGTTTTCCAGAAGGGATTTACGTGGGCTACACGCCGTAATCCACAGTCATACATTCCCGCCACCCACCACATCTCATGTAGGAGGGGCTTAAACCCCACATCCCGCTGCAGCAATTTGTACCTGAACTAGCAGGGCTGGCTTCCTGTGTGGCAAGATAATCCCTGTTTTTGCAAGGGCGTCCCTGCTCCCAAAACAACCCCTCTGGCCGAACCTGAAGGTTTCTGAGGACTGGAGGCTGTTGAAAGAGCCTGCAGCTGCCTTTGTGCTGCTCCTGGAGCTGACCCCTGTGTCCCTGACATTTGTCCCTGTGGAATAAAGGCAGTGGTTTATACATGGAAATTCCTGAGGGCGGGGAGCAGAGAAAGGCTATAGAAAGGCTTTAAAGCAACAGATCATGCTCATTAGAGTCCCCATCCATTTAGCAAATGATAAAAGATGGAGAATGCACCATTTGTGTGAACTTAGCACGGAACCCAACAGAAGAGGGATTTAAGAACACGAGGGATTTTCCTTGGATTACCCCACTCCTTTTAGTTTTGTTTTTTTTTTTAAAAAAAAAGAAAGCACCAAATACCTTTTAAATTTGGGGGTGGGTGTTTCTGAATGGCTTTACACAATGTGTGCGAAGATGCTGGGGTTGCCAGGTGGGACTCCCCGAGTCGCTGCTGGGCAGGGATTCAGTGAACTCCTTACTGGCCCCCACACTACAAGGATTAAGGTTATGGGCTTCCTTGTTGGTGCGAAAGTGCCCCCACGTGGAAGCTGAAAATAAAATCTGCAATAACTGAGTCAAGTTAACGCACCCACCGTTCATAATCCGCTCGCTCTTTTACTGCCTAGTTTCAAGTGTTACATGGAAAAGGATATTTGCTTCGTTTCAGGCCACTTTCCTTTAGCAGTGACCATTTTAGGGTGGTCTGAATCATACAGTGTTAGTAGGAATTCTACTTGACATGGCTCAGATCAAGGATGTATCCCTGTCTTGGATATGTTTGCATTGCAGCTCATACTTGCCAGTTCAAGGCGGTTTGTGGAAGGAAGTGCATGGAAAAATGGGGAAATGTATGGAAAAATGGGGAAATGTATGGAAAAATGGGGAAATGTATGGAAATGGGGAAATGTATGGAAATAGGGTGAGGAAAAAAGGAATTGCAAAGGGAAATCCCAGCATCAAGTATCAAGGTGTAGTAGTTAACTGTCGCATGCCCAAAGGGCAGCGCGGGTGAGCAACAGCAGCAAATGCCCAGACAATAATCCTGGTTTAAATCTTGTTTCACTTTGAAAACGTATCATTCAGGCCACTGTCTAATAATGTCTCCGTGGTCCTTGTTGGGCTACTGTTCTGCAAAAATCTTGTGCAAAATCTGCACCATCCTGGGGGGCATAATCCCCTAATGCTGACCGAGCAAAGGCGTTGATCTACGTCATTACATGATGACTTTTTTCTAAGCCTGTGGGGAAACTACAGCATGGGCGCAGTCTCTAAGACAACAGGTATTGGGTAAATGGTGTTTTTCTATGTAATGGAGGGGTACGAATGTTTTGCAGGCTCCTCAAAACTGTGCTGTGTCTTTAGAAACCCCGTGTGTCCCCTTTCTGCTGGGGTTTCCTGGCTGTATGATGCTCTCCAGCTTCCCCCATCTTGATCCTCAAGCCAGAAATGCCCACAACACTGTGTTTAGCTTAGAAAGGAAATATCCTTTTTCTGATTTTTTTGTTTCTATGTTTGGGTTTTTTTTTTTGGTTTGGTTTTTTGGTTTTTTTTTAAGCTCAGAATCAGGGGCTGGTTGTTACAGGATGATTTTTGCTCGTGGTGCTTTGAGCTCTGGCATCCGAGGCCGCAGCGAGCAGCCTTTCTCTATGGTCCAGCAGTTTCTCTCTTCCCAAAGAATTTTGACAGGTCTCTCTAGTGCGGAACAATTGTATCTGCCCTCATTAATTATTTTGTGCAGGCCTGCAATGTCCTGCAATCAGCAGGGTCACCGAGTGAATTGATGATAGGGAAATTATAATGCTGAGCATACAGGACAATTGCCATCTGCTGTCTAAGGTCTGTAATTTAATTAGATTGCCAAACATTCCTTTTCAGATGAAAATGTGGGAAGCCCAGGGAACAGGGCTTGACTGGGTAGGCATCTCGGTGTGACCCTCTTCCTCCCCCGCTTTCCACCCCCTGCAGATTTACCTGAGCTGCATAGGACTGACACAAATGTCCCCATAAAGCCACTTTCAAGCACAGAGCCACCATCTCCACTGCAAATGCTTATACCAGCCCATCAGCTGCCCAGTGTGATCCTGACAGCTTGTCACCCCCTTCCCTGCTTGTTGCCCAGCCCTCCAAATTCTCCAGGGAAGATCAATCCAGCAATTACACCATAAGTTTAATAGATGACTATGGCAGAGTCTGTTGAAACACATAGTCAGAGTGAAGAGAATCACACCAGCATCTGCTAATTTCCAGGAAGATCTAATTTTGTCAATGGGAGCAAACATCCTTACTAGGATAAAGAGTAAATGCACCCCCTTAACCTGTCTTGTTTTTGTTGTTGGAGTGAGAAATATAAGAAGTACCCAGAGGTGGGGTTCACAGAGCAAGAAATGGTGCCTAATAGTGCCTGCTCTAATTAAAACCTGCAGTTATGATGCCCTCTTCTATCTCTCCTTGCTTTTATTTTGAGCTTAATTCACCGTAGAGTCTGTTTGACTCTGTGCCAGGCAGCACAGCCTACTTGGTTGTGGTTTAGGGATGTGGATGGCAGGGAGCAGCCAAATTTTCCAGCACTGACCATGCTGGGCAGCTGGGGAAAGAAGTGGGAGCTGATTTACTGGGGGCTGCTGAGCCTATAGACTTGCAGCGTGGTGTGTTGCAAGGTGAATTAGACGCGTGCTGTAATAAACCCTTCCCAAACTTGTTTCTTGGCTTGTCCGTAGGGACTTCAAGAGTAAAAATGTCTTGCTGAAGAACGACTTGACAGCAGTGCTGGCCGATTTTGGACTAGCTGTACGGTTTGAACCTGGAAAACCTCCAGGGGACACTCATGGACAGGTAATCATTATCTTTAACAATAACATTTTAAGAAGTTGAGCTTGTCATAGGTCCTCAGGACGAGGAGTGCGTAGTTTGTATAGATACATTTCATTCTCTTCGAGATATGCGTTTTCTGCAAAAGCTCATGCTCAAACATAAATCCCAGGAGCTGCTTTGATCTGGGTGAGCGGTGAGAGCGCTCGGACCCTCCCGACTGCTGTGCAGGTGGAGCCCCCCAGCCCCTGGGGAAAGCGGCTTTTTCCTTCAAACATGGCACTTGCTGACTCTTTATTGTCTTGGTATTAAATATTAATACTCCTAAAATGATTCAATTATTTTTAAGGATTCAGCCAGGCTGGCCGTTTGGGTGACCTTTAGCAATGGCAGATCTCGCGAGCTGGCTGTGCGCTGCATAAACAGTTTACTACATTTTTATGGGTTCTTAATTTTCTCTCTTTGCGTTGGGGCGAGCGGCCCCTTGTTCTGCTCTCGTGCCGGGGCACAGCAAGGCCAGCATCCCCTCCCTGTGCCTCCGGGGTTTTCTGAATTCCTGTCTCCCAAGCAGGCTCCGTTCTTTACATTTATCCCAGAAGGAGTGAACGCTTTTCTAGGTTAGCCCTCCCCCAGCTTTCCTCGTTTTTGCCACCTTTTTTTGGCCTTTTCTAGTATTTCACATGCCTTTTCACATCCTGGCTTCCCTCTGTCATCACTGCCTCAGGTGACAGCAAGAACAGATGAAAAATTCCTAAAGGAAAAGATTAAAGGCATTTAAATTCCCTTGTTAAAAAGGTGCTTTTTCTCCTTGGTCTCCTCTCCATTCTGCTACATTGTGGGCTAGAATTCTGCCACGTGTATAACCACAACTAAATGAGGAGCTCAGTGTAGTTCTACCTGGACTAAACACAACAAGATAAACGCTATAATGAGGACTGATTCCCCTCAAAGCAAGAGGGGATCTTTTCCAAACCAGATCATGGCAAGTGAGGGCAGGGTAGACTTTGCAGGGTTCGTGCTTTACCACTCCTGCGTATACAGACTTGTTTTATCTAGGGCTGTCAAACCAACACCTTTTCCTACCGTTTCAGGATATAAGTGTTTTACTTTTCTCTTATATCTATATCTCTACATATTCTTTTTTTTCCTTTTAGTGAAATGGGATTGAACTTTCGACAACTACGATAACCAAGTCTGACTTGACCTCAGGGTGTTTTGTGTGTCTCCAAAGACAGCATTTTCTCATGCAGCATGTGCTGACGGAACAAGATGCGGTGGGACGTGGGGAAGGCAGGATTTCATCCATACTCACTGTGCTGCGCTGCATTTAAATTAGCCCCGTAGCGTACGCTGAATTAATATCACACACGTAGCCGTGCACTTTGGCTTTTTCCTTCAGGTAGCTTATCTAGACGCGAGTGATCTTAATGAGAATCGGTGTCAGAGAAAACAGCTCCCTTTTGCTTGTTTTTCAAGTGAGGTGCAGCTTTAGCAAAAGTAGCCTTAAGGCTAATGAAACCAGCTGTCATTCATCTCCAGCCAGCGGACGCTGACGGGCCCAACTGGAATGTAACCTGAGTTGTGTTTATTTTTTTCTCTGTAGGTGGGAACAAGGAGGTATATGGCTCCCGAAGTGTTAGAGGGAGCAATCAACTTCCAACGAGACGCCTTCTTGAGAATAGACATGTATGCAATGGGACTGGTGTTGTGGGAGTTGGTCTCCAGATGTAGAGCAGTTGATGGTAAGAATAAAGATGTTCTCTGTTCCAGTGTCATTTAGCTGTCTAAAGAATGGGCCCGGCTTTGTTTAAAAAAAATAATCATCGATAGTGTGTTTTTATTAAGCAGCTAATCTCGTTTTCGCTTGCTTGGTTTTTAAGATAAGCTGTCACCCTCTGTGGAGAAGAACCTTTGTAGCGTTCGAGTCTCCAAGTGTTAACTGTGTGCCCATTACATTGCAAATGGGCTGAGAACTCGGAGGGTGAAGGAGAAGGTGACTCCTCCATCAGTGATGGGGGTCCCTTAGTCCCAAGCCTGCTCTGTGCTGCTCTCCATGGGACTCTGCGTGCCTGTCCTTGACCAAGGCAAGCTTGGAGCTCTGGAGAGGAGCTGTGTTCAGCTTGGGCTTGGCTGTCAAGCCTGTGGTATCCTGTGGAAAGCACAGAAGTGAAGCACCTTGATGAAAAAATAGCAGGAACACAGGGATGGAAGGATCTTCCTGGGTCAACAAGTCCATTTCCCTGCTATCATAAGTTGTTAGGAATTAATCTTTGAGTTTTGCTGATCAAGCCCTCTCTCAGCAGTGGGTTGTTCCATCTACAAGTTTGAAGGATCTCACGTTCTCCTGGGTGATCCAAAAGAATGAGCTTTCACGGTGTCCCTTTTCTCAGAGTTTTAATCCTATAATGATGCTGCAAAATGGGGCATCATTTCTGTCCAAATAGCACATTTGTTCCTTGGTGACATCCTTGCCATTTGCAGAAGCTTGCCTCTGATCAGGAAAGCAGTTGTTTAACTGTAGTAGCTCCAAGGCTGTTTGCTCCAGCTTCTTTCCTCTTGCATAAATATGGGTGCTATGGACTGACTATCAAGTTCATAAATTAATAGTACCTCACCTGGACTTCAAACGGTTTTGTTAGTATTGCAGTAGCACTGAGGAGCTTGATTATAATTAGGATGCATGCATAGGCTTGTGGTAAGAGGAGGTGTTTTCTTCAAAAAGTTACTAGTTAAAGCTAAAATGCTAGAGGAGCAGGAAGGTTGGAGCACAGTGGGGTGAAACAGTGGTACCCAGATTACTGCAGGTCTTTGTTAGATGTAGGAATAATCCTTCTCTGTTGAGGATCCCCCAGATACCCACTTGGATTTTTGCCTGTCATGTTTGTGATCTCTTTCCAGCTGCTCTCAGGCAGCAGCCGGCCAGGATGCTCCAGGTGTTGTACACAGCACCATTAAATCGGAGGAAAAGCTCCCTTTGGGATGAGAAAGAGTTTTGCTGAACCTCATCTGCACTTATAGCTCAGAAGTGATGTTGTGTAAATTGCATCACTTTATTTAACAGATCTGCTCCATCTTTGTGGTCAAAATCACATCTGCTGGCTTCAGTGACCATTAGCCCTAGTCCTGATGTGTGAAGCTGAAAGGCAATGAATGTAACTTCAGACACAGAGCTTTGACTTGGTTCCAGTTGTGGGGTAGTCGGTGAGGATGGTTTGGCTGGGAGATCACCAGTGCAGCTCTTCATAACCTTTATTCCTCCTGGAGGAAGAGGAAGGGAAGGTCATGAGCATTATTGCGCCATACATTGTAATGAGTGTTTCAATTTAGTTTAGTGACCAGCATTGTGCCAACAAGAATAATGATAACCAGTTTTAGTAATTTTTTTTTTTTTGAGTACCTAGACATCATGTTCTTGGTGTCACAGTTGATGACCAGCTAAAGTGCTCAGCTCTTTTATTTTAGTCTGGAAAAGCCCTCTTGAAATATCTCTGCTCTTGAAAGAGATCACTCTTTGCTACTGAGAAATCCCAAGTGATGCCGCAGAACACCCTGAGAAAGCCCATCAGTTAAGCCGGGCTGTGTTTGTGAGTGAACATCTATGCATCGCCAAAGGCCAATGACATTTCAATAAGCAGAAGTTATTCCTACCGTCCGGCGTCTGTACTGATACTCTGTTGTCTCATTCCCATGGCCTGGGGCAGTTCACAGCCATAACTGGTGTAACTAAAGCATTCAGAAATCATTTTGCATTCAGGAGCTGGTACTTGGGACAAGTGCATCTGGCTCCAGCGTGTCAGGGCGGACTCAAACCCATGAACAAGCCAGATTGCAAAGCAAGAAATTATAAGTGTTGTATATGCTTGACCTTGCTACTCAGTGCCTAAAATGAAATTATGACCATGCCGAAACCTTTCTCTGGGTTGTTGTGTGTTGAATTGCTATGCTAAAACATGAGGAGGAATGGGCTGGATTTGCTCCTTCTGTTAAAATAAATCACGGGCTACCCAGCAAGCGTCCTCAAGGAGAGTGGTGGGATTGGGAGGCCTGGTGGAGGGTTCAGATTCATAACTCAACAAGGTGGAAATGTGTGGTCAGACAAGCAGCAGGGACAGCAAAGTCCATTGTGCGGGAGGAATGTAAATCACGTTTGCCTGCAGCGCCATGTGAACTTCAGGTTTTGCTGCAGTGGGCTGAGGTTGCTCTGAAGCCACAGCTCATTCATGCACAGGGAGGACGTGGCTCTGCAGAGGACATTTCTGTAGTAACCTCATTCTCCATGTGCACCTTAGGTCCCGTGGATGAATATATGCTGCCTTTCGAAGAAGAAATAGGTCAGCACCCATCCCTTGAGGACCTGCAAGAAGTGGTGGTTCACAAGAAGATGCGCCCCGTGTTCAAGGATCACTGGCTGAAACACCCCGTACGTCCCTCCTGGTTAACGTGGAAATGTTGTGTGTTTGTGTGACAAGGAATGAGGGATGGGGTTATACATCACTCGTTAGCTTCAAAGAGAACTCAGTGCCAGGGAATAGGGGTGGCTCAGCACCTTCATGCTCCCCTTTCCATTTGTCTCTTGTATTTAGAGAATAAACCAGCTGATTAAAATCAGCCAGTGCTGAACGTGGAGCATGCAGTGGTTTAGTAGGACTCATTTAATATGATGAAAGAACAGCAAATAAAGTCCTTTTCATTAAGAAAAAGAAAGCGATCCATACCATCGGAGACGCGTTCCTCACAAATTAGATAGCATGCAAGACCTGAGCGATTTTTTGAGGAAAAATTAATTAGACTTGAAGGCGAGCAGACAATGAAGTCCAGTGCAGTGTGAGTTTCCCAGAGGTAGATCATTTCAGGCTCATGTTTTTAATAAAAGAGGTGATTATTTTTTTCCCCCGACTGGGAAACTGAGCAGATGATGAAATCTCACAGGGCTTCAATAAGAAGCTAAATACCTCTAATTTGACAAAACTGCCACGATTTTGGTTAAACTCGGGTGCACTACCTCATTGCCTAGAAGTCCAGGAGAGCTGTGGGTTGTAGATAAGGATGAGTGTTCTGGTTTCTGGGTAAGTGGGGTTCAAGTAAGAGCTGCGCTCTTCCAGCAGTGCTAAATTCAGTTATTTTGGGGATGTCTACAGAAGCCGTTGCAAACAAAGCAACCATTTCATAGTAACTGATACGGTGCTGGCAGCTCTCATGGTTTTACCATGGGAATTGTAACACTTGATGTCTTTTAAAGCTTCAGCTGTTCACAGAACCACAGATTGTTAGGGATTAGAAAGGACCTCAGAAGCTCATCCAGTCCAGTCCCCCCATGGAGCAGGAACACCCAGATGAGGTTACACAGGAAGGTGTCCAGGCGGGTTGGAATGTCTGCAGAGAAGGAGACTCCACAACCTCCCTGGGCAGCCTGGGCCAGGCTCTGGCACCCTCACTGAGAAGCAGTTTCTTCTCATATTTAGGTGGAACCTCCTGTGTTCCAGTTTGAACCCATTGTCCCTTGTCCTATCATTGGTTGTCACTGAGAAGAGCCTGGCTCCATCCTCCTGACACTCATGCTTTACATATTTATAACCATTAATGAGGTCACCTCTCAGTCTCCTGCAAGCTAAAGAGCCCCAGCTCCCTCATGAGTGAGATGCTCCACTGCCTTCATCATCTTTGTTGCCCTGTGCTGGACTCTCTCCAGCAGTTCCCTGTCCTTCTGGAACTGAGGGGCCCAGAACTGGACACAATATTCTAGGTGTGGTCTCCCCAGGGCAGAGTAGAGGGGCAGGAGAACCTCTCTGACCTACTGACCACCCCCCTTCCAATCCACCCCAGGTACCATTGGTCTTCCTGGCCACAAGGGCCCAGTGCTGGCTCATGGTCAACCTGCTGTCCACCGGGACCCCCAGGTCCCTTTCCCCTACACTGCTCTCTAATAGGTCATTCCCCAGCTTATACTGGAACCTGGGGTTGTTCCTGCCCAGATGTAAGACTCTAGCTTGGCAATGGTGGGGTCTTGGCTCAAGAACAATTTCCACACCTTGGGATACATACGACTCACATCTCACATGGGAGATGCTCCACTCTCTTCAACTGTTGAATCTCGGGATGTATGTTGATATTAAAAAAGTACTTTTGGGGCTATGAAAAAAAAGCGGGATGTGACCAAACCCTACAGCTTGAGAAAGCAGAAGCATAAGAAAACCTGACAACTTACATTTAATGTAATTGTTAAAGCTAATCTCATAATTTCCATACCACGGAGAAAATATTAGCTTTTCTTTAGGGCTTTAAGCAGACCTCCCTGTCCACTGCAAGGACAGGGTTTTGTCCAGACGTTGGCACTGAAGGTGCTTTGTCCCCCTTGTTGTCCGCAGGGCTTGGCGCAGCTCTGCGTGACCATCGAAGAGTGCTGGGACCACGACGCGGAGGCTCGGCTCTCGGCGGGCTGTGTGGAGGAGCGCATCGCGCAGATCCGCAAATCCGTAAACGGCACTACCTCGGACTGCCTCGTCTCCATCGTGACGTCCGTCACCAACGTGGACTTGCCGCCCAAAGAGTCTAGTATCTAAATTCCTGGTTCACTCTTGTCTTTCCGGACTCAGTGGATTTAAAAAAAAAAAAAAAAAAAGAAAAAAAAATACACACGAAACACAAAAATCCAACAAACACATGAATGCAGCTGCTATTTTATCTTGACTTTTTATTATTATTGTTATTATTATTATTATTATTATTTTGGATTGGATCAATTTTACCAGCACATTGCTCTACTGTATTAAAAAAATGGACATTTCAGCAAGCATTCAGGTGCCGACTAATGAATGCAGAAAAGGTGCAGGTACCTCAGAACCTCAACAAACTCACTTCAGTTGTTTTCTTTATTTGATTCAGTTTTCTGGTTTTCTCTTTATCGGTCTGTCTTCTGAGCGGAGCATCTGTGACATAAAGGAAAACCACCTACCATCTTAGAAAACGCAATGCTGCAAACTGTGGAGGAAACTTAAGACTGTTATATAAAGAATACACCTTCCTCAAAAGGATTTTATCCCCCCGTTTTGTTTTGGTTTCGGGTTCAGTTTCTTTTTCTTTTTTCGGAAGTGAGCTTCAAAAAAAAAAAACAGCAGATGTGTCTTTTACGGATCTAACGGGTGTCATTGTAACATGGAAAAAAAAAGAAGTAACTGGGCGGAGAATGTTAATTCTTGATGGTAGAATTGAAGGGGGGAGCGTAGAATAGGGGTGGGGAGAGTGATGTTGGACTTGGCAGCATTTGGGGAAACATCATTTGCTATGGAGCTACTTCTCAGGTAACCATTAGAGGAGGGGAAGGAAATTTCTGGGCAGAGTATTAACGGCTGCAGCGTATGGAGAAAGCGGAGTTAAGGAGCCAGTGGCTGTAAACAAGGCGCTCGATCTTGCTTCCGCCAATATCTCGGGCTCGGGTGGTAAAAGAACAAAGCAGAACTATAATTACCTTTCATTTTTTGACTCCAGATACTAATGGGAAGGACGTTTTTAAGCAGTGTCGCTGGAAGAGGTGGGAAAGTGCGTTCTCAGAAGCACTTTGGTAAAATACTGGAGAACTTTTGCATCTGGCTCTAGGCGCGAGTCAGTTCAGGAAATTTGGCCTGGGGGTTGATTATCCATCAGCCCAAGCTACCGGTGCAGATGGTGAAAAGAGGAAAAGTGCAAAAACATGGCTCTATATTTTTAATTATGTTTTAATTTGGGGTCGGGGGGTGGAAATACCTGAGCAGGTGGCTCCTGTAGCATCCGAGAAGCCGATGAGCCGCCCGGTTGCTGAGCAGCCGCTGTGATTATCGCAGCATCTCTCCGACTGGTCTCTTTGACGCCGCTTTCTCCTTATGAAATTCCAAATTACGTCTTCAAGTGGTGCATATTCTAAAATACCGTTATTCTTGTTACGCCATAAACTTGCTCTAGTCAGTGAATGTTCCTAATGCTGCTGATTCAACATTGAGATATTTTTTTAATTTGCAAAACATGCAATGTTTAAAAAAAAATACAAAAAAACTTTAAAAAAAAACAAACACCACAAAATACACACACACACGTTACGTGGCTTCCGAGGTTTAAGCTGAAACAAACAAGAATTAAAAACTTCATGACCACAGACCACCTCAAACCAGAAATACCTCAGAATTTTCTACTTGTATGAGTTTTATTATATATTTTGTTAGTTGTGTTGTCTTGTAGTGAGTATATTTTAATGTAAGTTGGCTTTTATGACAAGGGAGTTTTAAAAAAAGAAAAAAAAAAAACAAGAAAAAAAGTTACAAAATCTTTTAGGAAGTGCTACCATTTTTTTGTTTGTTTGTTTTATAAAGCACCATTGTAAATAACTGTATACAGTTGTAGAATAACTGCCTATCTAAGGTACCTGGGCATTATTCACTCTTATTTGTGAAGGCTGTTTTCCATCCTGTGTTATTTTTTTGGTCTGTTTTAGTGAAAGGACAGTACATCTTTTTATTTTATTTTATTGTTTATTTTTTTACGTTGAATATAGCATGAATTCTGTGTGTTGCTAGACTGACAAAGCTACATCCATTGGATGCCAGAACGTCTAAATTCTTCTTTGCATTAAGCCAAAATGCAGTCCTGAACTAATCACCCTGTAATGAAAATGTAAGAAGTCTGTATTATATAAATGAATTGGACTTGTTGCCACTGCCAAATTGTCAGCATGGTGCACCCTTGCACAGATATAATTTATTAAGCAAGCAAAATCGCTAATTGGAGAAAATATAAAGAAAATTGAAATATATTTCTTGAAAAATATAGCTTTAAAACCCAGAGGTCACAAATGAGGACATGGTCCTTTATCTTGAGGAGACATTAAGATAATTGCCTTAATTTGTCTATCTGAATAAAGTCTTAACCTATTCTTTCAAGTTACTGAATGTATATTGCATATGAGTGTGTACACACATGTAACTGTATTTCCGTGTGTAGGTTTTGGAAGTTTCTGTTTGTTAATGTGCTTCTGTTGAGAACACCTGAACAAAACCAGACAGAACGAGCCCATTTGGACCCGGCCGATGGCCCCGGTGATGTTTGGCATCGTTGGGGCCGATGCCGCAACACACACCTATGCTGAGCATTAAGCGCATCGGTCGCTCTTCTGGCGTCGTGACATTGAGCGCTTAACGCTGAGCATAGTCGTGCAGGTTTGCAGGATCGATGGCTTTCATGTTTAATACATTTCTGCACTGAGATTTATATAAAAAAATGTGACTATGTTTTAGAAGTGAAGTGATGTAAGGGTTGGGGTGGAGCGTAGAGCAGTTGGGATTGAGTGAATCTTTGTTTCGAGGTGAGTTTGCTCCCGTTTCCCGCAAGTGGGAGCCAGCTCATGTCGCTGTAGAAAGAAAAAGCTGTACTGTCTTTTAACTGTTAATATCTGTTTGCTGTTCTGGATTTTTTTCCTTCAGCATGATGTATGATGGCTAAAACAGGCTTATTACAGCAGTTGCTTTTTATCCTGATTTCTTTAAGAAGCTTTAAAAGTATTTATTGAAAGTGCCATATGATTTTAATAGGCTATTAGACAGTCTCTGAAATGTTCTCTTTTGAGAAAGCATAAACAAAAATTCTCCACGTGTAGCTTATCTTACTGCTGGGAACTGCGCGACCGGACAAACTTTGACCAAATCTTGATTGTAAAGTGCTACATCTTCCCTGGTGTAATGGTTCCTTATAGATCATCTTGTCAACAGGATTCAGAAACTTGATTTTTAAAAGAATTTCCAAATTGTGCGTGTGCTCAGTTAGGAATTTTAAATGTGCGTAGGTATGTGTGTCTTGCTATTGCAGCAGAGAAGGAAATCCTGAGCTTTTGCGTATTTACAGATTTGTACCAGTTTAGCTAATGCTGTTCTTTTAGACTGGTATTTATTTATTTTATTAACAACGACAAACTGATGAACTTATTGGTCTTTCAACACTAGAGCTGTCAAGCAAGTAGCTTCCTCACCATTAATCTAGCGTTTGAACTCTCACTGACACCATGATTTTGGTTCTGTTCAGTACTGCAGAGGTTTTTTCCAAGTCAGTAATGAGGCACATCCATAGGTGTAGCTGTAATTAGCAGTTGTGGCTCTTTTCCTCTTAACGCTCACTTGAATGCGACGGATACAACATCTCTCTCGTTACTTCCCAAACACTAAATTTCACTTCCCATGCAGCTCTTCAAACACTTTGCTGTGGAATTTTATTGTTGACTTTCCTCTCTTGTCTGGCAGTTCTTGGATATGCCGGGTAGAAATTCTCCTTGACTTTAGGAATCAGGGTTCCCATCTGTCTGGTGTAACTCCCTTTAGGAATTTACTGCACTGGCTGGACTGGTTTCTTAGGTGGAGGAAGACTGAGTTCATATTTTGAAACTGGAAATACCACAGGAACTAAAACTGGGTGGTTTTTGAGATGACAGAGCTGTGATGTGCTGATGAAGCTGCATTAGTATGGCAAGGCTGGAAATTGTAGGTGGCTCATGTTAAAATATACGTGCATGTTGTAAGAGATGGCTATAAACCAGTCTAACCATCTAGTTCAGTAGTATTAGGCTTATTCATTATGATTAAGGATTTTAGCTAGTCCTGATCATAAAGTTTTCTCTACTTAAAAGAAAACTGCTTGTTATTCTGCCTCGTTCTTCAGCTGAAATTCTCTTACTATGCTAGATAAAGTTACACCTCTGGAAATGCCGAGATCTTTGTGTATGTTTGTTACGAAGAAAAGGTCCCTCAGTGCTCCCCAGTAACTCCACTGTGTCTTACGTGGATCTCCTGCCTCGCCGCTGTTTCCACATGAAGTTGTTGGGTTTCAGTCGAAGCAACTGGGTCCGCTCAGTGCAGTGTTGCTGGGGGGTATTTCCAGGTTGGTTGGATCAGGCCTCACCATTAGGAATCGTGATCCCCATAATATCACAGCACAGAAACCAGAGAACATGCATTTTGTTCCTCTTGTGCTACTTTGGAGGCAGACTGTCAGAACTTGCCCTGTTTCGCAGGGAAAAGATCTGGTTTCACTTAGTATGGAAATAAACTCGTATTGCAGAGGAAGGTGGTGGTCGCTGACGCTGTGACCGCGCTGGTGTTGCAGTCCTGTTCAAGCCACACTCCGCATAAGAAGTCGCTAAGCAGGAAGTGTCCCGCAAACTATTATCATTTTTACATGCAAAATATCGTTTTGGTAACATTGTAAATAAAATAGACTATATAATAGAAGAAAATAATGACATTTTTACTTTTTTACTTTCGGAAAGAAAAAATATATATATATTTTAGTTACATATACAAACAAAAATTCTACATTGTGTGAGAATTCTTTTATACCACAAATTATTTTTGTAATGTCTAATATGTTTCTGCAGGGAAAAGGGAGAATTGTCTGTGTATGCACAGCAGATAAATAAATAAATATATAAAATGTTTAAATTATATGTGCACTACGTCAAAGTCTAGAGGATAAAACAAGTTTAGCCTGAAACCAAGTTGAGGAGCAAGTTTGGATGTACTTGGACATGCTTTGAGGATGGCACTGAGTATATGTTTAGGTTATCTTGCATGTCACATCCCTTCTGCTAAAGATGCTTATTGCTTTCCTATGACCATCTTCAGTTTCACCAGGAAGAGTTTTTTCACGTTTTCATGTGAGTGTCCGTGTGGGAGCCACGTGTCTTTTGGCATATGCCGTGATGCTGCAGTGAGTTGTGAAGTCAGGATGTTCAAGAATTTACTGAGACCAAATAGCCGGGCTGATCTCGCTCGCTGCCGTATCCGTTTCTAGCAGCTGCGCCTGCTGCATTGACAATATGATCTGTAAGGAGCTGTTGCCAGTAGAGTCTTGATAAAACCAATTCCCAGAAGTTCCTTCTCTCTGAAGTGATACAACTAATCAGGCTTCACCAGAAAACGCAGATATATGCTCTGTGTTCTCACCGTCAGATTTTACGGTCTTGGTCGGAGGCACTAAAGAAAAGGAACGCTGTCATGTGCGGAGTCCTACTTTGAAAAAGAGCATTGCAAATTTGTGTAAACAATCCAAGGTATTCTAAAAGTATTAAAGAAAAAAAGTTAAAATGTATTATTTTCACTTAAGCTAACTGTTCCCATTGGACTGAAAATTCACTCCGATCTTTTTGGTTCCCTTAACCTTGACAGCACGGTGTCAGTAAGAGTTACTGAAAAAAAAGCTTTAAACCAAACAACCCATTGCGCTACCTTGAAACCTGTTTGACAGTTTGCCTTTTGAATTTAGTGCTTCAGTGACTCCGAGCAGGCTCCTGCAATTGCCGAGTCCTGCATCTGTGTTCTGGGTGAAGTCGTGTCCCTGTGGAAGCCAGAGGGAGACTTGACATCCAGTTCTGTGGGTCCAGGAGTGTGCGTGTGTTCCTGGAGCACTTTCTGGTCCCTCACTTGACATGGGACTTTTTTATTTAACTCTAGTTTTAAGGGTGACTCTCGGTTCCCTGACTGAAGTAACCTATCGAGTAAGCAGTAATCCTTTTTGTCAGGACACTTCCACAGAAAGAGATCACGCTTGTGTTATGTCCATGCAGCTGTTCTGAAATGTAATGCTATTCTGTTGTGCCTTTATTTTTCCATGTAAAAGCAACTGCTGTAAACTAATTTTTTTTTTCTTCCTTTTACTAGTTTTTTCGGTCTGAAAAAACACTTTTCATTGCCCAGCTGTTATTTCTGGATACAGTCTGTGATCCAGGTATTTCAAGAACCAATTACCTCAAACCTCATGTTAAACAGTGTTGCTATCTGGATTCTTCTTGATACTACAATATCGTAACATACACAAACAGGAACCTTGCTATTTATGGGTGCTTATATATATGTATCATATACATACATACACGTATCTCTATGATACATATATGTAAAGTGACCCCAAGGACTGAAGGAAAAAAGCAAAACTTTTGTTTTCCACCATTGAAACCAAAAGGGCTTCTCCGAAGCTCTATAATGGCATTGTGCTGGATATATATCACGAAAAGTGCTTCCCTTGTTAGCCTTTTATTTCAGTATTTGAATGGGGCAGATGATGTGACTAAAACACTTGTTTCTGCATTTTTGGGCCCATTTTGAATCAGAGGCCTCTTAATCTTTCCAGTTGTTAAAAAAACCAAAACCTTAGTGTACAACATTCCATACGGTTAGTATTGCAAAACTTTAGCATGTTCTGGGAAGACTTTACAGTGTCTCTTTTTCTGAAAAAAGAAGGCATTGGCAGTCCTTAATTCAACTTTTCCATTGTTTTGAGGAACTGAAGTTTAACCAGTAACCATCAATTAAAATCCTAATTCAGTAGTGGCTGGCATCTCTGTATTGCCACCCCTGTTAAAAGACCAAACCAAAAACCCCAAATCCAACCCAAACCAAAAATCCAACCATGGCCAAGGAGGAGGAGGAGGTTGGAGCATTTCAGAGCTCCTGAAGGTGGACTTTGCACCAGAGCAACTTCGTGCACAGCAAAAAAACCAATGTGTTGGCAAAACCTAGAACCTGCCTGGCCCTTTTTCCAACTGTCTTCTCCCAAGAATCTCCTCATAAAAGCAGAACTTCAGCCACGCTGGCCTCTCCTTAATGGTATTTTGCTGAAGAGAATTCTGTTCAGGAAAGGGGATGGGAGGAAAATAAAAATTAGACCATTCTTTTCAGTAACATTTTAGTCTATATGTTCTGCTCCCAAATATCTCCTTTTAAAAAAATGTATCCATTTAGCTGATGCAACGTTACAGTCTGTATTTTACTTGGACAAAATAGTAGCTGTCCAATCCAAATAGTAATGAATTTACAATTAGTAGTGATTAATTACTGGTAATTAAAAGCTAGTAATTATTTATTACTACAGGAAGAAAAGGAGAGGTTTCTCTTTCCCCGTTTTTTCCTTGACTGTCTAATGTTTTTGCAGCTACTGACGGTTTATTATTATCTTTGGTAAATCATTTACAAAAGTACTAAAATCTCCCAGATGGAGGCATTTGCAATGCTCCTGGCCTTCTAATGGAATAACTATGATGCAAAAGGCGACCTGTTGGTGGATGAGAACTGAAGGAGGTGGTTACTGCAAACTAAGTAACATTCTTGACCTCAATTCTATGCCCTGAGTCCGCACAATGCCATTGTCAATCTGTTCCAACTATCCGCTTATGAATTCTGCATGATCCTCATGATAGAGTTGAAAGCCTGATCTTTCACCTGTTAATGTTTTTCACGTTCATCCTTGAGTTTGAGAAATTTTATACTGTAAAGTTGACTTAAGTACAGTTTGATGTCAATTCTTGTGGAAAGAGCTTTCTGCATGTAACATTAGACACATACAGTTAAACAACACAGCATAGTACAAAACTCACAAGCAAACGTTTTGGCACCAGCAGAAAGAAATCTCACCCTAACCATTCGTCATTTTAAACCATCTTATTGTAAGTTTTACCAGCTAAATTTGTGCTTTATTTAAAGAAATAAAAATCCTAAGACTTGTCTAGAGTAGTGAAATATGTGTATATCAGTTTTAGGATAAATAGCTAAGTCTTATTACGCTGTGTTACTTAACTTGTATATATAGAGTATACATAAGAGTTTGCAGTAACCTGTTTCTCCAGGATTTCCAGTTTGAATGGATTTAAACTCAAACTATGAGATTAAGTAAATGATTTAGAAGATTGCAGAATAAACTGAGTGTAAATTACAGGAAGCTCTATCAGATGGTGAAATAATTTTTAAAGAGTCTTTTGGTCCTTGGCTCAAATTCAATAAGTACTGTTTGTATACCAAGATATGTGAAATGTAAATGTTGTAGGTTATATTTCACTCTTGTAGCTATAAAAATGTAGAACAGAGATAGCTTGTACTACTGAGTTAACAAAAGTTATACTAAAGTATCCTGTTAAAGAAAAAGTATACAGAGAGTTAAGCTCGTTGCTGTAACCCCTTTTGGATTGAAGTGTGCTGATTTTTTATATATGTATATTATATATATATATTCTGCAAAAGTATATATATATAAAATGTATATATAAAATGGCCTAATGCAGACATCCATTGTATTGCAGTTATGAAATGAAGACATTTTGACAAGAACATTGTATCATAGTTCATGAATTTGCAGTGGATCTTTGTTCCTTTTTACTGTGGTATTTTAGAAATGAGTCTCAAGTTTGACATTAGATCTGCCAAGTTGGAGTTTTGCTGCTTCAGCTTTGCACTGGGTGTCCGAATAAACCAGTATGAATGTAGTATTTGCCCTGTGTGAAGCAGCTACACCCCAACAGATAGGAGGAAAAAAACTAGAAAGAACTATTTCAAGTTTATCTTTTTGTATATGAAAATAAACAGTAAATTACAAATAATTGCTTCTCTTGGTGGTGCGACATTTAAAATAATTGGTATTTTATTGTCTTCGGCATCTAGCTGGAATATTTCTATTTTTTGTAGAAGAATGTTTTGGTGTTTTAATAGTATCTCTGCTATCCAAAATCCCTAACAAAATCCCCGTAGAGGTACAGCTGGGGTCTCTACTACCCATTATTTCCCAATTATTCCAAAGGGAAGAGAGAATTGGCTTGAATGGCTGAGTCCTTTTCAGCACATTGCCTCTTGCAGCCCTGTGGTAACGCTGCATATCATTCCCAGCGAATAACTGTTCGCACATAGCGTTACACGCACGTTAAGCTGTATCAATACAAAGTCCAGCAATGTAGCTGTGACTGCCAGTGATGGGGCGTTTAAGCTGAAAATGGATATTTCCTGGGGGACTGCGGGCTGTTGGCAAAGTCACAAGTGCTCTAGGGTTCCCAGTCAGGGAAACGGCCTCAGCGTGAGGTACCTGCTTGTCAGGGCGAGCGTCGGACCTGGGGCTGATGCACCTTACACATACCATGGGGTTTTTTTTGACTACAAAAAAAACCAAACCCTGAGCTCCTTGTACTCATAGCAACCCAGTGTGCTCTGTAATCCCCACAACATGAGACAAGAAGATGCCTCCAGCCATAAACAAGCACGGCCGGACCAGTCCGGGCAAGCTGCCTGCAGTGAAGTGGTCGCGTGGCAACACAGCCCTCAGGTTTTGCTGTTTTCCATTGCTAAAATCGTCCCTTTTTTCAGAAGAAAACGCATCTTGCTTGGTGCTGGGCGGGAAGTGCTTCCAGTGGACCCACATTAGGTCAATGTTGTTGGTGAAGGGTTTGGAGGGGAAGCCGTATGAGGAGTCACTTGATTTGTTCAGCCTGGAGGAGACTGAGCGGGGAGCTCATGGCGGCTCCAGCTCCTCACAAGGGGAGGAGGAGGGGGAGCACTGAGCTCTTCTCTTTAGTGACCAACGACAGAACCCGAGGGAATGGCAGGAAGATGTGCCGGGGAGGTTTAGGTTGGACATCAGGAAAAGGTTCTTCACCCAGAGGGTGCTGGACACTGGAACAGGCTCCCCAGGGAGGTGACACGGCCCCAAGCCTGACAGTGTTCAAGAAGAGACTGGACAGCACCCTCAGACCCACGGTGTGAACTGTGGGGTGTCCTGTGCAGGGACAGCAGTTGGACTCCATGATCCTTGTGGGTCCCTTCCCACTCAGGACATTCTGTTATTCTAATGTGAATGTTAACAGACACTTGTGAGGGAATAATAGTAATAATGGGGCTGGTGGTTTTCCTGACAAAAAGCCTGATGTCAAATAACCAAACGGTGACTAAAGCCAACCCCGCATCTTCCTCTGGCGCCATTTCCCCCCGGCCTCACTGGCTGGGGACCAGTTTAGCCACCCCTCTCCGGGGGGATCCCTGTAGTCCCGCTGAGGGCGAGCCCTTCGCCTTCTCTCTCCCTTCTTCGCAGCTCTCGGGCAAATCCCCCCTCGCTCGTTCCTCCCCTGTCCTTCCTCCACCGCGCTGAGGCGATGCCGCCATGGCGGGTGGGCCGGGAGGGGGCGCTTGCGGGGCAGCGCGGCTCCGCGGATCCTCCCCGGCCCGGCCCTGCCCTGCCCGCCATGGCGGCCTTTCCCCGCCACCGCCGCTTCCTCGGCGGTTTCGTCTGCGGGGCCGCGGCGGGCGCTGCCGCGTCGTGCTGGGCTGCGTGGCGGCTCCTCCGCAGCCAGAGCCAATCGGAGCCGGGCCCCGGGCGGGCCCTGCAGGAGGGTAAGAGCGGCGGGTAGAGGGGAGGCCGGGACGCGGCGGCCCCGTGGCGGGTGGGGGAGCGGCGGCGGGAATGGCGGCCCCGAACTGCCCCAGCCCCTCTCTCCTCTCAGAGCAGAGTCCAGCGCAGAGCAACGAAGATGATGAAGGGAGTGGAGCATCTCACTTATGAGGGAGCTGGGGCTCTTTACCTTGGAGAAGAGGAGACTGAGGGGTGACCACATTAATGTTTATAAATATGTAAAGGGTGAGTGTTAGGAGGATGGAGCCAGGCTCTTCTCGGTGACAACCAATGGTAGGACAAGGGGCAATGGGTTCAAACTGAAACACAGGAGGTTCCACTTAAATTTGAGAGGAAGCGTCTCAGTGAGGGTGGCAGAGCCTGGCCCAGGCTGCCCAGGGAGGTTGTGGAGTCTCCTTCTCTGCAGACATTCCAACCCGCCTGGACACCTTCCTGTGTAACCTCATCTGGGTGTTCCTGCTCCATGGGGGGATGGCACTGGATGAGCTTTCAGGGTCCCTTGCAGTCCCTGACATTCTGGGAGTTTCCTGGGTACCTGCCCCATGCTGAGGGTGGTGCAGTTATTTGGGGGTGCTGGGCTGTGACTTGCATTAACGGGGGTGGGTCTGGCGGGGTTGCAAGGTGTGGGGAAAGGGCTGTTGGGGGGCACCAGGGCCTGGTGGGAATGAGCAGTTTTCTGTGCAACCTGAAGGCTTTAAAAGGTACTGAAGTGTTAGAAAGCACAGGAAGAGGGGCTCTGAAAACTTGAGTTGCTCTTGAACAGATGGCTAGAGGACGAGGAAGTCAGTAAGACATGTAAATATTCCTCCATGAGAGAAAACTGTTCTTTGCAAAAAAAAAAAAAAAAAATCTCAAAGTGAAGCTTTCATTCATTCAACAGAGTGTAAGTGTTCCTGGTGAGGGCAGGACAGGACTCACGCTTGTGCTCAACTCAGACATGACAGTTTGTGAGGAAGAGTGCGATTTCCAGCTCTGAAGGGTGAAATGTGTTTCTCTCCTGTGTCCGTAACAACTTGTTGCCTGATTTAGAGTCATAGAATCATTTTGGTTGGAAGAGACCCTCAGGATCATCAAGTCCAACCATAACCTAACTCTGGCACTAAACCCTGTCCCTAAGAACCTTGTCTAAATGCCTTTTAATCCCCTCCAGGGATGGTGACTCCACCACTGCCCTGGGCAGCCTGTTCCAATGCCCAGCACTGCTTTCTGTTAAGAATTTTTTCCTAATATCCAGTGTAAACCTCCCCTGGCACAACTTGAGACCATTTCTTCTTGTCCTATCACTTGTTACTTGGGAGAAGAGACCAACCCCCTCCATGCTCCAAGCTCCTTTCAGGCAGTTCAGAGATCAGAAGGTTTCCCTTCAGCTCCTGTTCTCCAGGCTGAACCCCCAGGTCCCTCAACTGCTTCTCATCACACTTGTGCTCCAGCCCCTCACCAGCTTCGTCGCCTCCTCTGCACTCTCTCTAGTACCTCAATGTCCTTCTTATGATGAGAGGCCCAAAACTGAACACAGGATTCAAGGTGGGGCACAGTCGCTTCTCTAGTCCTACTTCCTTTGTCCCTGAATATCTGATAGCTTTTCTTCTGAAGGCCAGCCCAGAGCAATTGCCAGGCAGATGTGTGTAGGCATTAAAGTAGAGGAGTTAGGCCTGGACCTGAGATTTTCATGTGAGAGCATGCTGAAAAGCACATCTCTTTTGGTAGAAGGGAGTTTCACTGGAATGCTCTCTTAATATCCTTTTAGGTTTTAATTGTGGCAGTAACCTCAAGTAGTTCCCTATGCAGTATGTTTATATCCACGGAGGTGCTTTTCTTACAGTGTTGTTTCTGATCATGTTTCATATTTGGATGGCTTTCTTTTTCTTTTTCTCCTCAGAACCAGTGGAAGAGTCTCTGCTGGAAAAATATGGATTCCCTGAAGCTGGAACAGAGACCAGATGTTACACAAATCATGCACTGTCTTATGACCAAGCAAAACGAGTGCCTCGGTGGGTGATTGAACATATTTCGAAACAGAAGACACTGGGTATGTATGTATTTATTTTTTACATTTATAGCACCCAGAATCAGCCTTGCAGTTCACAGAAAGTGGATGCAGGAGCAGGCAGGGAGAAAAAATCCTGTAGTGATCTCTAGGTATGGATTTTTCCACCCATTCACAATCTCACTGGAGGCAGCAGGCCTCTGGCTGTTGTCAGCTTCGTGACAGTATTAAGGCTGATGTTGCCAGTGATTTAAAAGAGATGTGTCACGCCAGGTTGGCAGCCTCTTCAGTATTCTTTCTGGTTTTGGGACTAGTCTGATATTGAATGTACAAAGTCCTGAAGCCTGCAAGACACACTTGGCCCATGGGTTGAGTATGAAAGGGAATAATGAAGAAAAACTAGAGCTACCTTCCGGGAGAAATTTCTATTATGGATTTATGAAACAGTCTGTAAGCACCAGATAAATACAGTTGTGTGAGTGTAAACACACTAAGTCGTGCTGTGGCAGGGAAGCCTAATTTACCTCTTTTAAACATGAATGGAGAGAAGATGAAAAACGGAAAAATGAAACTTTTCTTTCCTGATTCAGACCTGCGAAGTTCAATGTTACTGCTCGAGCAGTTCCGTGGTGCAATTTATGTCGGTTGAGGTACTGCGCCATATGTGTGAATGCTTGTGGAGTCAATGCCTTTAGTAGCCAGACTGTTTTATCCACAGCTCTTAAAGAGGTTTCCTCAGAAGGGGAAGAAAAGATGAATGTCCATTTGTGAGATAAAAATGGAGCAAAGGGCGTGAACAGTTGTAAGTGTTTAAAGCTAGAGAGGGCATTACCTGCTCACTGCAGCCATTACTTACTTTGATACAGTTCTGTTGTATTTTCTGATGTGCATTATCTAATACTCTCTCCCCTGCTTTTTATGCAAGACAGAGGCTCAGTGATTTTTTGCTGTCAGTGGTGAATGAAATATGAGTGGTATACAGTCATTGTAAATTAAGTTTATAGCATTAATTCGGTTTTTATAAGACAAGTTATTAGTAATGGAGGTAACTGTATAATTGTAAAATGTTTTATGAACGCAGTAGCCCTCTAAATATATCTTAATCACTGTCTTCAAATTACCTTTCAAAATTAAAAGCGTGATCCTGAAAATATTTATAACCAACCCCTAAGTAGCATCATTGATTCCACTTCTTTCTGAGAAGGAAGCAGTAATTCCAGGTTTACTTTCAAGTGGGCCTTAACAGCAGAATTGTTAAAATGTTTTCAGAACGGTCAGATACAACTAACATGCAAGTTGAAATTAAGCATTTGAGGCATTTGGCTCTGATTAATGTCTGATAGCTACTCTAATTAAGATTTGAGGCAGAGCTGTATTGTTTGGTGAAGGTCATAAAAACCTTCCATGTCCTGGAGTCTTGAAAGGACATGATGTAAAAAAATGTATTTTACTGATAACTAAGAATGTAAATGTTTAAAAACCATGATGGAAATAAATTAGCTTTACATGTAAATGAGATGTACAAAACTGGTTACAGAAGAAATTAGCCTTTTTTATCAAACAGTGAACAGAGAATAAATGAGGATATAGTTTTCCGTTTTTCAAGTTCAGTTGATAAAGTACAGTTTGTCTTACATACTGAGATGAAATATGATTTTTTTAAATAAGAATTCTGCTGTTTTGCACACTGCTAAACTCGTCAGTGTTGCTTCCTAAGCATCAGTCCTGTGTAAAAGTATCATGTCACCTGCTTTATCGAAGAAGAAAAGAGAAGTGCAGCTCCTTCCTTTTACCTCTGCTGCATAAAGGTGCTCTGACCACCTCTCTGTTTTGACGTGACTTCCGTAGACATATGCACAGATGGTCAGCAAAGAAAAGGAAATTGCTTACAGGCACTGGTTTCCAAGAGATGTGTTCTGCATATGGATGCTCATTTTCCACCCCTTCACTTCTTCTTTGTGGTCTTTGGATGTCATAGAATCATTTAAGTTGGAAGAGACCCTCAGTATCATAGAGTCCAACCAGAACCTAACTCTAGCACTAAACCCTGTCCCTAAGAACCTTGTCTAAACGCCTTTTAAACCCCTCCAGGGATGGTGACCCCACCGCTGCCCTGGGCAGCCTGTTCCAATGCCTGACAACCCTTTCCGTGAAGAATTTTTCCCAATATCCAATTTAAATGTCCCCTGGCACAACTTGAGGCCATTTCCTCTCATCCTATCGCTTGTTACCTGGGAGAGGAGACCAACCCCCTCCATGCTCCGACTTCCTTTCAGGCAGTTGCAGAAAGGGAGAAGGTCTCCCCTCAGCTCCTGTTCTCCAGGCTGAAAAGCCCTAGTTCCCTCTGCTGCTCCTCATCAGACTTGTGCTCCAGGCCCCTCACCAGCTTTGTCGCCTCCTCTGCACTCTCTCCAATATTTCAATGTCCTTTTTATGATGAGGGGCCCAAAACTGACCCCAGGATTCGAGGTTTGGCCTCACCAGTGCCCAGCACAGGGGGACGGTCACTGCCCTGGTCCTGCTGGCCACACTATTCCTGACACAAGCCAGGATGCTGTTGGCCTTTTTGGCTACCTGGGCACACGCTGGCTCACGTTCAGTCACTGTCAATCAATGTCCACAGATCCCTTCCCCCCAGGCACTTTCCAGCCGCTCTTCCCCGAGCCTGTAGTGTTCATGGAGTTGCTGTGACCCAAGTGCAGGACCTTGCACTTGGCCTTGTTAAACCTCATACAATTGGCCTCAGCCCAACGCAACGATCCAGCACATCCAGATCCCTCTGTAGAGCCCTCCTGCCCTCCAGCAGATCAACACTCCCACCGAATTTGGTGTAATCTGCAAATTTACTGAGGGTATTCTCAATCCCCTCATCCAGATCATTGATAAAGATGTTCTTGGGTTCTTCAGAGAACTGCCAAGTGGGGAGCGTGTACCACGCTTTGTCCTCAGTACGGAGCACGAGGAAGCTCATTGATAATGTTGACATGACAAAAAAGCCAGAATGTGTGCAGTTTGTGTGTGTGTGCACAGTCAGCTGTAGAAAAAAGAATAATTTTAACAACTAGCAGTGATCACTGTTGAAAATTGCCCCTCGCATTGTGTAAGTGCTTTATAAAGTGCCAAGTTTGAGGAAAATTCTCTCTGTTGTTTATAAGTCCTGATTCATGCTTAAATGAAAAGAGACTATAAATGGTCCTGTGTATTGCATCTGTGAAATTATACCTAAGATGACACCCTGAATTTTACAAAGAAAATTCAGTATGCCTTAGATACTTGGAATTATATTGTCATTTGTGAAAAACATAATGTGGACAACAATGATGGTGCCCTAAGCCAGTTATTCTCCAGCTCTGTTGACCAATTGCACAGGCATAGCTGAATCAGCCTCTGCTGCTTTTCTGGAGCACTTTTCTTACTTATGGATGTTCTTGGGTTCCAGGCCATTCCCTAAGTAAGATGATATCTTATTGGAGGTTGTGAGTGCCAGAATAATTTATGCAAGTCTGTTCTGGCCATCACTTTTCCAAGGAAGTGATCTCGGTTTGGGATTAAGTGGTCTCAAAGTTGCAGCCCACTCAGAATATCCTCTTTTCCAAGGGGTTGACTGGAACTCTACACAGTGCAAGGAAGGAAATATAGGTGTACAGCCAGTAAATCTGGGAAGAAGTCAGTCTCCCCAGCAAAGACAGCTGCTTAGAGTGGGCTCTGCAACACTTAAGTTCGCTTCCCCCACAACCCACCCCTCAAAAAGTTTTTGTCTTCCACAAGGTTTCGACTTAGTAATTTTTGTGCGTAATTCCCAAATGTCTGGAAAGACTGCAGGGGAATCTTGGAAAGGAAAAGGAAAGCTCTGCATTTCTTTCTTGAAGAAAAATTGTAGTGGATCAAACATAAAAATGGAACTGCAGCTGGTGAAGTTTTGTATATCTTCATTGTCCTAAAAACTGAATCTGCACTGTTTCATGTCTTTAGCAATCTTGCCTTTAATATTGATCTGTGTTTATGATAGGGCTATTTTTTTTCTTTTTTCTCTGTAACATAGTAAGCACGTTACAACTTTTAATATGTAGTGGGAATTCATTTAGGACTGAAGCACAGATATTTAAGTTGAATTCTTCTCTTGTATAGTTGAGAAAAACACTCAGATTAAGGTGTTGAATCCTTAAGCATGGCTCATTTGGCAAGATGTGACAGAACCAGTTCTTTTTTTCTTGTTGTTGTGACGGTTTAACAATAACCTAACAATTTAGTGTGTTATTCTTTAGGCAATGCAGACCGAAGACACTGTAAATTCCGACCAGATCCTAACATCCCTCTGATGTTTAGTGCTGTCAATGAAGACTACCTTGGGAGCGGATGGTCACGAGGACACATGGCACCAGCGGGAGATAACAAATTTTCAACAGTAGGATTTTTTTCTTTCTTTTTAATTTATGTTTATCAGTCGGAAAGGGTCAGAAGACCCTTGAAGTAGTGTGTAATGTTCCTTTTGCAGTTTTGAGATGGAACGTGGTCTGTTTATTGACTCAGAGTGACGAGGTCTGTTCCTGAGTGAGCACTGTAGGATGCTCTCACAGTCTGCTTCAGGCATCTAAATGAGGCGCATCCCCTGCTGACATACCTCTCTTCATTACATCACACCTATATTAACTTGTTTGGCAGAGATGGTGTGAGTATATCTTGTACTGTACAGCGTTAAGGAAGTCTTCTCAACCTCTTGTATGTCACATTGTCTGCCTGTGAAATGAAGATTATAACCTTCACCAAACAAACCCTGAAAGTGTGTTCTGAAGCTCAGTGAAAGGGAGACAGGGAACGATGACTTCATTCTGGCTGACGGGTGCTGAGATGTTTAAGGCTAGATTGGGCAAAGCAAAGATGCTGTTAAGTAGTGTTCTGTATTGGCAAGGGGATTGCCTGGATGATTTAAAAGGCTTTTTCATTTCTGGCAAGGCGTATGAGGTAAATTAGAACCTTCTTTTGCCATAGTTCTTTCAGTCTATAAAATGTCTTCACCTGCCATTTATTTGAGCTGTAAGAAAAGCACACCCTAATGCCTTGGCTGACTAACAAAGCAGCCTTGGATTTATTGGATCCTCTTGTGAAATGTGCCTAATGCAGCAAATTGTCAATTAAGAAGCAGTTAGAATTTGTGTTTCTGCCAGGCAGAATAGAATGCAGTGAGGCAGAGTGACAGCGCAGTGGCATGTGGTGGTCGAAAGAAAAGTCATTTTATTTCTACTAGAAGTGTCTTGGTGGTTATTTATTTGTGAGATCTGGGGGTCTTTTTCTGGTGAACTCTGTGTGTGCAGAGAGATCCTGGACCGTGCTTGAAATGCAATGAGATGATACAATCTTTCCAATACAGGATTCGAAAAATGTAATTTCACAGTTTAATTAGCGCAGGTAGTATTTGCTCATTATCCTAAGGAGTTCTGTCAGCCCCTTCACTTTGAAGAAGTAGTATGTGAAAAATATTGGCAATACAGGACTTAGGAAGATTCTGGGTTAAGACCTTGGAAATGTTTTCTCCTGTATTTCCCTGCATAGATGTAGTTTTTTAGCACCAGCTCCTTTGCATCTTGAGCTATATATGCGGGCTTCAGTTCAGAGGGGTTCATGGCACTTTTTGAAGATAAAATTAAGCAGATGCGTAAATGTTTGACCATTTGGATCTCTCAAATCATTACATCACCTGCACATTATACATTTGTAAAATATTGGTTAATATTTTCGGTAAAAACTTTTCTTGCAGTGGAAAGAAAAAGCTAATCATCAGGCAAATTAGGCAGTCAAATAAATGAAAAGCATGGGTGAAGGCATCCTTCCCATTCAAAAATAAGAGCAGCTATTAATAGTTGCATCCAAAAGCATTAAAAAAATGACACCAGGTGACATAGTAATTCATGTGCCTCTAAAATTAGACATTCTCATGCTGTGTTTCTGTCAAAACAAAAATCGAAGTAGAGACATTCTGCACGGTTTGCACCTCATTATGCACCTCTTAATCCAAAGTAATTTTGTAGATGTTCTGATTTAGGCTTTATCTGCTAATCTTAAGACTAAACTAGAAGTGGATTCTGATCTATAAACTTATAAAATATGTTTTCAGCTTGTAGATGTTTCAATTACACTATATTATTTTCATTTTCTATGCAGAGAGCTATGGCTGAAACCTTCTATCTGTCTAACATCGTGCCTCAGAATTATGAAAATAACGCTGGATTTTGGAACAGGTGAGAAATTACTTGTAAGTAAACTAAGTGAAAAATATCAAGCAGTAGCACAAATCAAAACTGCTGTATTTATAAAGCTTCACATCAAAGTATTCTCAAACACTTTATAGACTATCTGTAGAGATCATAGCAACTTGCTCTGAAATGAAAGGCAGCTCAGTCCTCACGGTGCAAGAATAGTATAACGACTGCTTTAGTTCTGTATTCAATCAGTCTGTAGAGGACATTTGTTTAGAATAAATAAAATTACTTCTTCTGGCTGATATGGGTAAAAGGTACCAGGCTTAACGTGTTCTAAAACGTGTTCTAAAGGAAAATTCAGTAGAAGTAAGAAAAGAGTTTAGATCTTGCTTTAACATCTCTCCCTCAAAAACGTGCTTCCAGTGTGAGACCATTCACATCTCTCTATGTGGACATTGGTTCACTTTGAATTGGGGAACTGAGCGCTCCCCACTGAGTCGTGACTGCTTCAGGTCTTGGATGTTTCTTCAAGTGCTGGTTTCCAAGGATCAGCCAGGCAGGTTCTCTGTCACTTGTGAACACTGGCTAGATCGGTTTTGAGGTAAAATGAGTGGCTGATAAATTTACACTTTCTTCACATAGGGTTTTTATTCTTTCCTTCCTTTGAGCAGAGAAAAACATGAATAAAAGTAGCATTCATCCAGTGCTTCTTGCATAGGGCTTCCAGAATGCTGAGACTCAGAAACAGGAGGGGAAAATGATGTATTTCACAGGATTTGCTCAAGGGAAGGTTAGAAAAATTATGTACTAAACGTCTGTCAAAAACGCATCATCATTCAACCCAGGACTGCTTTCCGGTTTTACAAGAATGCCTATAAAATCATATGAAGCATTCAATAAGGTTATACTGTTTTATAGACAAATGAAATACTCTTAACATTTTAGAGATATGTTTTCTTTAATTGTTTTAATGCCTCAACTATTTGAGCATAAAATTTCCTTATACAAAAGCTAGGCATTTGTACCAATTTCAGGTTGGAAACCTTCTGTATTTCCCTTAAGCAGGATCTCTGCCTGATCAGGAAATCATGGGGAGTATCGAAAATTACCACTGGCACCATCAGCCCCACAATTTAAGCAGCTATTATCACTTTCTCCCAACCCCAGCGCTCTATCCCCACGGTTTAAATCCGTGAACAAGATATTTATACCACTTGGTCTGTCAGTCTCTTGTTTAATCATAAACAGTTTTAAGGATACTATGTCTCTTGTGCGTTGTATCCCTTCCTGGCTTCAGTACTCTTTTCCTTTCTCTTTTTTCAATTGCTCGCTTCTTGAATTCTCTTTTGAGGAACAGGTAGGCAACAGAGTTGAGTCAGTTTAACAATCTCTTGCTTTTTGAAGTGGTATTCACCCTCCAGCCATGTGGTTTTGCTGCTTTCCCAGTTCCAGCTCTGGTAGTAGCCTGACTGCAGCCAGTCACTCCATCTGCTAACACAGTTAAACTGTTTTGCATTTTGTTTTGCTTGGTTATGTTTCTGCCAGCTTAGAAATCGGGATCAACTGGTGAGATGAGTGCAAGAACCAACACAGAAGATGGAGTAAGACTGTTGAGCTGGGGAAGACATGGGGAGCAGTAGGAAAAGGGAGAGCAGGACCGCGTCTTTCAGCAAGCTGTTAGGTAGTAAGCTATCAGGCTGGTTCAGTGCTGTGCTCTAACTGCACCTTAGTACATATTCCTCCTTCTCTTCCCACCAACAGCATGCTGCTTTCTTCCCTGATGTTTGTCATTTTCTGCCTTGTTTTGAGTGCGATTTCATGGTCACTGTAGTCCGATCTCTGTCCCTGCTTCCACCAAAAGGAGTTTGCTCCGTAGCTGAATTTATTCCCACTCTTTCCATGCGCAAGGCGGTGTTTGTATTGCCGGGCTGTGAGACAGCCTGAGGAGCTGAGCTGCTTGGAAGCAAAGCTGATGACAGCAGGAAAAAAATCAGGTTGTGGTCAATGCTTTGGCATATTGCATGCAGCTCACTATTACCAAAGAAAAAAGGGCTCATTCCTGCTAATTCTGATGCGTGGGGCTCATTCTGGCTAATTCTAATTTGTGTAAGCTGATTTAACTCACTAACACAGCAAAAAATGGTTTGTCCATTTGAGTGCAGCTGTATCTTCAGTAAAGTACCAATGGATGCTCACAGCCTGTGATTTCTGTAACACTTGGGGTGTTAGATCAAAGGCTATAATCTTTTGTTTTATGTGAAATAAGCATGATCCAGAAACCTTCTTATTTGCAGAAATATTTTATGCTGTAAACTGAATCAATTAGTTTAAAAAGCAATAATAACATTAGTATTTCTGGAGTTACTACTTTATTTTTAAACAGTTTTCTGTAAAAAAAAACAGACTTAGTGGGAATGACACGTAGAAACTTTCTTAAGTACTTTGAGCTGTGGAAGAGCTGTCAGTTGCAGGACATCGATTCCTTGGGGAGGAACAAACAAGTCCAGTAATGTGGTAAAACTTTTTAAAGTAAGAATACAACAACCTGCTGTTTGAACCAAGTATTTTACTAATCCCAAGTGACCATCAACAATATCTTTCTAGGGTCAAGTGTGAGAGTAAGTAGAGAACTCAGATTTTCAGGATAGGTGGTAAGACTATGGAAACCTTTTTCAAATGTGTGCAATGACAGGCGCCTATCTGTAAATAAGTGAACCTGGGACAAGTGGGAACTATGATGGGCTGCATTTTACCATCTTTGGCTTGTGAGTCAGTCACATGAGTTTGGAAATAAGTTCCTAAACTGTCAGTAGTTGATCTTGCCCTTCACAGTATGTTTCAAAGATTATTATGTTAAGTTTTGTCAGCTGACTTTATCTGACAAATATATTCCAGAATGGAAATGTATTGTCGGGAATTGACCGAGAGATTTGAGGATGTTTGGGTAGTTTCTGGACCTCTGACCTTGCCTCAAACAAATGATGATGGAAAGAAGAGTGTTACTTATCAGGTATGTTATGTATGTTGCTGGGTTAACAGTGCAGTGGTGATACTTTATTTATTTGTTTAAAATTTAGATTGTAGCTTGATAAAACAACTATCTTAGTACATGCAACATGTCCAAAATGTCTAGTACTACTTGGTACAAGTTCAGGAGAGATGTTATATCTTTCCTACACATGAAAAAGTATAATTTTAAAACAATTTGTTTACAAAGAGAGATGTATTAAATGCCTGGTCACTGTCTGCAGTAAAGCTGTTTTCTGACTTCTATAATACATGACAGTAAGCAGAGAGTGGGTTTTGCTGATGTTTAGGTATCTATTCAGTCATGTATTGATACATTTTAGCAATGGTGCGATACAAAGGTAGTGTGAGTTCTGCAAAACTACATACCCATGCTCCATTAATTTCAAAAGCAGTTGTTTGCTGATATCCCATATGCATCACAACTGAGATTCTGAGCATCCCAAAGTGAACTGAAAGACTTCATTCCGGTTCAGTAGGTTTTAGGTGAATGTAGTGTTATCACTGGTCTGTGATACTGATACCCCCCTGCTTTTGGTTCCCCGTTTTTATTACCAGCTTAAAATACTCTGAAGATTTAGGATTGATCATGCACAGTCTCTAGAAACTGTCACTGATAGACAGATAGCAAAGGTTCTCAAGTTGAGAGATGAATTTGTTGCTTGTCCTGACTTACCCTTGGTAAGCACGTATTTACACATCTGTAGGATCTGAGCGTAGTAAGGCATCTGAGTAAGTATTACCTCCTGCCCCTGCTGTAATGAGATGTTATTGCTGTTTTCAGTTCCTAGATGAAAGCTAGCATAATGCAAATAATAAATGCTGTATTTTGTGCCTCTTGAAAAAACACTTTTCCTTGGAAATAAGTACTCGGATCAACGGCAGCTTCAGCTCATGAGTGATTCAACTGTCCAAGCAGTCCTCTGAGGAGCAGTGAATGAGCTTGCTATAACAAACCCGTTTCAGAGGGATATGAGAGACACAAAAGAGAGAAATGTTCAGCTTTCAACACTGGCTTGTTTAGCGGTAAAATTTAGGCGCTATTTCTCCATTATAAATACACAGCTGATTTCCATTTGATTGAACTTGGAACTCCGTCATGACAGAATGTAGTTTTTCCTGTTTGCTTTTACCTTTTTACTTCTTTAAAAACTGTCCCTCATGTCCTCACCTGCACATCTATAACCTTGACTGTGACAAAATCACAGCTTTGGTTTTGGGTTGTATTATTTTATTTTCCAGACAGTCAGATATGCTTAGGAAAATGTAGTAATAATAATTTATCTTTTTCACATTCAGTGAGAGTTCCAAACTTAAGCTCTCCCCACATCTTTGTGAGGAAGGTGACAACTGTGCTCGTTTTCGAGTGGATAAATAAGCCGTGGTTAAGGGATATGACCAATGCCACATAGAATCATAGAATCATTTCAGTTGTAAAAGACCCTCAGGATCATCGAGTCCAACCATAACCTAACTCTAGCACTAAACCATGTCCCTAAGAACCTCATCTAAACACCTTTTAAACCCCTCCAGGGATGGTGACTCCACCACTGCCCTGGGCAGCCTGTTCCAATGCCTGACAGCCCTTTCTGTGAATAATTTTTTCCTAGTATCCAATCTAAGCCTCTCCTGGCATAACTTGAGGCCATTTCCTCTTGTCCTATCACATGCTACTTGGGTGAAGAGACCAACACAGATGAGTTTGAAAGCTGGTAAAGCCAGCTTTAGACTGGGAGCGGTTCCTTGCCACCCAAAGGGAGAGTGCTGACTTCGCTCTCGCCCATTATACTTTACAGTCCTCTCCCTCATCTGCCAGTGTTGATGACTCTCAGATCATTCCACAAGATGTTTAACCGTCCATACTGGACTCTTTGTTTGCTTATTGGGTTTGTTTTCTACTGCTGTAGAAAGAAAGAGCAGCGTACAGAGGAGTCCAGCGCTTACTGATGCCAGCGTGAGATGCATCTGAGAGCACACAGCTGGGAGCAGGAGGGAGATTTTTCCTTTAAACAGACTTGAGCTGAGTGTTTGGCTTATTATCATGCAGAATGGTACCATCAGAGTTCTCCTGGCCTGCACACAGCTTGCTGGAATTTGCCTCCTTGTCACCGTCAGGATATTGCATTTAATTTTTTATCCCTAAATATGTGTATTCATCTTACATAGCAAAGAATTAAAAATCTTGAGCTGACTTGAACATTTTATACCTGGGAATTATTTTCCAGGAAGCAGGTGAATCATTTATCAATTGCATTTATCGAGTGCTTCACTTTAATTTTGGTCATCTTTATTCTAGTTTTTCTCTAGAGAAAGTGTTTACTTAGAAGAGGAAGCTTACATTTTCTGAAAAATTATAGTGGTTTTGAAATGTAAATTTTAGTATTCCACGGGTAAAAATAAGAGCAGGCACTTCATCTTACTGACTTTATTCAAAACAACTTGATACCAGGATACGGTGATGGAATAGTAGTGGCACATCATGTCCATGCTGCTTTGGTTCTTGTCTACTGCCAAGATGTCTTCATCATCTTTGGGTTCAATGACAACTCTGGTCTTTTATGAATGTTTTATCAATTTTAGTCTTAATAGAAACTATGAAGTGAAGTTCAGTGTGAGATTGAAAATGGTAGGATGATGGTATTCATGTTTTCATTTCACCATTTGGACACATTAACAAATCCTTTACGCAGCTTCCTATGGTGAGATTTGTTATGTAAGTTAATTAGTATATAAGCTGTATTTAAGTACAGATAATGCTGTCTGCAAGTAGGAAGAGCAAAATGTTGATTTTGGGAGTTTGTTTTAAATATTAAATGATTTTATTTGGGTCTTCTTTGGTTACACTTCTAAGTGTAAAGAAATACAGGCTGAGAATTGGGTTTTTTTAGTTTCAAAATCTCTTTGTGGCACAAGTTCTCATGCTTGCCATTGAAGTTGTCCTTTGGGGAAAGAAACTTCAGAGTGGAGCGGTGTGTTGGTTTTTTGTTGCTGCGGGTTTTTGTTTGTTTCCTTCTTGCATCAACACACTTAGAAGAGGGAACACAACCTGTCAAAGCACTGGAGAGAAGCTCTTTTCAAACAGATGCCTCGGATATAATTGCAGTCATTGCTGTTGATTTTAGTAGCCTGGATTCTGCCCCTAAACCAAGAACACTGAGAGTTGGCAGCTGAAGGAGATGAGAAGGTCCCTCTTAGCTGTGTTTCCGAGTGAACCCTGCTGGGTTTAAACAGGTGACTTAGAAATGAAAGGCTTTTAGTCCTCATTGTTTGGGCTTATAAAGCTGATGTGAGGAGGTGTCCGTTTTCTTTGTATGTGCTCTTTAAGGAGAAGTGCTGTAGTACACACAATAGTGCTGAAACTCACAACCGATCATCTGGCAACGTGACTTAAGGCCAAGCTTATTTCTAATGTTTTTCTTCTCCTCTGAGACTAGAACTGTGGAAAAAAAGAAAACACAGAAGTACTACAGTGAATGTGTCTGCATTGATTTGTTTCAGATCCTCTATTTAATCTTAGTTTCCTTGTTTTTGGCTAAAGGAGTGGTGAAGTGTGTATCCGTGGCTTTACAGGCTGGTGTTTTTCTCATCAGACATCCAAAAGGGTTATTTTTAGATCACTATAGAAGAAAAACAGAGCATCAGTCATGGCATTGTTCCCAGTTTTGCTTGGACTCTGGTACCATTTGCTGTTTAATTCCAGAAAGGGAATTAACCTCGAACTCCTTAGATGCCAGCGTTGTTCTATCTGTTGGCTGAACTTGCTGTATCCTCAGATATGTTCTGTCATTTCATCTGTCTCCAGCAGAGGCTTTTACTGCAAAGAGTAGCTTGATGACTGTGCTTGGTATCTGAAAAACAGATTTTGAGAATATATGTAAAATAGAATGCCAACAGGAAAAATCTGTTCTGTGTCACTGGAGAGGCAGATGCAGGTTTTTCATCGGTGGCCAGATCAAATCAAAATGACATTGTCTTGTTTTATACATTAGTGTTCTCCACTGACTGTCACTTCAGTGATTTTCCTCTGTCAGCAGATTTGGAGTTCGAAATACAAATTTTGCAATAATTGTACTATGTCGTGCTCAACGCTCCACCCTTCTTATTCCAAACGTCATTGTAGTAAATACTAATCTAAGAAGAATTGGCTATGCTAGGTGAACAGGAGTACAGTTTAGATACTATTTTGTTTGTTGTTAGAAGACATTTACATGTACTTTTTTAGCAAAATTCTGCATTCATACTGATGCTGTGCCTGCTCTTTCATTTTCAAAATGGAATGACTTAGCCAGAGATGCACAACAACTGTACCAGAAGATAAACTTACTTGTCACCTAGTTCTGTGGCAAGTCCCCGACAGCCAAATTGCACTTCTCAAATTTAAGATGGTACATTATGGTTTTCCCCGGTCAGCTTTCAGAAGTAGTAGAGGTTTTCTCCAAGCAAAGAGGCTACACAGGCAACTAAGGGATTTAGGTCTGTTATACAAGGCCCAGAAAACTTATGTGCGAAGGGCTAGACTGGTGTAAATGGCCAGAGCTCTGTCAGCCCTAAATTTAGATATGATGTACAAATGCAAATAATAGGCGGTGGGTTAAGACTGGAGCAGAAGAGACACCAAAGGTGCAGGATAGATTTATTGGGTTGCTTTTATTTAGCCCTGTACCCATCCTGAAGGGGATTTTTATTATAGGAAGAGCAGTGATAGAGACTTCAGTGGCTTCATTGTTAAGTAACCTAAATGGCTTTTGTGGAAGTAGGAGTCTGTCATCATGTAAATACGGTATCATAATTCATATATACACCCCATGCTCTTTATTAGGGAAAAAAAAAGGGAGTTGTCTGTCTTTCAGTGCCATAACTATGTATTTAGGCATGGCTCTTTTTTTTTACCATCTCTTCTTTTTGCCTTCTTCTTTCTCTCTTTCTCTCTTTCTCTCTTTCTCTCTTTCTCTCTTTCTCTCTTTCTCTCTTTCTCTCTTTCTCTCTTTCTCTCTTTCTCTCTTTCTCTCTTTCTCTCTTTCTCTCTTTCTCTCTTTCTCTCTTTCTCTCTTTCTCTCTTTCTCTCTTTCTCTCTTTCTCTCTTTCTCTCTTTCTTTCTCCATTTTTCTCTGTCTCCTTTCCTTTCCTTTCCTTTCCTTTCCTTTCCTTTCCTTTCCTTTCCTTTCCTTTCCTTTCCTTTCCTTTCCTTTCCTTTCCTTTCCTTTCCTTTCCTTTCCTTTCCTTTCCTTTCCTTTCCTTTCCTTTCCTTTCCTTTCCTTTCCTTTCCTTTCCTTTCCTTTCCTTTCCTTTCCTTTCCTTTCCTTTCCTTTCCTTTCCTTTCCTTTCCTTTCCTTTCCTTTCCTTTCCTTTCCTTTCCTTTCCTTTCCTTTCCTTTCCTTCCTTCCCTTCCCTTCCCTTCCCTTCCCTTCCCTTCCCTTCCCTTCCCTTCCCTTCCCTTCCCTTCCCTTCCCTTCCCTTCCCTTCCCTTCCCTTCCCTTCCCTTCCCTTCCCTTCCCTTCCCTTCCCTTCCCTTCCCTTCCCTTCCCTTCCCTTCCCTTCTTTCCCTTTCCCTTTTTCTCTCTCTCTTTCATTCTCTCTTTCTTTTTTACGATTGCCAAGTGATTTGGCAGTAGCTATCAGACCAGCCATAACAAATTACGTTTTCCTGAAATTCGTACATTTGCATTTTGGAGTGCTTGGCTCTACAGTGTTATTGCAGATTGTTACTACGACTTTATCTGTAGTATTTTCTATTTTCTGCATCGCTAGGTCTGCCTTCACACCCCTCAGTTCTTCTCAATGCCATTTGACAGAATTCTCTCAAATATTGAGGAAAAAACACTATCAACAGAATCGGTGCTGTCTAACACAAACGTGCAAGGAACTGGAGTGAAAGCAGTTAGTGCTGTCACAATGATTAAGTAAATAAAGTTATACATATAGCAAAGGAAATTTTTATACTGCCCGAAAGTCTGTTTCTATACAGAATTTAGTATCAAATTATAATAAAACTCTGGATTGTCAAACATGGGGTCATATTTGGAGGAATGATATTATCTACAGTAAAGTATCTGATGGGTCTGGTCAGTATAATTCCTCAAGTTACAGCTGAAACAAAACAAATCCCTATTCAGAGAAGGTTGCAGTCTTGTTTCAGATGGCAGGAATGATGTCTTTGATTTCTGTCCATCAAGAAACATGATGGAAATCTTAATTTTTTTCTCTCCAGATGTAGATGGAAGTACTGTTACATAAAGAGTTGTATGTATGCTTGTTTTCAGTCAGTTCTGGCTTGCAGTATGGCTTAGTTCTACACTCTGGTTATTACAGAAAGTGAAGAAATGGTTACTGGACCATAGAGGGAATTTCTGGAGCTATCATGGTGTATTTGATGGTGGTGCCCTCTGATGCAAGGACTCTTCAGTGTGTGCTGGCAGTTAAGGCGTGATCAAGAGTGATTCTGTTTAGCAGGTTCTAAGAGAATCTCAGATAATTGCCAGTCCAGAGCTGGCTCTCACTGATGAAAGGCCAGTCTAGTCCCTTCTGCTAATTCTCTCCATGGCTGATTTTCATTTTCTAGTCACTAGGCTAGGTGGCAAAATACTACTTCTAGATTTCTTCCAAAAAGTATTCCTACCCTTTCAGACAAAGAAAATTTTCTTACCACTCTGTGAAACTACAATTTGAGTATAAAATGAAAATATGGTAACATTTGTGTATGTTTTAAAATTTCTAGTAGGAGTAACACTCTGTTTTCTTCCAATTTCTTCTGTTCTTTTGCTCTTATTCCTGTTCTCCTGTTTATGTAAGAATGGAGTTTTCTTTCTCATAAACTCCAAACTCTCATTTGTAGGGATGGCTTTACCCCGTATTTATGTGACTGCCACCATGAAGGTGACATTAGTTAATGCCATGTGTTTAAACTTAACCTAAATACCATTAGAAAATGTCTTCATTATTTGTTATGATATTTAAACACTCCACAAATACTATCCAATTTGTCCTTTCTGCAATTTTAAAAACTATGACCAACCCAAAATCATGAGGAAAGCCAAGCTTAAGACAAATCCCCATCCAGTGACTTAGCTAATGAGACTGAGTTTATCAAAGCTCACTGAGTTCTCTCTGTTTCAAGAGATCATGTTGCCTCTGCACTTGTCTTTATCTGCCCTTGTGATCTCTTTAAGTTTGTATAACTGCTTACCAACACTTTTATTGTTTTAGCAATATGTAAACATCTCTAAATGTCAGGAATTGCATACGTTTTAATGGCCTGTCCTCATGACAGCTGTCCAGGTTTAATTGGCCATGGAGGAGTATAACAAATGTATACACACTTGTGGAATGTCAATAACAATGTCAATAACAATAAAAAACCCAATAAACACTCCGCTGAAAATGACATTATCATAATGTTGCATAATTAGGTGACACCAGTTCAGTCTTAGGGCTTCAAGCCAGCACCAGATCACCAGAGAAAACAAGAGCAAAGCAAAAACTAAAGGAATAAGTGGCTGCAAAAGTTCAGGCAATGGACATCTTTATGGTGAACTTATACAGAAAGCAAAGAGAAATAGTGTCTGAAATTTCACATTGCTTTCCCAAATGATGATGGGAAGTATATTTAATGCTATAAAAAGAAGGCTTTTAGCTTGAGTGCTTTTTTTTTTCCTGTTTTGAGGCTGTTGAAAATTTGAAAGATTAAGCGAAATTTTATAGGAATAGCAAAATGAACATTTTCAAGGGATTACACAAAAATTTACCTTGTGGCGTGTGAAAGCATGTGGGACAGCAGTGATTTTTTTCAACAGAGCATTGTTCTATTTTCTTGCTTGTATTAGCGCATGGGTTTTTTTTTTTTAATCACAGATACTATTAAAAACTGTTGCTCTTTTCCAGCTGGGACAGATAGCTGTTTCAGACATCGATTGCTGAAAGATCATCTGCTGCCTGTGGATAGACCAGCACAAATCAAAGTCAACATCTGTGCATGGATAATCTTAACCCATTTTCTCTTTTGTTACAATAGGAGCATATGCTCTCTGCCTCTGTTCGGCATGCACAGAGATAAATGGGGTGGTGCAGATCAGAGTAGTGATTCAGACTGCTGTACTTAGGTAGGAAAATCCTCTAGGTGGCAATAGGAAATGAATTGTTGAGTTTGTTTTTCCTACCTATTGCTCCTGGTGCAAACTTCACTTCTGCAGAATCATGTTTTACATCTTGCCCTGGTTGCTGAGCTCTGTGCGGGGGCAGCTACAGAAACATTCGTCTGCACTTTCTATATCTACTGCCTTAAAGAGGTAAATTGTGGTATATTACAGAGTATAATGATGTAAATATTATTATGGCGTGCTCCAGATCTGCATTTCCTTTTATAACAAATCATCGGGTCACACTGGCTGCCTAAATTATTGGTGATATAACCTTTGTGTAGTTCACCATAAAGATTAAGCTGCAGAAAAAAGTATATATTGTTTGTGATCCATATTTACCCTGTCAGAGAGTTCAGGCACCCTCGTTTGATAGTATTGTCCTCCAGCAGAATGAGCTGGGGATAGAACTTTAATGTCCCGCTTTATGTAAGGAAGGGACACTTGCGGACTCGAGACACTTGGCAGGCTGACATGTGTTAGTCACTTTAACAGTGTCAGAACTGAGCGAAATAATTACAGTAGTAGTTTACTGCTGTTCAGAGGACTAGTATAAAACCTGAGCCCTACTTAAATTTATTTAAATCCTCGAAAGAGAGCTTCTGTGGAATTGAAACAGTATATAAATTACATGTATCTCCGTTGCCTGTGTAGAGTTGAGTTGGACTCGATGATCCTTGTGGGTTTTTTCCAACTCAGGACATTCTATGATTCAATGTATTTGGAACTACATTTCTCAAAAGACCAACCTTTCCTTCATTTTGAACTATTATTCCCTTTACTTCTTCCCTTCCCTCCTTCTTAGGAGCATATACTATGCATAAATGTGCATTATTTTGCATAGACTATATAGATTTGCATAATATTACATAAGCACGGGTTCAGTTTTCCCTCAACACTCTCTTCAGGCGTTCAGCATTTCCATTTCGTACCTAACTATTCTGTGTGCAGCTCTATTCATTTCCCAGCAGTTCTATCCACCCACTCCGTCCTCCGACTCAATCTCTGTTCCCTCTGCTCACTCAACGCGCATTCACCTGTTTGTTTTACGTATGCCACATATCCCTTAATTGGAGATACTCGTAGCAGCTCCATCTGTGTGTTCACCCTTCCTCTAGGCTTTTGTACAACAGAGGATGCTGGTAGATGTGTGGGAGATGTTGAGAAGGGGAGCGAGCTGAGCTAAGGAGGACCTAGTATGTACACATTTATATAGACTGGGGAAAAAGTGTGTGAAAAGGGCTGGAAATGGCAGCACAGGCCATACAGCACAGGAACGCTGCAGGTCAGGAGGCTGGATAGTTGGGCAGGGTAAAATGTAATTAAATGTAACAAGGGCAAGTGTAGAGTCTTGCATCTGGGCAGGAACAACCCCAGGTTCCAGTATAAGTTGGGGAATGACCTGTTAGAGAGCAGTGTAGGGGAAAGGGACCTGGGGGTCCTGGGGACAGCAGGATGACCATGAGCCAGCACTGTGCCCTTGTGGCCAGGAAGGGCAATGGTACCTGGGGTGTATTAGAAGGGGAGTGATTAGTAGGCCGAGAGAGGTTCTCCTGCCCCTCTACTCTGCCCTGGTGAGACCACACCTGGAATATTGTGTCCAGTTCTGGGCCCCTCAGTTCCAGCAGGACAGGGAACTGCTGGAGAGAGTCCAGCACAGGGAAACAAAGATGCTGAAGGGAGTGGAGCATCTCCCGTGTGAGGAAAGGCTGAGGGAGCTGGGGCTCTGGAGCTGGAGAAGAGGAGACTGAGGGGTGACCTTATTAATGTTTATAAATATGTAAAGGGTGAGTGTCACAAGGATGGAGCCAGGCTCTTCTCAGTGACAACCAATGATAGGACAAGCGGCAATGGGTACAAACTGGAACACAAAAGGTTCCACTTAAGTATGAGAAGAAACTTTTCAGTGAGGGTGCCAGAGCCTGGCCCAGGCTGCCCAGGGAGGTTGTAGAGTCTCCTTCTCTGCAGACTTTCAGACCCACCTGGACACCTTCCTGTGTAACCTCATCTGGCTGTTCCTGCTCCAGCGGGGGGATTGGACTGGATGAGCTTTTGAGGTCCCTTCCAATCCCTGACGTTCTGTGATTCTGTGATTGTTAGTACAAGGAGCATTTGGGGAATGCGGTTTAGTCTTGCTGCTGCCTTCTCTCAGGAGGTTACAGCAGCTTCAGGGCGCTGCACGCAGCTTTGTCCTTGTAGTTTAACGCGAGCTAGCGATACAACCACGATCGCTGCTCGCTCCCTCCCTCTCCCCACCCCCAAAATAGGGGAGAGAATCACAAGGGAAGGTAGAAACTTGGATTGAGATAAACACGGTTTAATAAAATAACAAAATAGTAATAGTCCACTAGTAAATATATAAATAAAGTAGAAATAGAATCTAAAATAAAAAATACTCAATGCAAATCCTGATGACCTCCATCTGCACCAAGCAGCCAGTCCCAGGAAACAGCACCTGGACCCAAAGCTGATTCCAGAGAGAGAAAAGAGGAAGAAGGCAGAAAGGCCCAGAGGCCTCTGCAAAACATCAGGATGGCAAGTGGCCGAACTAAATGCCCTGAACAGAACTCCCCTGAACAGGTCTCCCCTGAGATGATTAAGGGAGTGGAGCACCTCCCTTATGAAGAAAGGCTGAGGGAGCTGGGTCTCTTTAGTTTGGAGAAGAGGAGACTAAGGGGGGACCTTATTAATGTTTATAAATATATAAAGGGTGAGTGCCATGGGGATGGAGCCAGGCTCTTCTCGGTGGCAAACAATGATAGGACAAGGGGTAATGGGATCAAGCTGGAACACAAGAGGTTCCACTTAAATTTGAGAAGAAACTTCTTCTCAGTAAGGGTGACAGAGCACTGGAACAGGCTGCCCAGGGAAGTGGTGGAGTCTCCTTCTCTGGAGACATTCAAAACCCGCCTGGGTTCCTGTGCGACCTCACCTAGGTGTTCCTGCTCCAGCAGGGGGATTGGACTAGATGATCTTTTGAGGTCCCTTCCAATCCCAAACATACTGTGATACTGTGATACTGTGATACTGTGAGAGGAGAGGAGAATGCGAGAGAGACCGCAAAATCCCGACTTTCCTTAAATACGTAGCATAACGCTAATGGGATGGAAAACTTATTGATCAGTTTGGATGTCAGTCAAGCTCTGCCCTGTCTATACACCCCTTCCTCGATGCCTCACACCTGTGGGCAGAGCTCAGGGTGTCCTTGGCTCTCAGACTAGAGCATTTAAAAACATTAACTCTGTCCCGGGGTGTTATCTTCTTGTTCTCAAACCAAGTCCAAATAATGACCGTGCTAGCTGTGAAAAAGAAAGGTGTCTAACTGCATGAAGAAAATGAACCCATTTTCAGTCAAACCAGCACAGTCCTTCTCTTCCCCCCTGCCCTGGGAGTGTGCAGGGGGTGGGATCACCATGCAGACTCACCCCCAAAACATTTTATGTACTCCCCAGATTGAGTGCCACCTATCCCAGATAAGTTAAACTCCCTTTTAACCTACCAGATACAGCAGCATGTGAATGCATAGTTTTCAGTATATTTTAAAATTACCTGTGCATCAGTCAGTTTTGATTATTTATGTCGTCAACCCTGTATAACTCTGGTTTCACCCACACAGAATGCTAAATGCAAAGTGCTTTGACACTTGGTAGGCCTAGTTTCCGTATCAAGACTTCTGTTGTTGAAAGGGAATGTAGATTTGGCTTATGGCATTTATTTAGCCCTTATCAGTTTCAATGACCATTAGATGTCGAGGCAGAGCTTTATTTAGGAGAAGGTTGGTGGCATAAGCAAGATCATTTTTGTTAAAAGAAACAAAAGCTTAAACTACAGTGAAGCCATTAAATAGCCTAATTTTAGAGAAGGGGAGGAAAATATTCTGTAACAGAGTAAAGAAATCTAAGAGCACATGTTTGCCAGAGACAGTAGTGATGTTACTACTATGTTATTGTGCAAAACATGAATAAACTTCATTTATCAGAGGTTTCCCTTTCTCCTGAAGGTACTTTCTCTGGTTGTGGTCTAACCAGTAAGATTTAAAGACCGGTCACTTAAAAAACTGGCAACAGAGGTAGAAGACACTTCAAGAAAGAATTCATAATTGAGGTTAGTTAACTGTTGGAACAGACTGAAGTGAACCTTGGTTCAGTAGCCACAGGCAAAGTTTAATTTTAAAAATGTATTTTCTTTTGCAGAAGTGCTGAATACTCTCAGAATGAAGTATACATGAGAAGTGTTTCTTTTCTGATTGAGTTATACTGAATGTATGAATGGACAAAGCATGTCTGAACTGAAATACTGCATTAGTTTGTAAAATACTTTCAGTTAATCTGATCAGTTGTGACAGTGAAATAAATATCTGCTTTCTCTGAAATTGTATTTTAAGTGTACCTAACAAAAGCTGTTAAAAAATCAAAACAAGCAGTCTTTGTTTTGGCAAGTATTGCAAATATTGGAAATACTACCAAATTACTGGATTTTCTGTATAAAACAAGATGCCTTGTAGTTTTTGTAGGGCGTCTGCATCTTTTTCTTCTGTTGCCATTAGAACAAAAGTACAAGTTTTAGAAGGGTAGTTATACAGAAGGATTATGCAAAACTCAGATTTTCCATGTGTGAGCTTGTTACACTTTTTTGGCGTGGCAGATTCAGTTCAGTGATATTGAAGGAAAAAAAAGTATGCAGGCATGAGCATCACTTTTTGAATATTGGAGAGATTACATTTATCATCAGTAGGTATATTCCCTGATACAGTCTGCTCTATACATACGTGTATGAGCTTTCAACTGATCTCATGTGAATTCAGGGTCCTGATCCTCCCCGCTTGGTGCTTCAGTTAAACTCCCAGATCCTGGTCTGGGTGCCACAGCAGGAAACCCAACATGGACAAGTTGAATCATAGTGAATTTATGGAAGAAATAGGTGCATTTTCTTCAGATAGACTTCTCTTCCAAAATACCGAGTCACCAAATGTACTTTTTTATATCCAGGTCTGCTCGAAAAAACACTTACTTGGGCAACATAGTTTTTAAATACAACCTATGAAATAGATATAGAAAAAATGACTGACAGAAGATAGCTTACGAGTTGATTTAAAATGGATATTAAAACCCACATGATTAGGAACTCTCAGGTCAAGAAGTTATTGTTACTGAAAACAGGTTTGCAAGTGTTAGTGGTGTGGTGCAGTATGAGCGAGAAGATCTGCCATCCCCTTCAAGCAACACTTGGAGATGTGCACGAGGATTGGGGAACTGGGGTTTTGGTTTGGTTCCAGTTTAGTTTCAGCTGTAACGAATTGCGTCTGCTTGGGAGGTTTGAGTTTCTTCTTCTACCAAAGCTCCTTGTTACAGATCTTTACAAATATTTAGGCAATTACTGATTAATCTTTTGAATTTAAGCCTGTTCTTAACACTATAATATTAAGTCGGTCCTGTCAAAGGAGAAAGGTAGAGAACCTTCTAGGAAAGGCTCTCACCAACAGTGGCTGAATAACCGTGCATGAAGTGTTCTTTGCCCTGCTTTGCTTGTTTGAGAGAGAGATTCAGACATTAACTGAGTTCATTCCTGACCAGCTATATAAGCAGCTACAATGAAATGGTGCTTTCCAGCTCTGCTCCAAATCTGATAACATTGCACATGATTTTGATGTGTAGTTACGTGCTGTGACTTCTTTTTAGAGGGAGTAGAATTAGTGTCACATATTTTTCCTGCCCCCCTCAACTGATAAGATCCGTTTCTGTAACATAACTTTATTTTTGACAGGTGATTGGAAAGGACGATGTCGCTGTGCCATCCCACCTCTACAAGGTGATCCTTGCCAGACGGAGCAGAACGTCTCCAGAGCCCTTGGTACTGGGGGCTTTTGTGGTGCCAAACAATCCCATCGGCTTCACTCACCAGCTGACCGAGTTCCAAGTGAATATTGAAGACCTGGAAAAAATGTCGGGTTTAGTTTTCTTCCCCCAGGTGGACAAAACCAAAGATGTGAAAAATATCTGTGAGGTGGATACCTGTAAACTGATGGGATTCAAGGAATTTACGCTGTACATCACTGCTCGAAAAGTGCAGAGTGCCCGTACGTTGCACCGCTTGGAGAAAGTCATGTCAGAGCTGAGGGAAGCAGGAATTGAGCCTGATGAGTATCTTCTAAAGCTTCACAAGAAGAAGGAAGAAGAGTTAGTGCAGGAAAAACAAATAGCAGCTAGAGAGGGGAAAGCTGGCTGAGTACTTATTCAAGAAGAATTTTGGGGTTTTGTACTTGAAAAAAAGAGTCGAAGGCAAACAAAGACAAGGGCTCTATGAATTCTCCTTTTTTTAATTGTGAAAACAATAAAGAAACATTTGGAAGTTGTTGGATTTGGAATAACGTTCATTCTCGTGTAACATGATGCACGCACGTGGTTTGCTGCAGTGTTTAGATGCGGGAAATGAAAATGAGCCCTTTCTGGCATGAATAGATTACAGGACCTCCAGAAAAGGCTTTGTGCTATTTTCCAAGCGAGACGTCAGACTTGGGCTTTGTATGGAATCCCTTCTAGGAATATTATAAAAATAGACGGTAGACACCTTGGGAGTGTAACTGGAACATGTTTAAATGTAATTCCGCCTGCAAATGACTTTCAGTATGATGCCGTAGAAGCAATGGTGCTTTTGGGGATTTTTAAAAATTAAATTACTTTAGAATTTTTTTTACTTAATCCTCTTTTATTAGAGACCTGTAAGACATAATCTGAATCCCTTACAGTCTTTCCTTAATTGTGTTAAACCACATTGTCTCACCTCTCCCGACCTTGTGTGCTTTGGATACTTTAGCATGTCAGTTGCTGTCAAGTGTTGTCATTTGAAACAGGCTTCTTCATTTCCTGTGTAATTCTGCAATTTGTTTTAAAAAATAACAATAGAAGCAGAGTTTACACAAGTTGCTACCAATGGAGATTGGGCCTTCATAAATTACAATGTAAGTTTAATTTTTCACTTTCGCCACTAAGGTTGGGTAAACTTGTTTTCTTGCCTGTTTTTTGTTTTGAGAGGTGAACACTGTGGTCGTCACTCACTGGCTTTTTCCACGTGTCTTTAGTCTAGAAACTTCACAACAAAACTTCTACGTGACCACAGAAGATTGATTAAAAATGCATTCCCAGTTCTGCTTCAGGAGCAACTGAAGTTGCTCAGGTTTGCACCTGTTTGGGAGATTTAATGAAACTATGTTTTTCATTGCAATTGTACTTCATTTGTGTATCCATCTTCAATTTCAGACATAAGCTAGTGTGACTTCTATCCTCTGAGATTTTACATCTGGAAAGAAAGAATAAAAACTGGCAATATTTAGATTTTTTTTTTAATAGTAAAACTCTATAAATTTGGAGAGTTGTGCCATTAAAACACCTTCAGTAGTTTTAACATGAGAGTTAATAGTTTCTGCGAAGGGTCATGTAGTGCCAAGCTGAATTGGGCTGTTTTCAAAAAGGATGAATCAGGAGCATTATTTGGATGTTGTGAATCATCAGCTGGATGTTCTAAAACCTGTATAGTTTCCTTCATCTCAGTTCAGTTGGAGTATCCAAAAGTAGATCACTTTATAAAGCAGTTACGGTTCCCATGACACTTTTGTGTTTGCCAAGAACATATTTACAAAATCCAGACATTTAAAAGCAGAGCAGTGTGACTAGTTAAGGACATAATAAAAGCTTATTGCCCACGTAAATTAGAGAGAAGTTGGGTGAAATCCTGACAAAACGTTTGCTCATTTCAATTTTAGCCCAGAATTTGGGTTGTTAATCCTATTGAATGTAATGAAAACAGCAAATTGCAAAACAACAAGCCACCTCTTCCTTTGCAGAACGTGGGAGGTGTCTGTTGCCTGGAGTAACAAAGTGCTGGATACTTCATGTGCCTCTTGATGGTCTTGTATGTGCTTTGCTGGAGTCCAAGCAGATTTTGGCTCTGCGGTGGTGTCACCCTTTGTAAAAGGTACCTGGTCATTGCTCTTTGCATTGTCTTTCTCCATCGTTTGAATTATTTGTATTTTTTAATTCGACCTTCCTTTTCCTCTCAACGCTTTCAGCTGGGAGGTTACAAATCTCTCCTGCAGTGCTTGCACACACCTACAGACAGCTGAGACACATCTCAGTGCTACAGATACATGTCCATCCATAGCGAAAACCATGGTTCGTGGTATCACCAGTTGCATACAAAGAGCTCCAGGTACCCTGTTGCCCTGAAAATGAGACAGGGGTTTATATTAATTTTTCCTCCAAAAGATGCATTAGGGCTTATTTTCAGGGGATGTCTTATTTTTCCATGAACAACAATCTACATTTATTCTTGAACAAAAAATCAACATTTATTCAAATATAACCATGTCGTCACATTCTGGAACAGCATCATAACTCTCCAAACGCTGAATTCCATCGGGAATTTCTTGTGACTCTATTTCCTTTAGAACCATTGGCCCCAATTTCTCATGTCTAGCAATAGCACCTCTTGTCCATGTCGCCTGCTCATAGCTCATTGGCAACGCAACTCTTGGTTATCTGTCTGGTGTCTGCTTTTCTTTGTGAAGGGTCTATTTCTCCTGCTGCATTCTGTTGCCGATTAATTTTACTTATTTACATGTATAGCTGCCTGAACACTATATAAATTGACTTTTTAAAAATGAACTCTAACTAGGGCTTATTTTTGGAGTAGGGCTTATATTTTGAGCTTCCTCAAAAATCCTGAGAAATCACGCTAGGGCTTATTTTTGGGGTAGGTCTTATTTTTGGGAAAACAAGGTATCTTCTCTTTCTGCTGACGCTTTACCATTATGGCAACTGCGGACGTGCCATGTGTGACTCCGCTGTGGAGCCCCACTATGGAGACTCTGTTCCTCTCCAGGCCTTGTGTGCCCCCTTGAATTCCTACAAGCTGCACTTAGCACAATTTTCGTGCCTTTCCGCATAGACTTGACTCCCTATATATACAATTTTGAGCTCTGAGCATTCCCCAGTTCCCCTTGGAGGGTGGCAGCAGGTGGGGAACACTGAAACCCCTTCCAACACTGCTCTGTGCCAATGAGTACGTTCCCCTGCTCACCTTCTGGTGTCCTCATCTGAAGTGGAGTCTAGTGTGTAGCAAAATTATGCTTTCTTTACAATAAGAAGTATAAGACAAGTAGTAGTAAGGGGGTGAGGCTTTACATGCTTATTTGAGCCATGTCTGTAAGTAGTGGTTTCAAGATCCTTCATGAGAACTGTGCTCGCATCTGTGTCCATCTGTCATTCCTTTTGCACATTTAATCACTTCCCTGCGAGCACCTGCAGGGAGGGTACGAACCTCTGCGATGCGGTTTAGCAGGAGCCCTGGAAATGGAGCAATCTGTTCTTTGTTTCAGTATGTTTGTTTTAAAAGTTAAATAACTGAATCAGAAGGGAAGTTGGTGACTGGGCTGTCTGCAGTGATTTTCTGATACCCCCGATATTTCTGATACAGTGATTTTCTGATATTCCCTTGACTAGTCTACTCTTGGTTGCTACTTCTAGGCTTGAATCAGGGTGTAAGTGATGGTAAATAGGAGGCTGTGGGGGGTGCAGGAGGAGAGCTCGCTGCACTTTTGGTATGTGGCCTTTTGAGGGCAGACTCTTTCCATAGTGTCAGCCTCTGTGGCCAAAAATGATGGGGCACATGAATCTGGTGTCCCTGGCCCATAATAACTGTCTTTCTGCTTGTGATACTAAGAGAAACACTTGGAATGAGTTGTTGCTTTGACTGTTATATTGACAGAAGTGCAGAATGAAGCTAATCATTTTTCCTAGAGAAGGGTTTTGACAATAATGTTTGGAAGTGCCTGTAGATTGACCACCCCGGTTGTGTATCGGGCTCCAAAGACAATTTCAACTCCAGCTTCTTCATGAATCTTGTTCTACCCAAGGATTTAACCCTGTGCTGCTGTCTTGCAATGCAGTTGCTTTCTGTCTGTAAACACAACTTAGGGGAGGGGAAGGGATTTAAAGTTCTGCTTTTTATTTTTGTGTGGTTGGTTCACTTTGAAGCACCATTTTGCAATGTTTGGTTTGTCCTGCAGTAGTAAAGATGGGTCTTGTGAGCTGGTTATGCTAAGTACTGTATTAACCTGAAAGTGTGATGTGTATAGTGGGCAACGACTCAAAGGGGAGAAAATACACACCCAGAAATTTGAGGATTTCTTTCATCAAAGGGCTTCAGAGGTTCTGCAACACCCAGCTTTGAGTGTCCTTTCTCTCACTGGAATAATTTCCCTGACAGAGACACTCAGGTGTCCTGTAAAATAAATGGAGGCAAGTAGGTGACAAAAACCAGAATTTGCAGAAGCCGCTAATCTGCCCAGCAGTGAATTCTGGAGGAGATGAGCACTGTGTTTCTCAGAGGGTTTTCAGTCATGTTTTCAGACATGCTTTACTAGCCTTCTCTGATTCACAGAATCACACAATGTCAGGGATTGGAAGGGACCTCAAAAGCTCATCCAGTCCAATCCCCCCGCCGGAGCAGGAACACCCAGATGAGGTTACACAGGAAGGTGTCCAGGCGGGTTGGAATGTCTGCAGAGAAGGAGACTCCACAACCTCCCTGGGCAGCCTGGGCCAGGCTCTGCCACCCTCATTGAGAAGAAATTTCTTCTCAAATTTAAGTGGAACCTTTTGTGTTCCAGTTTGTACCCATTGCCCCTTGTCCTATCATTGGTTGTCACCGAGAAGAGCCTGGCTCCATCCTCCTGACACTCACCTTTTATATATCTGTAAACATTAATGAGGTCACCCCTCAGTCTCCTCTTGTCCAGCTCCAGAGCCCCAGCTCCCTCAGCCTTTCCTCACACGGGAGATGCTCCACTCCCTTCAGCATCTTCGTTGCCCTGCGCTGGTCTCTCTCCAGCAGTTCCCTGTCCTGCTGGAACTGAGAGGCCCAGAACTTCATGGATTGGAAGCTGCTGATCCTTCTAGTGGAAACTCCCAGTTTGTGCAAACCCCACCCGTCCCCAGGGCTGCTCAGCAGACAAGCAGCCGTGTCAGCCCCGGATGATTTGAAGGTCAGACACCCCCATCACCTGTGCCTGCTGAAACAGGGCAGCCTTGCTTTGGCCATCTTTTTGGGAGGTCCCCATGGTGAAGGAGCTCCAAATATGCGTCCCAGGTAGGGCCAGGCAGGTGGATAAACCAGAGCTGCTTAAGGATGGGATAGCCAAGGAACAGGGAGGGCATTCCTGGTGACAACTTGCAGACAACTGAGATTCTTTAACCTGTGCCAGCTTATGTGAAGAAAACCCCAAACTCTCCTGGTCCCGTGTGCTTGTTGCCCAGCAGTTAAGCTGGGGAGGAATTATATATAAACCCCAAAGTGCTCTTGCTAGTAACCTGGCTCAGTGGGGAAGTGAGGAGCAATTTTGCTGTTATTTTTGAATTGTCTTCTCCTGCGGTCACACAGGAAAAGCATTTCTCACCATGCAGCAAAGCAAATGGAGGAAAAGTTCCTTTTTCTTTCTTGTTTTTGATTCAGGTCCATTTAATCAGCTCCACCTACACAGTGGTGGTATAGCCAGTTCTCACATGCTTCCTAATAGCCATCTGCCTGTGCAATTAATGGCTTGTCTGCTTTTGCCATGGCTTGGAGGAAAAGACCGAACAGGAGCTTTGAGTATTTGCTTAAAATATCTGAAGTGTGTGTGGATGTTCTGAGATGGATACTCAGCACTGGCTGAGTAGAAAGCACTTACCCATATTGTAAAATATTCCAGAGCAACTGGCCTTTCCGATTGTGACCTTTGAACAGGGCAGGTTTCCCACCTGCCATGTGAAAAATTAACAGCTGTGGCAACACAATATTCCCAAAATACTCACTGAACGCGAGGAGTTTTGGTTTGAGAGGCAGGATGGCTGCCATCCTGGCGTCCCTGCTGCCACATTCAGGGGGTGGGGAGAGATGCGGAAAACAGGTCTGGAGCAAAGTGCTTCCAGCTCTGTTTAAGAAACAGCGTGGAGGTGTTTAGCAGACCACAGAAGCCAATTTAGCTTGCATCAAAGAGTAAATATTTCCTGAGACAACAAATAAAGACCCGTGCAAGTTTTCCCTCGCAGCTCGCAGGAGCTGATGGGGCCGGGCTTGGCATCGAGCAGCCTGGAGCTGGGGAGGGAATGGGAGCACCCACCGAGCTGCTGGTGCTCAACAGCGTCAAGTCCTGTCCCATCTTTGCGTGGATGTGTCCATCTGGAGGAAAACCAGCCTGTCTCCTTGCCAGTCTCCCTTTACACCCATGCATTAAGGCCAGACCTCAAATTCTGTGTTCACTTTTGGGCCCCTTATCATAAGAAAGCCCTTGAGGTGCTGGAGCGAGTTGAGAGAAGGGAACGGAGCTGGTGAGGGGCTGGAGCACAAGTGTGATGGGAGCAGCTGAGGGACCTGGGGGGTTCAGCTGGAGAACAGGAGCTGAGGGGAGACCTTCTGATCTCTGAACTGCCTGAAAGGAGCTTGGAGCATGGAGGGGGTTGGTCTCTTCTCCCAAATAACAAGTGATAGGACAAGAGGAAATGGCCTCAAGTTGCACCAGGGGAGGTTCAGATTGGATATTAGGAAAAATTTCTTCCCAGAAAGTGTTGTCAGGCATTGGAACAGGCTGCCCAGGGCAGGGGTGGAGTCACCATCCCTGGAGGGGTTTAAAAGACATTTAGATGAGGTTCTTAGGGACATGGTTTAGTGCCAGTGTTGGGTTAATGATGAGACTCAATGATCTTGAGAGTCTCTTCCAACCAAAATGACTCTATGATTCTATTCTGAAGAAAAATTGGTATTCCTTCCCCTACAGTCGATGCTCTTTTGTGCTGCAGTGCCTCCAAAAGTGGGGTGGCCATGTCCAAGCACCTGGGGAGCCACAATGGGACACAAAGCATGGTGAGTTGAAACCATCACTGGATTAGACAGCCTTCCTCTAAAAGTGGGCTTGAGCTTGGATTTGATTACCAGCTGCAAGGTTAAGCTAAAACTAAACAGTATGAAAGTAAAATGAGAGAACTGACCTAACTGATGGCGGTAGCAGATTGGGGGATGCCAAATTGTGTCCCTCAGCCATCAGCAGGTCCCTTGGGTTGAACCTGAGCTGCTTCAGTGGCAGCTGAAGGACCTTCTACAGAACATCAGCCTTGTGATACCACTCTGCAAGGAGCACGGTAGGATTGTCACCCTCTGCCTGTGTGTGTATATGTCCATATGTTGACCCCAAAAGGAGATGGGCAAGAAAGGTAAGGTTCGCAAGCACTTCATCTGTGATACCAGCAGCCTGTTTCCTTTCATCACATCATTCTCCTCCAGCTCTGGGTACTGGAGCTTCAGCCTTTGCCTGTCTTTATTTTATCTACACCTTCGCAGGCTGAATTTTGTCATCTGCAAGGAGACACCACTCCTCTCCCATCCCTGTGAATGAGGGAAGGGGAGAGAACATAACCACTCTCTGCTTATTTATTTAGGACATAGGGTCGCACTGAACTGAGCTCACCTCGAACTGTGATGTGCAGCAGCTGGAGCTCCAGAAAAAGCTGCTGGGATTCACCTGACTTGATTTAACTGCATTTTGAAGACAACTTTATTGCTACACCTATTGTTACACTATTACTGGGGCTGCAATCTAAAACTGATGAGGACCGGGTGGCCTCCTATGCCCCTAGGGAGAAACTGGTGTGCTCTGCTCGCTCCCTGAAATGCCTGTATACCAATGCGCGCAGCATGGGGAATAAGCAGGAGGAGCTAGAATCCTATGTTCGGTCGGGAGATTATGATCTGGTGGCAATTACAGAAACATGGTGGGACAGTTCACATGACTGGAATGTGGTCATGGATGGCTATGCCCTTTTCAGGAAAGACAGGCCAGCCAGGCGTGGTGGTGGAGTTGCTCTCTATGTGAGACAGCAACTACAATGTACTAAATTCTGCCCAGGAGCGGATGACGAGCGAGTTGAGAGTGTATGGATCAGGATCAAGGGGCAGGCTGGCAGGGCTGACACTGTTGTGGGCGTCTGCTACAGGCCACCAGATCAGGCTGAGGAAGTTGATGAGGCCTTCTATGGGCAGCTGAGAGTGGCCTCACAGTCACAGGCCATGGTTGTTGTGGGTGATTTTAACTTCCCTGATGTTTGCTGGAAGGACCATTCAGCCAGCCAGCCACAGTCCAGGAGGTTCCTCCAGTGCATTGATGAGAACTTCCTCATGCAGATGGTGGAGGAGCCGACTAGGAGAGGTGCACTGCTGGATCTCATCCTCACTAACAAGGAGGGTCTGGTCGAAGCAGTAAAGGTTGAGGGCTGCCTGGGTTGCAGTGACCACGAGATGGTGGAGTTCAGCATCTCATGTGGCAGGAACAGAATAGCAAGTAGAATTGCAACCCTGGACTTCAGCAGGGCTAACTTTGGCCTTTTCAAGCAATTGCTGGGGGAAATCCCATGGGCAAGACTGCTTGAAGGAAAAGGGGCCCAAGATAGCTGGGTGGCATTCAGTGATTGCTTCTTCCACGCTCAGGATCAGAGCATCCCCACACGTAGGAAGTCAAGGAAGGGAGCCAGGAGGCCTGCGTGGTTGAATAGGGAGCTGCTGGGTATGCTCAAGCAGAAGAGGAGAGTTTACAGGTCATGGAAGCAGGGGCTGGCCACTTGGGAGGAATATAAGGCTGCTGTTAGAGGATATAGGAAGGCAGCTAGGATAGCCAAGGCCTCCTTAGAATTACAGCTGGCGAGAGGGGTCAAGGACAGCAAAAAGAACTTTTTCAAATACATAGCAGATAAAACTAATACCAGAGGCAATGTAGGCCCACTGATGAATGGGGTGGGTGCCCTGGTGGCAGAAGATACAGAGAAGGCAGAATTACTGAATGCCTTCTTTGTCTCTGTCTACTCTGCCGGAGGCTGTCCTGGGGAGCCCTGTACCCCTGAGACCCCGGATGAAGCCAGGTCAATGGAGGAGTTTGCTTTAGTCGATGAGGACTGGGTTAGGGAGCAATTAAATAGTCTGGACATTCATAAATCCATGGGTCCAGATGGGATGCATCCGCGGGTGCTGAGGGAGCTGGCTGAAGTCATTGCTGGACCGCTCTCCATCATCTTTGCCAAGTCTTGGGAAACGGGAGAGGTGCCCGAGGATTGGAGGAAAGCAAATGTCACTCCAGTCTTCAAAAAGGGCAAGAAGGAGGACCCGGGTAATTATAGACCGGTCAGCCTCACCTCTGTCCCTGGGAAAGTAATGGAACAGCACGTCCTTGGTGCCATCTCAAGGCATATCAAGGATAAGAGGGTTATTAGGGGCAGTCAGCATGGCTTTACCAAGGGTAGGTCATGCTTGACCAACCTCATAGCCTTTTATGAGAATGTAACAAGGTGGATGGATGGTGGCAGAGCGGTGGATGTTGTCTACCTTGACTTCAGTAAAGCCTTTGACACAGTCTCCCACAGCATCCTCACAGCTAAGTTGAGGAGGTGTGGTCTAGACAATAGAGTAGTGAGGTGGGTTGCAAACTGGCTTAGGGAGAGAAGCCAGAGAGTGGTAGTCAATGGTGCGGAGTCTAGTTGGAGGCCAGTATCTAGTGGAGTGCCCCAAGGGTCAGTGCTGGGGCCAATATTATTCAATATATTCATTAATGACTTGGACGAGGGAATTGAGTGTGCTATCAGCAAGTTTGCTGATGACACCAAGCTAGGAGGAGTGGCTGACACGCCGGAGGGCTGTGCTGCCATCCAGCGGGACCTGGACAGGCTGGAGAGCTGGGCAGGGAATAACCTGATGAAATTTAACAAGGACAAGTGTAGAGTCCTGCATCTGGGCAGGAACAACCCCAGGTTCCAGTATAGGTTGGGAGATTACATATTAGAGAGCAGTGTAGGGGAAAGGGACCTGGGGGTCCTGGTGGACAACAGGATGACCATGAGCCAGCACTGTGCCCTTGTGGCCAGGAAGGCCAATGGCATCCTGGGGTGTATTAGAAGGGGGGTGGTTAGTAGATCGAGAGAGGTCCTCCTTCCCCTCTACTCTGCCCTGGTGAGACCACATCTGGAATATTGTGTCCAGTTCTGGGCCCCTCAGTTCAAGAAGGACAGGGAACTGCTGGAGAGGGTCCAGCGTAGGGCAACGAAGATGATTAAGGGAGTGGAGCACCTCCCTTATGAAGAAAGGCTGAGGGAGCTGGGTCTCTTTAGTTTGGAGAAGAGGAGACTAAGGGGGGACCTTATTAATGTTTATAAATATATAAAGGGTGAGTGCCATGAGGATGGAGCCGGACTCTTCTCAGTGGCAAACAATGATAGGACAAGGGGTAATGGGATCAAGCTGGAACACAAGAGGTTCCACTTAAATTTGAGAAGAAACTTCTTCTCAGTGAGGGTGACAGAGCACTGGAACAGGCTGCCCAGGGAAGTGGTGGAGTCTCCTTCTCTGGAGACATTCAAAACCCGCCTGGACATGTTCCTGTGCGACCTCACCTAGGTGTTCCTGCTCCAGCAGGGGGATTGGACTAGATGATCTTTTGAGGTCCCTTCCAATCCCAAATATACTGTGATACTGTGATACTAACTGCATTGTTATATTATTAGTATATCAGACTGACTGTCCTTTCCAGTCTAGAGAAATCTAATCAGGGAATCCAGCAGCGCTCACTTAGAGCTCAGGACCTCATAGCAAGAGATGTGCTGGTGACAGGGCTGCCTTTCCCCACTGCCACCCCTGACCGGGGGGAGCCCTGCAAATACCTGCCAGGGTTAAAGAGCAAACGGTGATTGCTTGGGTGTACATCTTATATCCTTTTTGCTTTGTCACAGGCATCCTGTGACGTCCAGCAAGTGTAACAGGGAAAAGCTGCACAGGGAGAAGCTGTGCAGGGGCAGCGAAAGGCTGTGGTGAAATATCCCCGTCCTCCTTTGTCCCAGCTTCAGTTTTCAGGTGTTTTAATGTGTGGGGAGAATGCTGTGGGTGGGAATGCAAAACTATGTGTTCACATGGAGTTGCAATCAGCGTGGGGCTGTGTGGGAGAGGAGTTCTGGCTCCAGGGTTATGTTTTCATTACATGAGATTTGTGCTGTAGTGAGTAGATTTCAAGAAAGAAATCGATGTTTGTGCTGTCAGGATAAGTCCCATTGGTAGCAGAGCAGCACTCTCGCCATCTCTGGGCTTGCCTGTCCTGAGCCCTTGCCAGGAGTTCGGTGTCCAAGGCAGGACATGTCTCTCTTGCAAAAGCAGAGACGTACTAGAGATGCTGGAGACCAATATTCAAACAATCCTGCACCAAATTTGCACCCGGGATTTGAACTCCAGGTTCCCACTGCCAGGGGTGGCACAGTTGCCGTGGGGGTGTAGGAAGCAGTGGGGCATGAACTCCCCTGTTAAAGCATTTCATAGAATCACAGAATAGTTTGGGTTGGAAGGGACCTCCAAAGCTCATCCAGTGCCCCCCCTGCCATGAGCAGGGACATCTTCACCAGCTCAGGTTGCTCAGAGCCCCGTCCAGCCTGGCCTGGGATGTCTCCAGGGATGGTTCATCCACCATCTCTCGGGGCAACCTGGGACAGGGTTTCACCACCCTCAGTGTAAAAAATTTCTTCCTTATGTCCAGCCTGAATCTCCCCCCCTTTAGATTAAAACCATCACCCCTTGTCCTATCACAACAGGCCCTGCTAAAAATTCTGTCCCCATCTTTCTTACAGGCCCCTTTTAAGCACTGAAAGGCTGCAATAAGGTCTCCCCGGAGCTTCTTGTCTCCCGGCTGAACAACCCCACATTTTGACTGTCCCTAAAGTGCTCAGAAGCTGTGGCTGTTGTTGGGCCAATGAGGGAGGCTGCAGTTCTCCCTGCACAGCTTATGGGACGTGCAAGGCTCCAGTCTCTGCCCCATGGAGACTGTAAGTGCCATGAAGAAGTGGGTGAAACTGTGCAGGAGTGAGTTTGGGGGCTCCCACAAAGCAGCAAACGTGAACAGGAGCCCCTGGGAGGTCTGGAATTTCCCATGGCTGTGGAGTCCTCAGCTGAAACCAGAGATGCTGCCACTGCATGTGCTAAGACTTCAGGGACCTGAAGAGTAAGCCAAGTGATAGGTTTTTTTTAATGCAAGATGTGCTACACACATAAAATACCAAGTTCAGCCATTCCCATGTTCTTTTGCTTGCTGATCTCTCCCCTGAGCACGACCTTCCTCACCTCCATGGTCCTCCTCACCCCCATGCACTCTTTCAAAGCAGCAGCTTCGCTTTGTTCTTGCCCCTTTGTACTCCTCCTCCATCGGAAGCTGCCACGCCGGAGCGGGCGCTGCTCTTACTAATAGCAAAGTAATCAATTTGAGTCACTGTATACATTAGTAATGGCCATGTAATTCTAGTGCAAATTAGGTTTGGGCAGGCTGTGAAGCCCGAGACATCTCGTCTTCCTGAGCAGAGCTTGGATTTACTGTCCTCTGGGGAAGGCCACGGCAAAATACCCCCCTCGCAAATCCTCCCTTGATTGGATACAGTATGGTCGTCTGATTAAAATTGTGCAGTGGTTCAGAAAATGATTTTCAGCCAGTGCTTCACAGTAAATTACTTTTTCTTTTTTTTCCCCTCAAGACAACAAATTTTTACCTCAAGTACAGCTGGATACCGAAACAAGAAACTCAAGGAAAGCAAGATGCGAAGATGGAGGGGGGGCCAGGGAAGCACCTCGCAGATGTGACACCCTGCCATGGGATATCCCCAGTGTGCAGACGTGCATCTCCCGTGAGCACAAATCCCAGCACCCCCTCCCATGGTGATACTGCCCAGTTCACACCCAGATCTCTTACTTTTCCCCCAGATCTGAGGGAGCTGGGGCTCTTTAGCTTGGAGAAGAGGAGACTGAGGAGTGACCTCATTAATGGTTATCAATATGTTGATAACCGTATGTTGATAACCATATGTCACATCAGCAACGTTTTGGATGAGGGAGCTGCCACAGGATCAGACATTATAGGGACAGGCGGGTCTCCAAGTGTCATTGGGATGCTCACGAGGAAAACAGGAGACCACATTCCATGGGTTGAGGGAAAACTGTGCATTTCCTCCAGAGACCGTTCAGTGTGAAGTGCATGGTTTTAACACCTGGGACTGGAAAACACTGCATGGCTGGCACTGGTGGGCACGTAGCTCCAGGGCTTTCCTGGCCCCAGGGCAGCAGTGGCTGTCGGGGAAGAGGAGAGGGTGGCAGGAGGGACACACATTCAGTTCCTCTTATTTACCTCCCTAAAAGGCTTGGTGATGGGCAAGACAAGGCATGTCAGGATGGGGGTGCCCCATGCAGGGGTACAGTGGTGGGTATCAGGATATTTGAGGAGATGCTCCTCACCTCCCCATGGCACTGGAAAACCTTGCCAGGGGCCTGATTCACGGAATCACGGAATGTCAGGGATTGGAAGGGACCTCAAAAGCTCATCCAGTGCAATCCCCCCATGGAGCAGGAACACCCAGATGAGGTTACACAGGAAGGTGTCCAGGCGGGTTGGAATGTCTGCAGAGAAGGAGACTCCACAACCCCCCTGTGCAGCCTGGTCCAGTGTTCTGTCACCCTTACTGAGAAGAAGTTTCTTCTCAAATTTAAATGGATCCTCCTGTGTTCCAGTTTATACCCATTGCCCCTTGTCCTATCACTATGTGTCATTTGAAGTGTCTTTCAGCAGGCGGTATACACTTGGACATACTCCAAGATGAAGGTCTGAATTTACCATTATTTTGGTTTGTTTTCCTGGAGGGACTGTGACAGCCTGGGGGAGTGGGCAATGACAGGCAATAAGGCAGCTTTATATACGCTATATTGAAGATGTATGTTTGCTTTCAAATGAATGTAAAACTGATTTTCCTCCCTTTTGAGAAAGAAAAGTTAAACACTGACTAGGAGTCTGTCAATGGCAATGAACCACCTGACTCTTTAACAACCATAGAAGTAGAAAAAAACTTGCATGTGGTAGAAACGAGTGGAGAATCTTTGTCACAACCGACAGCGTCTTCCCACCTTTGCTGCCGCACGGGCTCTCTCTGCTTTGTATTTGCTCTGTGAATAGTGGGTGGTGTGGGGGAGGGAAGGGCTGTTTATTAAATTAAGAAAAATCCGTTTCCCAGCAAATTGGCACTGAGCTGGAAAGGAGCAGCTCGGCCGTGCGCTCCTGGTCCCCGCTGCATCGTTCCTCCCTGGGGATGATTAGTGCCTTCGTCCGGCCAGTTTGAAATGTCACATTTCCTGCTGCAATTAGAAGGAGCTTTTATCCGCGGGATAGATGTGTGCGTCTGAGGGGGTGTTTTCATTCCCTCCAGGTGAATGTTTTAGTAAGCAACGTCCAACACATGACAAATACTTGAAAAGAAACATTTTACTATTACTAAAGACTGTTATTGCAGCTTTTACAACCTTTCAGAGACCCCATGGAACTTGAAAGAAGGAGTGAGCTTATAAAAAGCACCACGGTCTTGTTTTTAAGCTGGGGCACTGGAGGGAGGTGGTTTCGGTGTGCTTGGTTCCCAAAATGAGCTGCTCTCGCCCTTGCAGGTCTTGCCAACGCCTGCCCGCTGGGACCTGGCAGCAGGGGTTGTTCAGCCACCTCCAGGCAGCTGGCAGCAAAAGCCCACCACGTTTTGGTGGAAGTAAGGCAGGAGGTGCCAAAGGGCATGGGAACACACCAGCTCTGAGCCCTGCTCCGAGGGTGCTGAGCATCCCTTTGCTAGAGGGGGCTGATCCAAGGCAGTGGGGCTGCCTGAGCAGGGCGAGGGGCTGGAGAATCTGCTTCTGGGGACTGCAAGACAGCAGAAAACATGCTAGGAAAATGCATGGTCCAGGGCATCCTGGCTTGTATCAGGAATAGTGTGGCCAGCAGGACCGTCCCCCTGTACTGGGCACTGGTGAGGCCAAACCTCAAATCCTGGGGTCAGTGTTGGGCCCCTTATGACAAGAAAGCCCTTGAGGAGCTGGAGCGAGTTGAGAGAAGGGAACGGAGCTGGTGAGGGGCTGGAGCACAAGTGTGATGGGAGCGGCTGAGGGACCTGGGGGGTTCAGCTGGAGAACAGGAGCTGAGCGGAGACCTTCTGATCTCTGAACTGCCTGAAAGGAGCTTGGAGCATGGAGGGGGTTGGTCTCTTCTCCCAAGTAACAAGTGATAGGACAGAAGGAAATGGCCTCAAGTTTTTCCAGGGGAGGTTCAGATTGGATATTGGGAAAAAATTCTTCATGGAAAGGGTTGTCGGGCATTGGAACAGGCTGCCCAAGGCAGTGGTGGAGTCACCATCCCTGGAGGGGTTTAAAAGGCATGTAGTTGAGGTTCTTAAGGACATGGTTTAGTGATGGACTTGGCAGTGCTGGGTTAACGGTTGGACTTGATGATCTTAAAAGTCTTTTCCAACCAAAATGATTCTATGATTCTAAGAACAGCACTTGGGTACAGGGATGGCAGCATCTGGGCTGTGCAACATGTGGCACAGTTTCTACCACAGATGTGGCCCATGTTCTCCAGTGCTCTCTGTAAGACACCTGGGCAAAAAGAAATACATAATTTTAGGTATTTGAAGGGGTTCTTGACCTTCAGGACATTATTTGGACTGAAATTCAGTATTCTGATGGAGGGAGGTCTGAGAAAGTGCTCTTGCTTTTACAGTTACTTTACTCCAGGCTGCTGTTCTTCTTTGGGTGTTTGCACATTTGAGCACTTTTTACAGGGTAAAGTAGACCTGCACTCACAGTCAATTGTGCTGGCTCCATGATCCACCTTATCTTCTTAATGGTTTTTGTCTCCATTGTCTGCTAATGGCGCTACATCTCTCCCAAGCTCGTTTTCCAGGTTTTGGCCCCTGTGTTGATGCTGGCTTTAGCAGGTACTACAAATCAAGAGTGTAGAATCAGAGCAGGATCAACACATGGAGCCTCAGCTCAGGATGTTATCTTGATATTTGAATCCCCAGAGCTCTTATCACCTGACATCTAATGTCAAAATAGTGTCTTGCAGATAAAACATTGTCATTGTCTTCTGTTTTGTCATACCTCCCAGGGTTGACTAAACAGTTTGCTTCTTGTGAATAATTTGGCAATTACTCTTGCTCATCTGTGGGCTTTCCATGGAATTAGCTGTATCTTTTAGGTCAGAAACCACACAGAGAAAACCTTTTCTGTATTCAGGCTAGATGCTGCTGTGCTAGCAGGGAAGAAGTGTACTTGCTGTAGGAGCGGCTGTGGTGCTGCTGCATACAGCTTGGAGATGGTGCTTCATCATCCTCTTGGTGATACCCAGCTCAATAACAGCCAAAATTTGAAGTCTCCCAGTAAGAGTCTCAAAAGCCACCTCGTACACTGAGATAAATAACCCAACCTGACTTTCAGGAGTCGTTCTGTGAGATCAGGTCCTCGCTCTTCTACCTCAGACACAAAATAATTAGAAGACACATTATGTGGACTGCATTAGTTTGTCGTTGGTTTTTGTGGTAACAGAGACTGAAATTGTTCTGCTGCTGACCTGGTATTTATTTTAAAATGTGCTTACAACCTAAATTTAAGCACTGACATAAGAAAATCCTGCCCTTCGTTTTCCAAAGAAAGTGAAAGAGGATGAGGAAGAGCATGACGAGAAAAGAAATTTGTGAGGACTCATGACAAAGGGTGCAGATATTATGGGTCTACCAGCAATAACGTTTTTGTCTTACAGCCACTTCAGAGCACAGGGCAGAAACTCAAAAGAAAATACTTCGTGTACAGATTAGAATATTTTCTAAATCACTGTTATTCCGTGTTACCTGACATGTGTCCTACTACACATGTTCTGTATGTCCTACTACATGTTTGCTTGCACCATAGGCTGTGTGTTGCCATTTCACTTTTGGGGTGGCTTTGCACAGATCTCAAACAAGGCACCAGGTAATGGTCCAGGATTCTTATGGCTTGCAGGTAGTCCCCCTGCCACTTTTCCCTCTACCTTACTGTTTTTAATGTACTTTTCCCTCTTTCGCTCTCATTTCACTTGCTCTTCCCTGGTTCCACAGTGTTCTGGCGCTGCCTTTGCCCTGCAGCTCACAAGGTTTTGTCCAGACAGGGCTGATCTGCAGGGAGAAATGACTAAATTTTGAATATTCAAAAGGAAAAGCATGAAGCCCAACATGTTGGTAAGGGGCAGGCTTTAATTACCTACCCATTATTGGATTACTCCAGAGTAGAGGAAATATGACTAATGCTATGTCTGTGCCCCTGGCATACGACTGCTGTCAAATTCAATAAGGACTTATTAAACATCACAGAGGTGTGACTGAAGAAAATGATGAGCAGAATGTGGAAAATAGCAATCATGGTTCTATTGTGTGTGCTATGAATTTCTAATCTGGAAGGGCGGGGAATGTCTGTAGGGGAAAAGAAGGAAGAAATTGTTGTATTTTCCCATCAAAGAAAGCTGAAGATAGGCTTAAGGGAAAACCATCCTAACTATGAAGTGATGAGTGATCCTCTGGTCCAGGTGACCCTGGGGTGCTGCCGACTTTTCTCTCATGGCCTTCATGCATGCTAATCCTTGCTTCAAGCATGGCTTCTTCCCTTTACAGGAGACAGTCGATGACTGAGAAGCTCAGGAATGGTCCCAAGAGAAGAGACCAGAGCACAGGTCCATCCTCCTGTGTGTGGCCACCACTACAGGTTGATAGTCTGATTTTCTCTCTGGTCTGGGTATGGTGCATCTTGGGCATCCCAGCTCCAACTCTAGAGCTGGACATGGAGGAAGTCTGACTTGTAACGTACCCACAGCCTGTGGGAGGGGTGGAATAGAGGAGCTGTAGGTTGGAGCCTGTTCTTGCTGCTTAGAAACTCCATCTATCAACCCCCCAGTGAAACAGGTACCAAAACACACCCATCCTGCACAAGCTGGGCGGTTGCTCTCCGGTGGCATTTTGGAGAGCAGGAGCTCTGCTGTGATGACACAAGAGACTGCAAAGTGGTTGAAGATGTCTGGTGAGAGATCCAAACTCTAGGAGAGGCGGGAATTCAGGTACACATCCCTGCCTTGTGCCTCCAGACAGCTCACAAACAGCTTTTTGCCTTCACCCTTCAGCAATGCATCTCCTCCTGCTGAAGGCACAGGGAGCCCCGTGATCTAAACAGTCTGGGTCATTCTAGTGTAGCAAGACACGAAGTATTTTTGCTGTCTCTGTGCACGTTAATCAATCCAAATCATGCCCACAGCCTCCTGAACCAAACTCTTCCGAGATGCACTTTTATTTAGGAGTCGACACTGAAGACCTCTCTGGAGAGGCAGGGCCTGATATGAAACATGCAATTATCTCCTTGGAAGAGGTATAATTGTAGGGCCAGATCTGCTGCTAATGTAAAACCTGCCCCAACTGTGGTGACCCCATCGGGCCCATGCCAGCAGCAGTCAGCTCCATCCTCCCCGCGTCTCCCCTCGTGTTACTGGCTCCATCTTTAAAAAAAAAGACACAATTGGCAAGTGTTTTCCCATTTTTGTGCATTAAACGTTGAGAACAGCAAACAGAGGATTTACATCACTCCTCCTTTCAATACCTAACATCAGTATCTTCCTCCCAAATGAGTTTTTAACAGCTGTGTTGTTTCGAAATGCGGCACAGCACCATTAACAGCTTTCCAGAACAACTGTGTTACATTTAAGCAGAGCATTACAGGGCCAGCTACCATTTCTTCCAGGGATGCAATTAGGTAGGTGATGGAGCGTGATGCCTGGTCAGGTAATTGATCAAGTGCTGGTCAGCTACTGCCCCATATTAGTAGAACGATCAATGGTGATGATGCAATTTACTAAAAGAAATGGAAATGAAGGAACAGCAGGGTCAGAACCGGGTGCTCGTTGGGTTTAACAGGCATTGCTGTGTGCTAATGAAGATGTGAGGGAGAGAAAAATAAAAGCTTCAGCTTAGGTCGCTAGTTACCTGCTTACCCCATCTCTGCCATGGAGCCGCCTCACCTGAACCTGCTGGGTGCAGGGACCATGTGGGGAGAGCAGGGGTGTGTATCACAGCATGAAGATGTCCTGGTGGGCACCCAGCCTGGTCCTCTGCAAGCTCTTCCAAGGATGGAAAGAGTCACAGAATCACACAATGTCAGGGATTGGAAGGGACCTCAAAAGCTCATCCAGTCCAATCCCCCCGCTGGAGCGGAACACCCAGATGAGGTTACACAGGAAGGTGTCCAGGCGGGTTGGAATGTCTGCAGAGAAGGAGACTCCACAACCTCCCTGGGCAAGAAACCCTGACCTCTGTTGAGCAAGCCACATTGAACTCAGTTTATCGTCAATGGAGAGATGTGTGTGCATCTAGTCCTTTATGCACCCGTTTTAGGGTGGGATGAGTAGCATTTTATGCCCTGCTGTCTCTGGTGATAAGATTTCCCCGCTCATTGGATGCTCTTTGTGGGCCTCCTAGGCAGGGCTGCCAGTTTGCAGCACACCCGTGATGCAGGTTATAATTTTGAAGGCAAATAGATAGACACAACTGTCTCGAAGTCAAACGTGGAGTCAATGAAACCTAGAAGTCCTGCGCCCGTTGTGCAGGCTTAGCCACCTGATTAAATTATTCCACTGATTTTTTTTCCTTCTTTTCCTGTCGTAATGCTATTATTGCCTGCTTAATAAACTGCACATACTAATGATGCATTAACAACATCTACAGAAAGGAAAGTAACTGGGAATTTACATCTCTTGAAACTTTAACCAAAAACCTAAAAGCAAAACCTTAAAGATACAAATTTCAACATAACCAAAGTTCTCAAAGCCAGAACTCAGCTGCTGTCTAAACCCCAGGCTCTAAGTTTCCTATGGTCTACATTTATCCCTTCTTTTTGAGTTTCTATCAAAAAAGATACACCACTCTAGCCTATATAAAAAAAAAAATAAAAATAAAAAAAAAAAAATGTATAGAAACTGTTGTATTTTAGATGGTTTTCTGCACAGCGACACAATTGATCTGGAACTGTCCTCATAAGCATATGGATGACTGAGATGTGAAAAGCCCATCAGGTCCCTTTTTTGCTGTATTATCAGTGCTGATCTGTAACACTTCACATCAAAAGAGGCTGGTGGAGGGCTGTAAAGCTGTAAATTTCTTTCAACTAAAGCCAGGTAATGCATTACACCCTGCTGTAAGGATTAAGTGCACTGGCTGAATCATTAACATCACAGAGTCCACAGTGGGACTCTTATTTTAGATATTACATTTTTTTGCCAACCACACAGTATGTCAGAGAAAGGGAGAACAAGAGCACAAACCTCACCTCTAGAAACTATTTTCTTGTACGGCAGCAACTCTGTTGCTGTGATCTTTCACATATTTAGTTGAATTTTATGGGTGGAAAAGAGATGAGTCAGGCACATGTAACATAAGGAAAAAGAGATCGACATTAAACCGTAGCTGGAATTTGTGGCTGAGTCATAGGAACAGTTTCTAGATCAGCAAGACAAATTTCAGAGGTACAGGAGACATTCCTCCAAATACTGTGCTTCCCTCTAAAAGCATCTTGCTTGCAACCATTATAAAACAAATTATTTCTGATCAGGAAAAAATGGGAGGACATCATCCCATTTTATTTATTTTGTACAGTTTGTGAGAAATTTGAGCCTAGTAGTTGTCCTGTTCTTGTAGTGGGCAACTGACACGACTTTACATCCCTTTTTCTGTTTCTAGGCCCAAGCTTAATTTATGACCAATTTAAGGATTTTCAGCATTGATGGAGTACTAAATAAGAGATCTTAGCAGCAAGCTAAATGATGAAGTCCCTCATATGGTGTCTACTTAAGAGATGTTAAGGTTTCAGGATCTGATGTGTTCAGGCAAACAGTGACACGGAATAGTTTCAACATTCGTGTCATACACCAAAAGCCATTAATGAAGGAAGCGAATACATCAGCAGAGATTCTCAGATCTTGAGATAGTCAGGGCTCCAGCCATGGACTCTTCACCGTGGTCCTTTCCCACAAAGCTGCCCAGGGGAACCAGTTGGGATGGAGAGGTTTCCTCTGCCTCTTTGAGAAGTCTCACATGGGTCCGGTACAAACCAAAGGAGATACCCTTGATTTTGGTGTCTGGAGGAGAACGGGAACACCTTTATCTGCTGTTAACCATTGCTTTGGCCACAGCTTCCAGGAAATTCTGGCAGTGTGTTTGAAGCAACGTGCCCACAACAGAGAGAAGGACAAAGACTTGCTGGGCTTTTCCAGCTCCGATCTGTATGTGCTGCTGCCAGCTGGCTCAAGGCTCTAGCGTGGAGGCAGCCTTGAACTCCTTTTTCTCCCTCTTGCTTTTCCTATCTGTTTCCCAACACTTTTCATGCTTATCTATACACCTTTGTTCTGTCATTTCACAGGCAAGGGGACTCCTGAAGCTCGCTATGAGGTTTTTAGCAATTGGGACTTTTCTTGGCAGCCCTCTTGATGGTGCACTGGAAAACCAACGGTTCAGATCCCTCACAACGAAATGTGAGATGAAAGGGTCAGTGGCCTGTTTCTTTCTGGCTCATAAATACCCTCCTGACTCCCAGCTTTGTGGAGAGAGACAAAACAAGGTACTTGCTGGGCTGACCCCCCCTTCAGACATCAGTTGACAGTCGTTCTCCTGACTCGAGGAGTAGCCTGAGAAGGGAAGAGCGATTTCTGAAGTGAAAAGTGCCCCGTGATGAGATATGGGACCCAAAGAGACACAAACTGCTCCTGGACTCCCAGCCTGTGGATAAGAAACTCCAACTGACACTTACGAGTGAGTGGGGGAAAAAATGCCTAAAACCCATGTGACACTTATATAACTTCAGGCCTGGGATGTTTTTCTTACAAAGGAAGGACAAGCATTGCCAGGGGCAGCTTTCATGATAAGAGCAAGCCAATAACCTCTGAAAATGGAGAGTTACTAAAAAACAAGCCTTCGGGAGAAGCCAGGACTTTCCACATCAGCCTTGATCGTAGCAGGGCAGGGAGCTTGGGCAGCTGCTGGTGGCTCCCAAAACTGGCATAAGCCAATGACCTGAGATGAATGTGTGTTTTGGATGGTACATGAGACAGGCGGTAAAATTCCTTGGTGAGGGGAGGTGCTGAAGAGTGGGGGTACAGAAAAGGAAGGGGAGGAAGGTGCCATGCTGGGAATGGGGACTGACACCCCACCTTTGGAGCAAAGGAGATCTCCCCTGGCTTGGTGAGGTGGGCCCAAGGTAGCCATTTTTTCTGGGAGCTTCCTAAAACCAGAAGGTCCTCCTTACTCCTCGCAAGACTTTCAGTCCCCTCCAAGAAGCAGACTGGGAGAGCACAGGAACATTGGAGCAGATGACCTGCTGAGGTTCCTTGCCACCGGAGTTTTCCTCTGAACCTATTGGATTACATAAAGTTGGTGCTTAGGCTCAACTATTACTACTGCAACTTTGTAGATGGAGAATATATGACAAGGAAGGGAGATAGGGAGGATGATCACCATGGGCCACCTTTGAATGTACACAGGTCTTTTGCCAGGTGATCCTTAATAAGCTGCTGTTTGGTGGCCCATTAGCTGGTGCTGGTGGGCTAAGTCGGGCACGCTGCACTCAGGAGCTAACTGCCAGACTGAGCTCAACCTCGTCCAGCTGAATTTAAGCACTTTGGGACAGGTATTGACATTGGAGGGAGTTCAGACCAACACCTATGTTAGATGTTTGGTCTCTTCCAAGTTTTGGAAGAGCAAGAGATGCCTCCAGAGAGATGGCTTGGCACAACTTACCCAGGGGTAGGTGGATTCCTGCTGTGGAGTTTGTCTCCCTTCAGAGTTTTGCCTGTCCCCTCTATCAAAGGGGGCTAAAATATTAGAACCACATTTGGATTCTACGTTCCTCATCAAACCACATGCTGCAGCCTCTCATGCTTCCCTAGGAGTGGTGGGCCCACAGCAACCTGAACACAGACCAGTCTTCAAACTCACCTGCCTGACTGCTTGCGTGATTGCTAAATTGTTGGAGTTGTTCAGCCTGGAGAAGAGAAGCTCCAGGGAGACCTTATTGTGGCTTTTCGGTACTTAAAAGGGGCTGATAAGAAAGATGGGGACAGAATTTTTAGCAGGGCATGTTGCAATAGGACAAGGAGTGGTGGTTTTGAACTAAAGCAGGGAAGATTCAGGCTAAACATGAGGAAGAAATTTTGTACACTGAGAGTGGTGAAACACTGGCCCAGGTTGCCCAGAGAGGTGGTAGATGAACCATCCCTGGAGACATCCCAGGCCAGGCTGGACGGGGCTCTGAGCAACCTGAGCTGGTGAAGATGTCCCTGCTCATGGCAGGGGGGGCACTGGATGAGCTTTGGAGGTCCCTTCCAACCCAAACTATTCTATGATAAATCATCATTTATTTGCACTAGAGCAGTGTCTGGAGGCAGAACACGTCACTGCAGAAGCTAACACACAGGCTCAAAAGGGACAGGCCTTTATGCTTTTCAGAAAAGCATGTCCCCCACAAATAATTCTCTGTATTCCCATCTACTGATGTTTAACACCAGTGGGTCCCAGCTTGCTCCTGACAAAAAAGTCACCCTAGCACAAAGAGACTCTACAGGACTTGGGTGAGTCTTGTACAACTTCTAGGTCTTACTTCGAAGACACATTTCAATCTCAGCATTAGTGTCCCACATACATGCTTTCTGCTGTCTTGCAATTGCTTTCCTGCCCTACCTCTGTGCATGCTGTCCTTTTTGTTGACCGATACAAGGCAGCAGGAAAGCAGAGATGATGACCATGTCCTGTGCGGTGACAGCTCTCGTCCTTTGTGAGCTACACCCTGAAAAGCAGAAGCTGCCTGACCCTGGCATCTGCATTTGAATCACTCTCCTGTTCCTCCTCTAAAATCCCCACCTGAGGTCAAGCTTTGAAAGAAAGGTCAGTTCTATTTGAAGGCTTGTTCAGAGAACGACTGAATCACTTAACGATGAGTCATGTGAAAATTAAATTGATGCGAATGTTAATTTGACAACCTGAAAGTCTGTAGGGAGTTCCAGCCAGACCAGGGTCTTTGTGCTAATGCAGCTGTTCTTCTGCTGGCCTGGAGGTGGTTTTGCAGTAGGTAAACACGGGGTGGGAGAGACTTTCCTACGCCACAATTATCTTCTCTTCCCAGAGTCTGACTCATGGCAGGTATCTCGCAGGAGGGGAATCTCTGCAAAGAGCCCGGATTGTCACCATGTCACTGCCTGGCAGCGCTCCTGATGAGTGCCCGCCATTCTGGGCTGTTGGATTCTTTCATTATCAGCATCGAAGGTGCTGGACGCAGTGCTGCTGGCTGACTTGCAGAGCGGCTGAGCACTTCCAGCTCTCCTAATAAATCATTAACTACTCCAGAACGGTCGCTGAAGTGTACAAGGAAATAAGCAATTACCTCCTGCCCTAGAGGAGCAGATCCTGTCGAAAACAAGAAAGCGTCTGGGGATAACAATAAAACTCGAATAATTAAATGCTCTTTTACGTTTGCTAAATTCAAGATTATATTCATAATTTTACCCTGCCTTCCCCACTCAAAGTAGGGGATAATTAACTTTGAGGCATCATTGCTGGCATTGACCGACTCTCGCATCATTTGTGTGAGCGAAATCACGATGCTTTGCACCTGCTTTGCATGGAAGGGAATGACTAGAGAAAATGTAAGGAAAAGGGGAAGGAAGATCTTTGTTTGCCACATACAGGCAAAAGCCTTAAGGTTATGCAGCCAAGCTCACACAAGTGTGGAAACGCCAGAATTAAGGTTGTCTCTGTGGTACTTGCAGCCGAATGTCAAATAGATGCTGAATCCTGTACAAACGTTTAAGAGAAATCCATGTAAAGACAGGTTTCTTACCAAAATACAGCCATGCCAGAGCGCTACATCAAGTGACGTTTGAAATGCCCTTTATGTTATGATGGAATGCAGAAATAGGATGACTTGCTTTGTCAAAAGTAAAGTCCACTCAGAAAGCCTGAGTTCTTTCTATCTTTGCAAGTGATGGCTAAACTTTGGGACTTTTGTTTGCCCTTTGTCAAAAGGAAAGTTCTGGCCTGATACATTTTGGGTGGATTTTTATTTTTTTAAAAATTTTATTTTATTTTTTAGTTGTCCCACAGCTCAGGAAGCAGTTTGAAAATACTTTCAAATAAGATTTATTATATTGATTGTATACGTAATTAAGCAATTACTATAATTTTCTTAAACATGTACATTATTTACTTCAACACTGCTTCACTTTGAATGACATTTCTGGGCATCATGATGGGCCTCCAGTTAGTAAATAAGAGTTTAGAAGAATTTTAATGGGTAACATTCGTAATTAAATATTAAATGAAACACAACCCCAGTTTCCCTAAAGATAAATTAAAATAATATTTTCCTTATTTATGCAAAGTTTGTCTTTATACAAATATATAAATATAGAGGGCTTCATAAAAGCTCTATATATGTCTTACCTTTTCACTTCTGACTGGTCTGGACTATATTTGTGTTATTATTTCATTTGGGAACTGATAAACTGGTGTGGGTGAAACCCAATCAGTTCTAAACTTTGACCCAGGAGATTAACAATATTTCTGGAGCCTCCCCTGCCTTTTTTCCTTGGGGAAACTAATTTATTTAGTCTGGAGCAGGTGATGTTCTCAGTATTTTCTGGCCAGAGCAAAGTCCTGGGATTTCCATGGGGAGACTGAACTGGAGACACTTTCAAGACAAGAACTGTTCAAGACAAATAATTTGGACAAAGCTGGAAGGAAGTGCTAAGATAGAACTGAAATCTTTGATAATCATCCAGGGGCAGGGGAAGTGTAAAATACCGAGGGACAAGTTCTGCTCTTTTAATGTGTATTTAGCATCATCTCTCTGCAAGCAGCACCAGCAACATTCCTGCAGGACAAGCATGCTGGAGACATCTAAAATTTAAAATGTTCCATTTGCCTAAGCAGGAAAACAGAAAAGAAAAAAGTTTTCTCAGCATAAACAGGGATTCCATGTTTGCTAGGCTGCTTTTGTCCCGGGCTGGGGGGGATCAAACAGACAGAACCTAGGGGATAAAGTATCAAAACCAGAGAAATAAGATTTTTCAAGCTCAACCAGTTTATTGCTTTCCTTTCAGCAACTTGTAGGTTATTTACCACATTGCCAGCTAGTACAGATTTACTGTATGTTGCAAAATAATGTGATGTTTGACTCGGTGCCACCAGTACCAGTGACAAATCAGAGCAGAGTTTGGCTTATGTTATGAGGTCTCACCCCAGATTAAGCTCATCTGCTGTGGCTGAGGTGAAAGCATGAAAGTCCAGCTCTCCTGAAACCTGAATCCTCATCAACGAGGAAACAAAGACATAAACAATAATTAGAAAAATAAAAAAAATTGGAACTCACGCAGTCTCAGCAATGAGATTTTGGTTCTTTGGGGTGCTCCTCGGTGAGGTTTGGAGGGGTGGGATGGGGAAGCTGGTGTTGGTGGGGGTGGTTGGGGGCATGAGCTCCAGGAAGAGCACTGGGGAATGCCCAAGTGCAGTGTGGATCACCCCAAATTTATCTGGCAGCGGGTGTACCTCCCCCCGGGACTCTGATTTATTGGTGATGGCTTAGATGACTTGCACAGGCTGAGGATGAGGATGATGAAAAGGTCAATGGCAGTGCCGCTGTCCCCACCGCTGTCACCCAAGGGATGCAGCACAGCCTGAGTCAGGTAGAAACATAAAGCATCCAGCATCCAGCACCGCAGTCACTTGTTTGGTTTTTATTGTTACCGCTTCCTTCTTTTTAACTTAAGATTTTTTTTTTCAATTTATTTATTTTATTGGTTATTGCTGAGCCTTTTTAAGAGAATGTATGTGGGAGGAGCGAGTGGGAGGTTATGGCACGGCTGTTGTTAGAGACAGGGCTAATGGCCCACAGATTTGATAAATAATTCTGTTTCATTTAAGTCTTGGGAGCTTCCAATTGAATTGCATCACCTGTTGTTCCGCTGCTTTCTTCCAGGCCAAAGAGAGAGAAGATGAAAGCCTGACAGAACACCCCGACCTTTGCTACAAGCAGCTGTGAACGGAGGATTTCCAAGCCTGAGCCAGCGGGGTGAAGTTGAAGGGAAGCGTGTTCTCTCTGATAGCCTGTTCCCCTGGAGATCCAAGGGGATGGACGCTGCAGCCAAGGCGCCGTTTGAAGAAGGGTGCGCAGCTGGTGAGGGTATCGTGGGTACCAACTCAGCCAAATACACAGGAGGGGATGTGGAGCGGCAGCTTCGCCCTGTTCAGTGCTGAAGCAACCTGTGCCCCAGAAAGCTCACCCCCAAGTCAAAGACCAGCTTTTGAATGTCCTTCCATCAGCTCATGAGTAAAATAAGCCTTGGGGTGAAAGCAAGAGGATAGTTTGGGTTGGAAGTGAACTCCAAAGCTCATCCAGTGCCACCCCTGCCATGAGCAGGGACATCTTCACCAGCTCAGGTTGCTCAGAGCCCCGTCCAGCCTGGCCTGGGATGTCTCCAGGGATGGGGCATCCATCACCCCTCTGGCCAACCTGCGCCACTGTTTCACCACCCTCAGTGTCAAAAATTTCTTCCTCATGTCTGGCCTGAATCTCCCTCCTTTAGTTTAAACCATCACCCCTTGTCCTGTCACAACAGGCCCTGCCAAAGAGTTTGTCCCCATCTTATCGGCCTGTTTTAAGTACTGAAAGTAGGATGCAGCTGACCGATGCATTGTAACACGGATAAGGCAATAATAGCTCATCCTAGAGTGATGAGGGCTACAGAAGATCCAATTTTAATAGTTAATGCTCTTTTAAAGGAAAAAGCAGAGTTTTCAACTAAACCACTGACTTTTAAAATGCTTTCTTTTTGCTGGTGGAAATTGGGGTCTGTGCCCCAGAAACAGCCTCTGCCTTCCTGCAATATTTTGAAAATACCTGGGGCCTCAGGCTTGGAAAGCAAAGCATGGAAAGCAAAGCTTGGAGGAAGCTGCTAATGACCTGGAAGATGACTGATAGTTAACCTCACTGAATTGGCAGTAAATTTGAAAGGGATAACTACATCTTGGTTTCAGTACAAATTCTTCAGACTTCCAGCTCCACAACTGCAGGGATAGATGCCTGCTGTGCAGACTGCACTGGGCACGCATCATTTTTTGTTCTCAGCCATCCATGCACAGGTCTGTTCAGGTGAGAAGGGGCGAGAGACGTGGAGCGGTCCCAGAAGCAGATGCTGCTGCACAGCAGCCTTTGTCTCTTCTGCTCATGCCACTCAGCATACTTCTCTCTCTGTTACTGCTGAGAAGTGGCTCAAATGTAGCCGGGAGCAAAGCAGGCTGCAAGCAGTATAAGCTAAGCCAGAAAAAGGCATCCTTATTTTGGGTTTTTTAAAAAAAAAAGTCTGCAGAGGGATTTAACTCTAGACAGATTGTACAGCTATAAAATGTCCTTGTTTGAGCCAGAGCTTCAAAACCTGGTAAAACTGGACACGCTGAAGGGATTGATGTGGAAAGTGCAGGGAGGACATGTACAAAAGGGGACAGATTGGCAGAGTCAAGAGTGCACAGGGGGACACAAAGAAACCCAGTGAAAGGATCAGAGCATGTGTGGCAAAGTGAATTTAATGTGGCTAGGGATCACAATGTATGCCTTTGCGGGCACAGGAAGGAAAAACAGCAGGAATTACAGCACCCAGCATGTTTTTCTGAGCTCAGCTTTTGGTGAGCATCAGTGGGCTCAGGATCAGCCCCATGGCCCAAGGCAGCACGCGGGGAATTACTGAGAGGGGTGAGTGAGGACATGGGCACGAGAAGAGATGCAAAGATGCAGCAGCAGAGACCTGTGGCTGCAGATTTCTGCTGTGGAGCACCTGCAGAAGCTGAGCTGAAAATACCCATCCCATCCTTGGAAATAACTAAATAGAATCATAGAATAGTCTGGGTTGGAAGGGACCTCCAAAGCTCATCCAGTGCCACCCCTGCCTTGAGCAGGGACATCTTCACCAGATCAGGTTGCTCAGAGCCCCGTCCAGCCTGGCCTGGGATGTCTCCAGGGATGGTTCATCCACCACCTCTCTGGGCAACCTTGAACAGTGTTTCACCACCCACAGTATAAAAATTTCTTCCTTATGTTCAGCCTGAATCTCCCCTCCTTTAGTTTAAAACCGTCACCCCTTGTACTATCTCAACAGGACCTCCTAAAAAGTCTGTCCCCATCTTTCTTACAGGCCCCTTTTAAGCACAGAGAGGTCACAATAAGGTCTCCCTGGAGCCTTCTCTTCTCCAGGCTGAACACCCCAACTCTCTCAGCCTGTCCTTATAGGAGAGCTGTTCCAGACGGAGCAGCAGTAATTCTGCTGGGTCATCTCAGTTGCCCCAGTAGCACACTATCATGCAACTACTGTTTGGGTCACCACAATTAATGCTGTCTCGTTTGGGAGTGCTGTCACTGGCAGACAAAGGGTGCCCAAAGCCAAGACTGAGGCACAGGTGTTTATGTGCTCAGGTGGAGCTTGCACTGAATCAGCCAAGGGCTTACAATGAGTCTCATCCCCTCAGACTCATTTTGAAGGATGTTTGTTACTCTGTTTAGACTAAAGACCAGCCCAGCCCTTAAAAACAACCCTCTCCCATGCAGCTCCACAGAAGGCTGTCTTCTGCAGTCAGATCAGGAGAGGCAAAAGCCTGCATGAAACTGCAATGCATGGGCTTTTTAAGATGCCATGGGAGTGTAGGCACTTGCCTTTGGGAAGCAATCACAGGGTGAGGACCAGGGTGACTTTTATTTTAGCAAGGACAGGAACAAGAAGAGACCATGGTGATCATCTGATTCGCCTTTCTGCACAGTGAAGTCATAAGAATGTGCCCGGTGATTCCTACAGCCACCCCGGGCTTTTGGGGTGAGGCAATGGGCACCAGCAACAACATTTATCATTATATGTCTGCTCCCTAACTGTGTGCATACTCATAGCCCAAGGAAACAAGGGCTGAAGGCAGATTTCAGAAGAATAATACTATAATTACAATTATCACTCTAGAGCTGTATTGCTTACATGGGTTTGTGTGTCATGATTTGGGGGTATTGACTCCATGCTCATGCAAGATTGACCCCGTTGTTTTCCTGCCATTTATTTTTTTAAAGGAAACATTCAATTAAAATCCCACGTAGTCTGGATAAGCAGGAGCCTGTATTATTCAACTGATAAAGCGAAGATAAGGCTTCAGAAGCTTCACATGTGTTATGGGACTTACTGTTGAAGTTTGCTCTAGGACATAAATCCTCCTGGAAATCCAGTTTACTTGGATTAAACACTACAATATCCAGCCTGACTCTTTATTTCCCTGACATGTCACGGACCCCGCAGCGTTGAGCTGGGCACTGGGGAGCTGCATGTAGAAACTGGAGAGGTTTGGTGCCTTAGCATGGAACCAAGAAAGCGGATGGGCTGAGAGCCCCCTAGGCTGGCTCAGGGATGGGGAATAAAGGGCCATGTCTTTAATTTTGCCCTTTGCCAAGAATTATGGGTCTTCCAGTGAGTGTTCCCATGCACTCAGGCTTTGTAAACTGTAATTAAGGAGCTGCAGAATGGCGATTTTAAATAAGCACATTTTCAATGTAGCTCCATTAAGTTGGAATTAGGAGTAATTCTTGTGTAGATTTAACCATTTCTACGAGTGTCATGCCCTCTGCCCTGGATCTGACATCTTTTAAGTGTTTGGATCTATTTGATCAGAGGATCTCCAGGCTGGACTATCATAAGAACTGACCATTTATCTTGATGCCTGTACAGAATCTCAAAACATTTAGTCCTAGTCATACCTGCTGAAGTTCTCCAAGAATAATCTTCTTATAAATATCCCCTGAAGTAAAAAAAAATGCCAACCATAAGCAGCCTTCAATCTGAAGCTAAATTTACTTTCCTTTCTTGTTTGTCAGACTGTTTGAATTACTGAAACAGTCATGGAGCTGCATGGTTATTAGTGCAGCACATATGCCCACATTTTAGTTGCAGTTAAGCTAGTTTCATAAAGAAAGTGACTCTTTCTGAAGCAAAGTCTCTAGTTTATTTAGTGAAGCCAAACACTTGATTTAAAAAAAAGAAAATTAGACAGTGCAAATACTATCATTATAATACAATTCCAGAAGAACTAAGTCAAAGATCAATACAGGAATTCATTAAATGCCTTATGTGTCAAGATGACCTTTAAGGTTTGCTAGCAATCTGCATTTTCAAATTTTTAAGCCTTATTTTTTTACAGACTCTCAGACTGAACAAAGAAGCACTGATCATATTTGTTGCTTAGCAAATGGGGAATTTTCTGACTATTTAATGTCTACATATTTTATTGTGCATCAAGATAAGAGTTATGAGCTGCAGATTACAAGAGAAATAAGATGTACAGGAAATGCAAGTATTGAGAGCTCTTCTTCTTCCACAGAGGAGTAAGACTTGTTTCAAACAAAGCCTCAGGGATTTCATCTCCCATCCAAACCCCTCAAAAAGCACATACCACATCTTCTCCCACTTCCACTCAAAGAGAGAGAATTTTTCTAACCAGAGAACCAACCTGCCCCAAATCTGGAATCACCCTTGGGGTTGGTCCTTAATGGAGTCTGGTCCCACATCCTCTTTCCCAAAAAAGCTAAACTGTTTTGAAATTTAGTTGTTTTTTACTGAGAAGGATTGTGTTCAAGTCTTTATTGTATTCTGTTGGCCTCCAAGAGGGTTAGTTATTGTAAAATCGAGTATTTTAAGTATCTGGAGTCTGGATTAAATAAAAGAACCCAAGTTAGAGGAGCAAGCCAAGGACAGGATTTGCAGAAACAAGGCTGTTGCACAGGGCAGTCACTCACCAGGAGAGAAAAAATCACCACACTGCTCCCCACTTTGGGGAAAAGCTCTGAAGCCTGTTAATCTTAGTGACCAAAATCCTGGTTTATGGCATGGTAGTTCCTGTGGTGTGGGAGACTCAGTCCAAAGTAGGATTTGCTGGTGGATTTCATGCTGTTGCAGATGCACTTGCCCCTCATACCATCCCCAAGCCCAAAAGCAACAGAAACTTCTAGGATGATGGACCACTATGGTCATGTACACGCCCCTTGGTTGACAGACAGGGCCTTTGACCAATGAAACACCTTTGTTGTGAGAAGTTTCTAGACCATTACCATAAATGACCACAGCTTAGGTTCAACTGGGGTATAAATGGACCTGCTGGAGACACCATTGGGTTTGTCCTCTTTAAGAGTAGTAGCTCTGCAGCTGAAGACTCTTGTGCTTAGAGTGGCAGTCTAAGGAACATTCCTCAAGGCTTGAGACACCTTGCTGAACTGGTAAGTGACATTCTGGGTATGCTTTAGGGAAGATGCACATTTTGAATAATCACTGTAGAGTTTTGGGAGCTGATTGATTGTTTGAGTTTAAATCGGATGTGTAGTAATTGAACTCCTCACTGGTATCAGAACCTGTGTTTTATAACAGTGCTGACTAAATTTGGATAAACCCTGTTTCTAGATGGTTTTTGACTAAGCAGTTCTGGTTAGAATAAGTTCTGTTTGGAGCTTATCACCTGTCTCAATTGACTTTTGGGGTGCCTCTGTGACACATATCTACTGGGAACAGTGGAAGTCCAGTTCTTCAGGGCAGAACAACTCTATCCCATAGCAGTGCCAGCCCTCCATTTTTGAGAGAGAGAAAATTCGATTTTGCCCACACAGCTGACAAGTCATGAGACAGTACATTAAGCATGACCCAGTGCTCCCTGGTTCATCGATAACCAGCTCAGCTCGTGAGTCCTATATGTCTCCCAGGCCAACATTCGACCACCAGATAAAGAGAGACAATTGTTATTTGCTTATTGGGGATGCGAAATGGCAAGGGCAGAGCAGAAAATGCATCCAACCTACCCCTCTTACCCACTCCTGTCTTATTTTTCGTGCAACTGAGACTTTTTCTGTCTGAGGGAAAGAGCCTGATTGACAGCACCAAGGGGTGAGAGCTTGCCTTCCCCTACAAAACAGGTACGTCCCCTCTTATGAAAGGACCACCTGCTAAGTCCTCAGCCTCTCTGCTATGGCTATTAATAATGACTTCCCATGATTTTCATAGCTTTCTGATGCGGACACTTGACCTCTTGTAATTGTGTCCAGATTCCCCGCTCAGGTTACACAGGATATCCAGCAGCCGTGGCACTGGGACGGGCTCAACGTCTCCTCATCCCGCTCAGCCCTGGAGCCCCTGTGCCGGTATCTCCACTTTCATCTCCATCGGCATCCGACACGCCATTTTTCTCGTCTCTGCGCTGGCAGCTCTCCATTATCTGTATTCAGATTTAAACACTGGGTTGCACCTGTTAGTTTTGCTGTTTATTGGGAGGAACCAAAGCGGAAAGTGACCCTGCGTGTCCAGCTAAGCAATCCCTCTTCGCTAATGGAAAAGAGCTGGCTGCACTAAGGCTGCCAGCGTGTTCCTCCAGGCTATTTGTATCGCTGGTGTTTCTGCCTTATTGACTGCTTCCTTGGAAAATAATTCTGTTGCTTAATTGGTTGTAACATTTCTTTCTTCCTTTTTCCCTTTCCCCCCTCCCCCTCTCTGCCAGTCCATCAGCCTCAGGACTTTATTTCTCATTTTGTATTTGGTTGTTGTTGCGCAGCAGGAGCTGGTTTTAGGATGGTACGCAGCACGCACTTGTTCGTCCACACCATAGGAGTTTGGTATTGTCCCAACACAGTGTTTTTTGTTAAATGAAAAACAAGTGGATTTTATGCAGCTCTGGCTTTCCACGCCAGCTCCATTTGCCTCTGTCCTCTGCTTTGCATGAAGATTTGCATTTCCCAAAGTTGTGTCCTGGTTGTGTGGTTTCTCATGTGTCTATGGGTGGGCCACAAAAAAAGGCGCATCAAAATGAACTGGTAAGAAAGAAACGTTGGTTGGGGACCTTCACTCATGCAGCACAAACCTCAAGAGTACCTCAAAATGTCGTATCAACAGAGCAAGCCAGGTTCTGTCTGGTGGGAGGAACCACCAAGCAGGAGAACATCAGCCTGGGCCCTTGGGGCAGCCCAGGACACACTCTTGGGCTAAGGAGAGACAACGCGTTTACCTTTCCTTCTGCTGTTAAAATCTTTGCAAGTCATATATTAAGCTTACCCTTGGATCATCCTGTTACAGCCCATATCTGGATACCTCACAACAGGCCATAAGGAGCTTTCAGAGGTTCCTCAAGCAAGTCTCTTCTTATCTCCCATCAGCCAGCACCTTCTCAGGGTAGCTCAGCTCGGATAAGAGATGTTCCTATTTTCTTCGGGTTTGCAGGGTGACACGTATTCCTCCCAGTCCTGCTGAGGAGAGATGATATCATGTGTATTAGGCAACAAGAAGAGCGGAGGAGGGGAAAACAGCTTGGCAGCTGCTTCTCAAGAAGAGCATTGGTGACTATGTGCTAGCAAATTAAAAATAAATCACGGAATAGTTCTCATTTACAACTTCCTTTCTTTTTTTCCACTGGCTAGCAGGCAGGCCTTTGCATCCACAAAAATAAAAAACATTTCCATCAGCTGTTTAATTGACAGGGCATTGGAGAAAGGTGTTAGTGGGGTCACTTCATGCTGTGGTTATTGGTGGACTGATAGAATGGATTATGTGCCTCTAATGATCATTTTTTTGCTGCTGAATGGTCATCATTTCCTATTGTAAATCTACTTGTCAGGGCCCCAAGACATTTTTTTTCCTGTGGGTGTTTCTGATTGCTATTTAAAGGTAAGGAAGTAATTTCAAAAGCACAAATTAAGCTTGGTTGCCAATAGAAAGGAGATAATGTTGACTGAAAGAAAACAAAAAGCCACTGGGAATGTGACAGTCCTTCCGACATGAGCCACTCTTCTGCGGGATGGGGGTGCGTGGGCTGCTGTCAGCCCCCATGCTCAGCTCTGGAGAGCTGGGAATCAATCACTTTGATGTCTTATCTTATCCCTGAAGATAGTGGTGGCTTGTTTGGTGACAGCCGTAGCAATACTTTAACAGACCCTTTTGAAGCACTAGAGCAGCACTTCAGTGTCTGTCGTGAGAGAGGAAAAGCTGACACCAATGCTGCTTTGGGAAACAGCCACCGGGGACGCGGGGGGGGATGATGGGTTTGTGCTGAATGGCATCGTTCCTTGTCACCCATGGGTGTCGTGGCTGTTGGTGGGTGGCTTTGTGCATGCATCTCCCGTCCACATGCACCTCTGTCCTGGGCGTGTTTATGGCTCTGACAGCTTTTGCTCTAGCGAAGATGCGCTTGCTGAGCGTGATGACAGCAGCAAAAGGCAGGGAGGTGTTCAAATGCATTTTTTTTTTGTTTTGTGGGCCTTAGATGTATCACTGGAAATTTGGGTATCCAAACTGAGCTGCTCACTCTGTCCCTGGCAAGGCTCTGTGGACAACATGAACTGGGTTCCTATCAGTGCCCCTAACGAGAGTCATCTCCTACCCTGCAAACCTCTCCCCACACAGGATGTTTCTGGTTCTATCTGGTTTGTTTTTCCTTCCATCCACAAGATAGAATCTTTCTTACGCTCCTACAGAGCTGAAAGCCAGAAGTTTGCTCAAAGTTTACCCAGATTTGCAGCAATGTTTTCACTAGTCTTGGCAAGCAAACTCCTGCTGGGCACATACCTGTTCACAGCATTTCCCCATCCTTTTGCTCTGGCTGGCACACCTCTCTGTTTTTATCTTTCCACTGGTTTGCCTTAACTTCTTGCATCAAGCACAGCAATCTGATTGTATTTTCAAGACCTCTGTGGTCTGTCACTTGTTACCTATAATTCCCAGCTCCACTTTTGCTCACATCAGCCCCTGCTTCTCACTCATATGATTTTTGAACAAGCACCTTTGTGTTTTCATGTGGACACCTAGAAACTACTCACAAAGTGTCTACATTGCCCTCCTTTGAACTTGCCTTTGCTACAGGAGAGCCCTTGGTAGTGATTAAATTGCTGATGGATGAGTATCACAGCCATCGTGCTGACAGGTAACACTTCATCATTTCCCAGTAATCTGTTGCACCTGTTGTTAAAGGTTGTCTTGTCTTTAGGTTGGAAACTCCTAGGAGGACTTCTTATTCAGTGTTTTTACAGTCTCCAGAACAAAGACATCCTGGTCCTCAGCTTGGACTCCTTTGAGTGCAGTAGGAACTCAGGTGATGAATAAAAGAATAGCAGTGTAGAGTTGACCACTTCTATCTAGATCAGTGCTGAGGATAAAATCCTGTTGAATTTTTTGCAAAACCCTTTGGTTTATGCATCAGATGAATGAAATCTGAAGACTTTTGTAAACACCTCTTTGATGCATCGCAGTTTTCCCTCTCCCTGTCTTAGCATGCAGAATAAAAACAGATCCTGGAACCAGTATGTCAAGATGTGACCCAGCCCAGTTCACAAGGTATCATCTCCTGCCATCCATCCCCCCAAAATTTCTGAATGACTTCTTTTTCTTGCTTTAAATAGTCAGGTCAAATGGAAAGGGAATAGCTATGGAAAGCAGACCCTCTTTGATTTAAAAATAAACCCAAAACATTTAATCAAAACCCCAACATTCCGTTGCTGAATGAATTTCACAGAAGGTACCTGGCCAGCCTGACTCACAGGCGATATCCAAGCTGCTCTTGCAGAACTGTTCCAAGGGTGATTCCTAGTACTGACACAAACCCTTTGCACCAGGAGAAGGTCTTCCCAGGTCTCTGACCCATTTCAACATCCCCCTTCCTCACACTTATTTTTTTGGAACCATTTCCATGTCACCCACTTTGCTCTCCTCCCAGTGTCTCCTTTTGCTCCTGGGAGTTTTAGAGGAAAGAACTGCAGACCTTGGTGGATCACCATGCGTGTTTATCCAGCCTGAGCCTCCTTTATAAGCATCTTCTCTGGTGATCACCAGTAACACCTGTACAACTGGCATGCTGCTGGATTAAATTTCTGCTTCCAGTGCCCCTGCTTGCAGTATAAAGTCTAAAGTATAATGGCAATATCTGCATAGAACCTCCACAATGATTTCTGTGTCGGGCCAGTTACACTTGATTGTTCTCTTCATCAGTTCAGGTCATTTTGAAGTGTCACATTTTCCTGACCTTACATGAGAGAGCTCGTTACATTTAATTCCTTACTTTTCTTTTTATCTTGTGGATTCTGAAGTGGAATAGTTTAATACAAAGGAGCCAAGTTCTGTTTCAATTTATATAGCCAAATATTAAAATATAATGCTGTGAGACAAAGTTACCCTAATCCCAATTTTCATCTGGCAATAGTATTTGCTGTTGAATCATTGCTGAAAATGGTTGTTCTCAGTTATTTTACATTGTGCAGAAAAAGTGACTTGGTGGCAGGATCCCTTCAGATGCATGAACAGAACAGATTTTGTTTTTCTCTAAATTACTATTGAGAAATCCAGAGACGTTTCCTGCTATTTACTGGCATGTGAAAAGGCACACTAAATGGTACTTGAGAGTTAATTTTCATGACCCTGACTCTACCTCTCAACAAGATAGATTACATTTTCAATTCTATTCCTTGGTGTATAAGAGAGAATCATTTTGTAGAAAATGAGAATTGATCCAAATCTTCACCCTAAAGTCAAACTGCAGCTTTATTGACCAGGAAGGGAAAAAAAAAAAAAGGATGCATTTCTTTAGAATACAGTGTTCCCTGTGATATCCCCCGTGCCAAAACAGCATGAAACAGGAGCAGAGCTGCCACCTCCAAGGGGAAACCAAAGTCTAGAGAAGGGCAGGCCATGCCTGGGAGACCCAGCTCACTCCTACAGGCTCATTTCCAGCTTGTCTGCAACCTTCATGCTTTCTCATCTCTTTCTATGATTTGGCTCACTGCCTCCATGCCCTCTGGTCCTCTTCAACCCTACCACTTCAGTCATCGGGGACCATACATGCAGATAAAGGCCAAGGGGATTTTTGTAAGGTGTGAACAGGACCTGAGCACCTCCCGCCTGTTGAAAGTCCCTGGGATCTAGGGTCCACATTGTCCTTCGGGAGTCATGAGGCAAAGCGAAGTGCTGGGGATTGGGTGATCATAGAACATAAAATAGTTTGGGTTGGAAGGGACCTTAAAAGCTCATCTAGTCCAACCCCCCTGCCATGAGCAGGGACATCTTCACCCAGATCAGGTTGCTCAGAGCCCCGTCCAGCCTGGCCTGGGATGTCTCCAGGGATGGTTCATCCACCACCTCTCTGGGCAACCTGGGACAGGGTCTCATTGCCCTCAGTGTAAAAAATTTCTTCCTCATGTCTGCCCTGAATCTCCCTCCTTTAGTTTAAACCATTACCCCTTGTCCTATCACAACAGGCCCTGCTAAAAGGTCTCTCCCCGTATGTCTTATGGGCCCCTTTTAAGCACTAAAGGCCACAATAAGGTCTCCCCGGAGCTTCTCCAGGCTGACCCCACAAGAGAATTGTCCAGGGCCACGGACAGATGGGCACAGCTCAGGTGTGCCCTCCTGGAGCTGGGTTGGGGTCACCCCGCCTGCCAGGCAAGCAGGCTTCATGAATCATCCCTCTGCCTTGGCTGGGTGGAGGCACAGATTTCACTTCTGGCCATGCCCTGGGCTGGCTGTTACTTTGGGAAAGGTTATTTCCTTGCTCTGCTCCTATGTCTCGTCGCTCACTTTTTGCTTTGCTCTGCATTATCTGCTCTGCCAGCCCTCTGGGGACACGCTGGGAGTCAGCACTGCTGAAGCAGCGTGGTCAGGAGTCTCAGGTTGGGTATAAAGTTTGATGACATTTTATCTTCCCCTTCCCTTGAGAGATTCAACATAATTAAAACCAACAAAGACATTGTAACTTTTACCGTGGGAGAAAAATGCTTGAAAATGCGAGTCTACAGAGTGAGACAAGCCCAAAATCCTCGGTTTCAAAAGACATATAAGAAAATTCTCAAGTTTTACTTATTGTAGGGCTGAAGACTGTTATAGCCCGCTCACCCCATGGCTCTGAATATTTGGGCTGGCACTACCAGTGCTGAGCCAGCTGTGCCAGCATTCCTCTCTCAGAATCTTGTCTGCCGGCATGCCGCGAGGCTGCAGAATTTTGGTTTATCATCTTGCTTCATAGGAGAGGGAAATAAAAACCCCAGCAGATCCCCGATGCAACAACACAGCCTTTCTGCAGGAGGCAGAGGGCAGTGTTTGCACACACATGCTAATTATGAGTGCAAGTGGGTCAAGTTCATCCCTGATGTTCTCCTCGCTGACCTCTTTGGGGTGACTTTGGTGACCCATTGGGTTTCAATGAGATGAGAGACAGATTTATGCCTGGATGTGTTTAGGCTCAGATGTGTTTGGAGAACCTTGTGGGAGTGGTTGCAGTGCTCACCTCTTCTGCAAAACTGCTAAGAGTCCCCATGTGAACACTCCTCCCTGGGGGGAGATCTGCGGCAGGGAGCCCTGGTGTGTTTTGTCCCCAGCTGGGGGAATTGCTCTGCACCAAGCAAGGTCATAAATGTTACAGGCTTCACAAGAGGCAGTTGATCACAGATTCAGCTCTTTGGTCCTGTCCCTGGAGCACCCATGGATCTGGAGAGAAGGAGAAGGTGCCCACTACTCTATCCTGTTTGTGGCATAGAATCACAGAATAGTTTGGATTGGAAGGGACTTTGAAAGCTTGTCTAGACTAACCCCCCTGCCATGAACAGGGACATCTTCACCAGATCAGGTTGCTCAGAGCCCCATCCAGCCTGACCTGGGATGTCTCCAGGGATGGTTCATCCACCACCTCTCTGGGCAACCTGGGACAGTGTTTTACCACCCTCAGTGTACAACATTTCTTCCCCATGTCTAGCCTGCATCTCCCCTCCTTTATTTTAAACCATTGCCTCATGTCCTGTTGTATGTCTCTCTGAATATCAGCTGTATGGGGGCAGCTGGTTTTACACCCCTCCCTGATGTGCATCTCTTCCCTGTGTACTTGCCTAGGAGGCCAATTTGCTCTCCTTGCTGCCTCCCCCCGCACCACCTCAAAACAAACCTACAGCTCTACAATGGACCTTGCGGATTAGCAAGAGGAGAACTATTGGAGAGTCTCGCTTCTGGGAAATGACACCGGCTAATAGCTGCAGGCTTGGAGCCGACCCTTTGGCAGGAGTCTGTAGGTCTGAAATCAATACCCTGCCCGCCTCCCGTGCCCCCCTGCTCATCCACTCCAGGGATGAGCTTTCCCAGGGTTATAGTGCAGCTCGGAAAAGATCTGCCTCATCCCAATGCTCCCCACGGCAAAAGAGTCTCTAAAGGTAAACGCTGAAAATGGGATGAAAGCTTCTTCCAAGCCAAACTTAGTTTGTGTTTACAAATGGGGATGCTTTAGAAAACTATGAAATTTCACACTTTCCTGCTGGTACCTTCAGGGGAAATCTATTGCAGCTCTGAAGCCCTGTTCCTACAGAAACAGTGTGTGCCTATGGAGCCCGTTATAGTTTGTATTCATTTGAACAGGAGTACATAACATTTTCCTTAGCATTTTTTGGCATCACCTGCAACCTGCTTTGCAAGAAGCAGCTTCTCCTCTCCAACAGCTGCTGCATTTCACATCATGGTAAAAATGGCAAAGGGTGATTCTTCTGCCACTTGATACTAAGGGACCCATGATTACATTCATCTTTACTGTAGCTTCATTGTGCCCCTGGAGCTGAGTTCAAGATTAATTTATCCCACATAGTTTATGAGAACCTCATGAGTTTATGGCAGAAGATGAATAAACTACGTGCCAGTGGTACACCCAAACAGCTATTCAAAATTCCCGGCTCCGGTCTGAGCAGGCTCTAGGAGAAGACAGCTGCAGCAGGTGGTATTTAAAGAGATGTATAACACAGCTGTGTCTAACTACTTGTTAAACCGTATGCCTGAGAAATGCAAAGTTAGCTCTGAGATAGCATTTCATGCCCATCAGAGACATGGCACTGCTCACATCGAAGCGTGGGAATTGCTGTTTCCCATTTTGAGCCGAGCATCGATTGAATGCTGAGGGATCCTCAGGTTGCTTCCAGTAGGGATGGGAACTGGCTATGATCAGGTATTTGATGTAGTCTCTGATGCACGTTTGGTCCTTCAGTGATTCAGGAACCAAACAAGAGCACATATCTCCTCTTCCAGGCTCTCTCCAGTCAGAACCTCAACCTTTCTCTATTATTTCTTCTAAGGGACATCCTGTAAATCACTTCTCACCCTGCTTAGCAACCTGCTTGCTCCTTGTCTGCCAGCCACATCCAGCCAAACATACACACACAGCTCCGCCAGGACCAGTGCACAGGTTTCTGCTCTGGCATCCAGTCCCAAGATCAGGCTTTTCTTACACGGTTTAATTCTGGTTGACCTCACATGTTCTTCTGATCAGTCTTGCAACTTCAGCTATTTTCATTGCAAAGAGCTTATTTACCACCTTCTTCTACCCTGAATAAAGAATGACTATCCCACCTACATAGCTTGTAGTTGGGACCCGGTCCCAAACCTGTTAACCACACCAGTGGAAGGCTTGAGATTGGCATGGGAAGAAGGGGGGAAGGAATGGTGTTGGGAGGTCTTGGAGACTTTGGGGGACTTGAGAGAAGATGGACTGATTGGTCTATCTCCACTGGTATTAGAGGTTCCCCTTGAAAGAAGTAGGAGAGGAGAAGACAGAAGATGGTGGTGAACAGGGATGCCCATGCTGCCTTAGACCCCTTTCTTGTCCTTTAACACCCGTAGAGGACTGTGCAGGCAGGAGGCAAGCAAAGAACAAGGCCACTCATCCCAGACTCCTCTGCTATGCTCAAAACAAGCAGTTTACCTCCCTAGGTAGGTCAACATATGTGGTCAGTCATGCTCTCCATTTTAGGTGTTCTTTGAAACTTGAGCAAAGCTTCAGACAAGGTATTTCTGTGAGCCTAAAGCCCTAAGTTTAGTAACACGACATCTCTGCCTAGTGTTGGTTCTGCACCTACCATGGTTGCTTACAACATCTCACCAAGTTTGCAACAACTGGACATACCTGGTGGGAGGAGACCATGAATGCTCAAATCACCTAAGGGAAGTGCTTTGAGAAACATGTCATCTTAGGACATAAGACATTTTTTGCTCTTGTTTGTAGGTAAAAAAAAAGAAAAATATCTTCGCTAGAATGACTTCGTCAGGTTTGATATTCAGAGCTGGAGAGAGGCCCAGGGAAGTAATGGGCCCTTTTGCTGCCGAGTGCTTCAGCAGCACTTTGGGCGTCAGCTGGCAAGAGAGTTGTTTGGGCATTGCATGGGTTTCGGAGAAGAGGTGGTTTGCCTTTGGTTCAAGGAAGATAATCTCCTCAAAAAACTCCCAAATCTACTTTAAATTTTTTGTTTTTCTCCTTTTTTTTTTTTTGTTTTGTTTTTGTTTTCCCCAAAAGAGGCTTCTGCTCCACTGTCAGGACTGGTGTAAGCTCCATGTGGTCTAGGGAGGTGATTCTGCCCCTCCACTCCAGTCTGCTGAGCCCCCCCTGCAGTGCTGGTCCAGCTCTGGTTCCTCAGCACAGGACACACATGGACCTGCTGGAGAGGGGCCAGAGGAGCCACAGAAATGATCCGAGGCTGGAACAGCTCTGCTGGGAGGACAGGCTGAGAGAGCTGGGGTGTTCAGCTGGAGAAGAGAAGCTCTGGAGGTACCTTATTGTGGCCTTTCTGTGCTTAAAAGGGGCCAAAAGAAAGATGGGGACAGACGTTTTAGAAGGGCATGTTGCAACAGGACAAGGTGTAACAGTTTTAAAGTAAAGGAGGGGAGATTCAGGCCAGACACGAGGAAGAAATGTTTTACAGTAAGGGTGGTGAAACACTGGCCATGGTTTCCCAGAGAGGTGGTGGATGAACCATCCCTGCAGACATCCCAGGCCAGGCTGGACGGGGCTCTGAGCAACCTGAGCTGGTGAAGATGTCCCTGCTCATGGCAGGGGTGGCACTGGATGAGCTTTGAAGGTCCCTTCCAATCCAAAGTGTTCTATGATTGTACTTCATGGGACATTGGGCAGAGAGAGGCCTCTGCAGCACATCACAGCAGCACACAGACCCCGGTGAGCACTGCTGATGTGACAGCTCGTTTGGAGCTGCAGTCGCCTGGTGGCAGCGCCTCAGGGTAGGATCAGGCTAAACTTCCTAGTGGCAGGAGACACCTCTGCCTACGTGCTCCAGGACTCCGGCAACGTGCTGCCCTCAGGCACTGAACAGCAAATGCAGCAGTGGGGTTGTGGTGTGTTGCTGCTGTAGGGGCTTAAGTTTACGCTGCATATCTTTTCTCACATCAGAAACCTCTTTAATGCACAGTCAGAGCTTGTATACAAAGAAGATGTTCTTAGGAAAACTCCTGATAGGAACCCCTTTGTTCCCAGAATTCACGATGAGGGACTGTTTGTCGAGGAGGTGTCCCGCTGTCCCTGAGCACTCTTCACCTAGCAGAAGTGCTGCATAAGTTACCACAACAAAAACTACAGCTGATAGCTTCATTGGAAGTTAGATCTTGGGAAAAAATATTATTCCTTACTTATTTTTGCACCAGTTTTTAACATCTGGCTCCGTGCTCAAACCAGGATACATCCACTTTGAACCATTCCATCTCTATAGATGGTGTTGCTGTGCCCTGGCGTGTCTGAACTCTGAACCTCCAGGGATGCTCCATGCCATCATGTGCATTGTATATATTGTGGTATGCTCAAAAAAGACAATAGATTTAATCCTCAGTGACGTTGTGTAAATAAAACTGATTTTAACATCTGGTCTTCTGTCTTAAAACACAATGACACTTCATAAATAATACAGCATTATAGCTCCCAGAAGGCATTTACAAGTGCTTTATTAGGTGTCACGTCAGTGCTCCATTTTGCAGGAACTGCCCAGAACTAGGCGTCCTATAATTCAGTTACACGGTAAGTAGCCACTAATGAGGCATATTATTATAAAGAGCCAATGCTCTTCAGCTATGCTGCAGTAAATCTGGAGTAACCCCAGTGAAATCTTGGCTAAAGCATGGATTTGTCATGATGAAAGGAAAAGCAAAGTCTCACTCAAAGAAAATCGTTTTGAAGAATGATTGTGAGACTATGAGGAGAGGTTTGTGGAAACCTCCTAATTCTTATTTTCTGTCCTTCCCTATTCTCTTTCCCACTTCGTTCTCATCTGTCACTCATGAATTGAGTATCCTGACAAGTCTGCCTGATGATTAATGCTCCTATTTGGTGGGTTTGCATAGAGCCTCCTGAGTACTTAACAGGTCTTAGAGAGTTCAGCTCACTAAGCTCTCAGATTGTCTGGCAGTCCCCAATGGCTTAATAATGTAAAATCATAAACCAACCTGCAACTGATTCCCCTTCCCTGTCTATTCTTTTATCAGGGACTGCTATGTGGGATCTGACAGACAGAGACATAATTAGATGTGTGCTGAGTGGGATTTCTCCTTAGCAAGCACAGTTCTGACCTCCAGCTCCACATATAACCAGGGATTATATGGAGATGGATTTTCTGGAGATAATAATGCTTCCTTTGCTGTAGGTTGGAGAAGTTGATAAAACAGCTTTCTGTGCATGGAAAGATTTCCAGCCTCTTTCCTGAGATTGCTTACTCAAATATGCTCTCATAGCAAAGCTGAAATTGTTAGATGCTCTTGTAGTATATAAATTGGGATGCAATGTAGCTGTATGATGTAATATAAAAATTACCTCATCCTCCCTAAAATCAGTCTTATTCATCCAATTTCCAGCTGATGGATTTATTCTTAGCCCACAGTGACATTATCTCCCATAGTAGACTAAGAGGTTTGTTTCTGATCTGTGCTAATTAATTGCAAGTGTGTTTCCAGAGACAAGCCCTGGTGTGTATGTGAGGATAGGTCACTCTGTGGGCATGTACATGCATACATGTGCGTGCTGACAGCACGCCAATCCGCCTAGTAAGTCACAATCGAATTTACTGTTTCCTTTCGATCTGTACAACATCATTACCTCCTGCTAATGTGGTTAGGAGGGAGCAGGAGATGCTCTGGGATGTTGGCTGGTGGTAGTGAAACCAGCACCAGAGCATGTGTGCGAACCGTGGGCTTTGGGGGAAATTGTGACTTGCAAGGCAGAAGAGTGCTACATCCCAATCACAAAATTGGAACGATGTCCAGATTGGATCACTGAAGCATAACATTTCCTACATTGAAACTACTTTGGGCAGTGATAGGCGGCAGCAGGACCATCTAAACTTACCTTTGTGTTGTGTTTTCCCTAGTTTAAGATAAGTCAACCTCTTGTCAGTCTCTTCTCTCTGATGACCAATGACAGAACCTGAGGGAATGGCAGGAAGATGTGCCAGGGGAGGTTTAGGTTGGACATCAGGAAAAGGTTCTTCACCCAGAGGGTGCTGGACACTGGAACAGGCTCCCCAGGGAGGTGTCACAGCCCCAAGCCTGACAGTGTTCAAGAAGAGACTGGGCAGCGTCCTCAAACACAGGGTGTGAACTGTGGGGTTGTCCTGTGCAGGGACAGCAGTTGGACTCTGTGATCCATGTGAGTCCCTTCCAACACAGGACATTCTGTGATTCAGCCAAATAGATGTGAAACTTGAACTGGGCTTTCCTGTGGCTGCCCATGGACTCATGATGGGCAGATGCCTCCATGGACTCCCCAGACACGGGAATGGTCAGCACTGTGCAGGTCAGCACCCAGCTGAGCTTGCAATGCTTTTGCTCTTCCACACTGGAGCACCAAATGCACAGCAAAGCTGGAGGAAAGGGTTGAGGTGGTAGATCTGTGTATCTCTGAAGGCACTCAGGGAATAGCACAGAACAAACTGTTTTCTTTAATATTAAGCAGTAAAATATCGAGTGGACTGGAAGCGAGCTGCCCTTCCTCCTAGGGGAGCACCCTAATCATGAAGCTATAGAATCACAATTCTCCCTTCTTCCCAGCCTAGTCTAATTACAATTTAATTATTTCAAGAGACCAGCATAACATCAACATCAGGGAGTGAAGCACACATCACCACTTCAGCATTCCCTGTGATTTTGTGGCCATAGTGACTAGAAAATGGGTTCAACTCCCACTATTGGAGACAGGATCATATTTTAGTCATGTATAAATGAACAGGCTTCCTCAGTTGTGGACCTACAGCAGAAGAGCAGGGAACCATTTAATTTTGGAGGGAGCAAAGCCTCGTCTTGCAACGATGCTCAGAGCATGTTTGCAGCCCTGACCCCATTGGGGATCTCCAGCTTTGTGCAGTGGGATAAGCCTGAGTGAGGAATGAGTTGGTCCTGGCTTACTTGGTCCTCCAAAGACTGAGGCATGTTGGGGAGCGCTATGGGCAGACCTTTAACTACCTGGAAATGTTGATGTAAGAAGACATGAGCAGCTCTGAACTTCAAGGGCCTTCTGAGCCCTGCATCTGCACAAGAGGATTTCGCCTTTGAGTTCCAAGCGGTGTTCAGGCAATTTGGATGCCTGTGTAGGGCTAGGGCTGTGCACTTCATCTGCAAAACAAGTGTGATGAGGTTAAAAGTACAACGAGCATGAAGTACTTGGCCATTAAGGCAGTAGGAGCAACCAAATAACACCAACAAGCAGAACTAGAAAGGAAAAGTGCGCTGTGTTCTGGTGGCAGAGAAAGTATAAGAAAACAGATATCTGGTGTCCCAATTCTCCACTCTGGATATAAAATCAGACTCCTTTCTCTTTGGTGCAGAGATGTACTCAATTTCCACTTATTCTTCAAAAGAGTTTGCTACACTTGTGTTTCAAAAGCACCACCATGTTTTCACACAGGTCTTTGTTATGCGGCATATCTTTACTCTTTGCATAAAACAGCTTTTTCTCCAGATACCTTGTACAAGGCCTATTTGCTATCCATGTCCTCTTGCTTGGCATAATGAATCACTGTTCACACAATACTGAATGAAGCCACTAATTAAATATGTGATTTTTATTAGGCTCTAGACAGGCTATACTTACAAGACTGTGCAGTAAATGACATGTTTGTACTATTCTTTAACTTATCTCCTGCCCCCTATCCAACTGCTTTGAGTGCAAACAAGACTACACTCGCAAGGTATGACAGCCAGTTCTCTCTGGATTCACGCTTTTGTACGCAGATCCAAATTCATAAGTAAGGATGCCTGGAAAAGTAATTACTTGGCTGCTTGTGACTCATTTGGTTACCCTGAAGTAGCTCTGAGGCTGGAAGGGGTTCTCCGAGCTCATGCTGAGCTGTGTGCTGACTTTGCAAGTTCATTGAAGTGAACAGTTCATACTCGCTCCCGTACTCACCTGTGTTGGGCAGAAAAAATATCGAGGTGAAAACACCCCTAAGAGCACAGTCTTACGCAAGTCTTTATCACACCAGTGAGGTGCTCAGTATCTCTTCTTCCCTGTGAGCAGGAGCAAGGTGGCAGGTTTGTGGCAAAGCTCTAGTTAATAATAAATAATATTCCTCTGCTGTGTGTGAAACAGCCCAGGTGGATTCAGCCAAATGCTCTGCACGACCGATGTGCCATGTCGTACACGGAGCTGAGCGGTACCTGGGGGCACTCAGAGTTTTATCTCCTTATAAAACAAATCTGTTATTGTGATACCTCGAGGGGGTCTGTGCAGCAGGTGAAAAATAGGTGGAAGTAGGCAAAGAAAAACATCACTTTGCTGTTACTCTTTCTATGACTAAACAGATTAAGAGGAAATATGCAAGAAGACACAGCATCCCAAATCTCAGCATGAGTTTTGTTGTTTTTTTTTTTTTTTAAATAGAAAAACATACACCCTTACCAAGATAAGAAACATGATGTTCATGGGAAAAAAAAGAAGCTCACCTTCTGTTTCTCAGACAAATGGTCTTTTGTAGTGCGGAAGTGTGCTATTTTCTTATGGCTTTTAAATTGGTTCCTTGATTTGTTTCTTTATCTACTCCCAGAGACTTTCCTGATTAGTTGAGATTTTTGCACTTACTAGTTGATTAAATAATGAATACATTTGTTTGATTTGCAGTTGCTTACTTAATTAAAATTTCTTTTCAGTGCCCCAATTTTCATTATGATTTCAATTTTGCATTTAATCACTGTGTTGTTCTTTGCTGCCCCCTCTCTTAATAGAGGTCTACTCTCCTGTCAGCCTTATTGCAAAACTTGGCTCCAAGCTGCACATGGGAGCCAAGGAGATAGAAACCTCCATTCAGGCAGGTGATTCAGACAGGAACTAAAAATCCAGGGGAAGCTTGAGTTTGCAGGAATATCCAGAGACTATAGACATGCTTTAGGCTAGAAAATTAAGCTAAAATATTTCTAATGTTGTCTGGACAAGGAGCATCACATTTGCCTGTGGAAGAAGGTCAGGTTTTATATTATCAGCGTGTATATATAGTACTATAAGCCAAGTATAAAGGCAGGTTTCTTCATCTCACAGTGCAGAGGGAAGTAAGTGGTTTGTAGCAGTGGGACAATATTTTCTTCAGCAGAAGTTGTGTAATGAGTTATATATTCAATGCTTTACTGCTGCTTCCTTTTAGGCTATTGCAATTTCTTTCCTTTGTTTTTGTTCTCACTTTTCTTTCATCTCACTTTTCCCCCAGCTCATCTGATCCGGCTCTTTCTTCTATAATTGCTTTCCGGCTCTGGACCCCAAATTTCTATGTCCAGGACTTTTTTCTCATTCTGAACCTTTTCCTGTTCGCCGATGGGATCAGCCATGAGATGTTTAATATTGTCCCACCACCAGATGTTAATGCCAGAATCTCAATCTGATTATTAAGAGTTAGGGAAATGCCACTTGTCACAGGCACCTGCCCCTGTGTTGGTTTACAGTCGGAGGAGACCCTGACTCAGAAGTGCAGTATTGGCGTTTCAAAAGAAAAAGGCATCTGTCATCCCATGTGCTGCAAGCTCAGCAGATTTTTCATTCATTTATATTTTATTGACAGGCAAGACGGAAACACTGTGCGACGAGCCTGTCCCCAAGCACACGATAATACTCTTATGATGGCATTCTTGGAGCATAAATTATTTATGATGTATTTTGTCATCAAAATATCTATCTGGAAAAACTGGTCACCGGATTAGAGGTGAAGAGGATGCAACGCAGAGGGGTTCAAGGAGACGGGCACTGAGGACAACTGATACTTTGGGAAGCTGGGAGGAGGGAATGACCAGGGTTAAGGGCTTAAATCCTTATCCATCCAGGAAATCCCTTTAACTCCACTGAAGTGAATATATGTCAGCTTAGAAATCACAAGAACATCTGGTTTATGTATTTGCAGAAGTAAGGGTGTTTTTTTTAAGGACTCAAATTTTGCTGTGCTTCTATGTCTGCAGTTTTTAATTCAGAAAGAAATACAAAAGCATCCTTTAAAGCTGTCCACAAATAACAACGACTCCTCTGGAGTTCTGAATTATTTTTGCTAACAATCCACGCGGTAGGAACAGATCTTGTAAACTTGACAACTGTGTGTGATGAATCTATGACAAATGTGCCTTTTCATAGAAATTAGAAATCAACTATTCATAAACAAGACAAAGCTGAAAGAAACCTTGAAAATTCATCTTTCTCAAGCACAGGGCTTCTGGGAGCCAGAATCAAAGCCAAAACCTCCTTTCCCTAGGAGAATGTCCAACCATTGCAGCTGCACACTTGTTCCCCTAAAAGCTGTCTTGTTTTTAGAGTAAGAGACACAGAATAAGTGAAATAAAATATCTCATCCACCACCCTTTCAAGAAGGGACTAAAGTGAACTGGCGCTGAAGCAACCTCATGAGGATGTTTTCAGAAGATACGTGCTGTAATGTGGACCTTTAAAATAAATATGTGACAGCAAGTGCATTAATCTAATGCAAACAGTTATGCTTCCTCATGCTGGATATTCCAATAATTCTCTTGCTCAAGGAACAGTAGCCCAAAACTTTCCTGCTCTGGTTTGGGATTTGGACCTATCCTGGTCACCAGTTGCGATCACTATAAAAATGGGTTACACCCAATTAAACATCTTACACCAATGAAAATATCAATTTCTGAACTATTCACTATATTTCGTATAGATCATGGAGTCTGCGAGTTGGAAGAGTCCATAACATTGGAGGCACAATTCCCCTTGTCCTCTAAAGCCGGTCGGATGAATCATGTCCACTCTGGACTGAATATCATGAGAGCTGTACCAGCTGAGACGCAGGAGCCTGCATGGCAGATGTGCAAGATTAATATCCTTTCAACCTCAGACATCATGTGCCTCTGTATTTTTTCTGCTATCTGTATTGACGGGCCAGACAATATACACCCGGGTCTTATCACTAGGAGAAAGATATACATGTGCAGCGGTGGAGATAGGAGCAATGACCAGTCACACAAACTGAACAGGAGGTTATCTCTTGTCACAGTTAGTCTTTCCAGGTGGGATTTCCTTTAATATTATTTCTCACAAAGTTAGGTGCTAAAAGGTCCATTTGCAGTCTGCGATGAGAGACAGGTGCCTCACAAAGGACAATTCATTCCTTCTTAAATTAGGTATCTCAGATAAGTGTGATGCATCAAACTCCAGAGGAATTTATTCCTTTCCACCAACCACTTATTAGGTTCAATTAATAATGTGGTTTGAAAGTTTAGCCTGTGCTGAGCAGTAACAATGGCAGCAAACTTGCTACAAAAGAGCACTTGGCATATAAAGCTTTGAGTTAATTTACTGGTAGGCACTTTGTTAAAGCTGCCTCCACGAACCTGAAAGCTCAAATATAAGAAAAGAAAATCAATCTGACACGGGATATATATATATATATATATATATAAATATATACTGTTTTTTTTCTCTCTAACCATTCAGTGACCTTCCCATTGTAACATGTAGCAGCTCATACTGGTTTAACTTGTGAAATAACCATCCCTAAAACAATAAATCCCATTTTGCCAATAAAAATCTTGTCCCACTATAAAATGTATGCCTGTGGAGCAGCTGAGCATCTCTTGATGCCAGCATCCCCGGGGAACACTTCTTTTGACTTTGCATTTATCACAATCTGAAGCACTGTCAGCCTTAACGTCTCAAATTTAATTACTTCTTCTTCACACAGTTCATGATTCAGATGGTTTTGTTGTAAATCAACCACAACATAATAACCTAAGTCACTTTTAAGCACTCACCGGACAAGTGTTACGTCCTGTGCTTCAATAAGTATCGATAACACTTTCAAGTCGTAGAACAAAGATTCAATTATATCTAGGACTAGCAACATCTCAAGTATTTCTGATCAGTGCCTTCATTATGGATTGAGTGCTGAAGAAATTTTTACATAAATCATTTAAATGAAAAGAGGATGCTGTCATCCTCTAGTCTGATGAGTGAAAACAAAATGCAAAACCATAATCCTCATTAGAGATGTCTCATTTGGAAGGTAGCTGGAGATTTTGGTAGAGCAACACCCTTGTCCCTTATGGAAGGAGTGTAGTCCAAACCTCATTGAATATCTGGATGCACAACCCATCATACAATTGATTGAGCCAACCTGGAATTAGTGAAAATATTGTGGAATATGGTGATCTCCAACAAATGCATTACTGATATAATTTAGACCTTGGGAGATACCGACTGCCCCGAAACTTGCTCAGTGAGGCCGAGGCTGTTCCTTGTGCCTCATTGACATGGTGAAGAACAGCTTTGGGAGGAAGCTGGTGGCTTTTGGTGATGGTTTTTGAGGAGGCGGACTGAGAAACTGAAGTGTGAAAGATAGAGATGTTCTTAGGGAGTTCCACACGAGAAATACGGAGGGAAAGCCCAAATGCTGTGAAGGAAAGAAAGAAACAGCTCTTGGCAAGGACAGACATCTAGAAAGTGCTTGAAAATTATGTATGACTGAGCACTGCAATCCTTTAAATAGAGATTTTGACTTATATTTACCTACGATGGTTAAGAATAAAGAAAACAGCGACTAGCACTCTAATGAGCTTTCACTCCCTGAGGCACATGTTGCCTTTTTTTCAGGTAACAACACCCTTTCCAGTGCTAATGATTTTCTTCTGTCTACCAAAGCAGAGGGTTTTTTTTACCGTTTACCCTCCACCTATGCACAACAGATGGTGCGATGTGCAGTTTTGGGAGTTAGTCTAGGGTGCATGAACTGATATGCATTAGGCTCACAAATTCAGTTGTGTCTCACCTGTCTGCCCGAGGAATCCTTCTACTAGAAGAAGTGAAAAGCCGGAGAAAGGCAGCAGCTTCTGTTTGTTTATTGTGGTTTGCTTTGAAAAAATAATAATAATAATAAAAAAAAGTTTTGCTTTTCTGCCAGAACTTTAAATCACATTTCAACAGAATATGTCAAGGGCATAAGGTCATCCTCTTATGAAAGCACAGGCAGAGGGTCTGGGAAGCTTCATGCTGAAATAAGGGTTCCTGGTCTAGATAAATTCAGGGCATAGAGCAAGATGTTTTGCTCGTATGGATTTAGGCCCAAAGCCTGCAAGCTCTGAAGTACTTAACTCTGCTGACATGAATAGATCAGCTGAAGCCGGTGCATCCTTTTCTGGGAGACAGGCTAGGCGTGTGCATAAATAACGATAAAACAGGTAAAAATCCATGCTTACCAACCTCTTCAGAAGGCTGTGCCTGCTCATTCAGTTGCAATAATGACAAATCCAGTTTGTGCCTATCTCCCCCCAGTTTTACCTCTGAAGGAGGACGTGTGGCGGAGGCTCAGGGCAATCTGTGTGGATCAGGGCAGCATTGTGCGGATCAGCATAATATAGTCATTGAAAGGTGCAAATATGGTAAAATAAGAGTACGAATCACAGGAACGGGGCTACTGCACATCCCTTGGCTTGCCAGGTGCAATAATATTTTTTGCCTCTGATTATACAAGGCAGCAAGATCACACGGTTTGTGCCCTTGACAAACCTCTGCACTTGGGGCGTTATTTATTTCCTCTTGCTGAATTAGAAGAAGAACGGGTAGAGAGAATGTCCAGATATGGTGGGTCACTCAAGAACAGATTGGAATAACTTGAGCCATCACCCATGCTTGGTACAGGGCTGAGCCAGACTGTTTTGCCAAAGCAAGGAGCCAGATGAGGACAGTCTGATCTCCTCTTGTGCCAGCACAATATTGCACTATTTTTTACACTGTGAGGAGTTTCATTATTGCAGTATATCCCTGCAATAATGCAGCTAACAAGTTACAGGAGGTCAGACATAGAGCTTCTGTTGACCAGATCACAAATTACCTTGCAGGACAAATTTTCGCTGTAAGCAAAAGCTTTAAAACCATCTCTGGCACGGTGGCCTGGGTGGAGGAAGGCTCATAAATTGACGTGCATATTGTAAAAACTTAACATTACTGGCTGTTTTCAATGAGCAGTGAGATCTGGCGAGGGAAAACAGGTCAGCAATGTTGTTTTATTTATTTGACTGTTTAAGCTATAACTCTCACTGGGTTTTGGCCCCACTCACCACTTCCTAGCTGTCCAGTCTTATGGCCTGTGATCTGACTTAAGACAGCTCTAACTCAGATACTCATATTCTCCCTCCTTCCCTCACCTGGATCCTTGCAATGTGTCATCTCGACCATCAACAGCAGCTCTTGCTTTGTAATTGTTTAACACCAACAAATATTAGTTTGAAAGCATGCGTGGTAAGTTCACTTGCAGAAGGGTGTTAAATGGGAGTGCAATAGAAACACAAAAGGTAAAAATCCCTGAACCAAAGCCTTGTAATCTCAAGTTGCACTATTTCTAAGGCCACTTTTCAACTCTTTTACCCCATGTGGAGGTACTTATCAAAGTCTGAGATGTTCCTTGCTGCAGCATAGTATATACAGTAAAAAAAAGTGAGCTTGTTCCTCCTGCTGCCTTTCCCATACACCTAGAAGCAGGTTTCTCAACTTGTCTCATTAGAGACTCATTTCTCTATGGGCCACAGGGCTGCAAGCAAAGGGACAGTGAAAGAAGCATTCTGGTAAGCATTCTTTAAGGAAAAAATGACAAAAATATGTTGAAATATTATTGTTTGAGCTAGACTTTGCCTGGTTGACTTTCATTGACAGCTAAGCGAAAGAGATTTCTCCTTCTCACAGTCTCCTCCAGCCCAGGGAAGCACAGACACCATTCCAAAGGCGCTATTTTTGGCAGTTTTCAAAAACTGTATTTTCTAGCATTTTGTAAAAAAAATAAATGTCACCTAGATGAAAATTTCCTATGGAGAGCTTTGGCCAAAAGCCAGAGGGGAATTACCATTTCATCCATTCAAATAGTTCTATACCAGAGAAACCAGCATAGGGCTCGTGGACCAAGCCCTGGCTTTTGAGGACATTAAACAGCCCTGCAGATACGGAAGTGTGACCTCATTTAAAGCAGGCTGCCGTGGCATCAGTTCCACTGTTGATTAACAGGGTTTCTGGTGACTCACCCCCATGGTGATGTCAAACTCCTCTCATGTCCAGCACAGTTATCAGAAATGTAGTACAAGCACAGAGTTTAGCCCAGGATTCCACGGGAAAGGACTGAGTACAAGGTTTAATGTATTAGTCACTACAGTGTAAAGAACTGAGATTGTGTGGAACAGAAATTTATTGTAAGGTAGAGAAGCACAGCAGTGATGTCCAGATGATTTCTTTCTCCTTGACCTTCTGAGGGAGCCTCATGCCTTACTGTAGAGACCAGAGCACATGCCTTAATGATTTTTTGATCAACACCTGTATTGGGGTCATTCTGCATACAGCATTTCTTAAACTTCCTTCTCAATTGTGTGTCAAAAAGAATGGAAAGATTCGGGAGACCCTGAAGCTTTGAACAGGAATGAACTTGCATTCGGACCATTCCTTTCTCAGTGCTGGTATAGGACGCGGCATTCCCTCAAATCCTGATCCATTTATCTAATCACAGTGAAGAAGATGACACTACCAAAAGTTCACCAGAGGAAATGCACTCTTGAAATGATAAATATGCTGACCTTTTCTGCCTTCCCTGATCTGATGTGACAGCAGAGGTCTAACAAGGAAAACCTTTTTCATTCTCCCACACCCTTCGCTGTTTTGATGTTCCTCCTCTCTTCTCCACTCTGCGACCATGAAGCTCTTTACTCCCACCAGCACCCATGGAGAAAAAACACTTCGGAATTAGGTTCTAGAATATGATCTGGGGAGGTTAAAACCCGGCCTTTGAGCAGAAATGGCTCCACACTGCAGGATGATTGGGACCAGCAGCTGAATGTTGGTGCAATCATTTGTACCCACTTTGCATGGAGCAATGCAGCGAGGCTGGAGACACCCAGGCCCACGGGGAGGGGGATGAGCACAAGGAAGCCAGGAGTGATCCCAGTTTTGAGAAGGTGGCCTCTCTACAGCATCTTCTTTGCCTTATTGCACATCTTAACCCGTTTTCTGATCACGTGGTCTTGTGGGAACAGGCCTGTAATTCAAGCCATATTTGTTTTAATTGCCTCTGGCTGTCCTTGCCATTTGGCATATGTACAAAATGAGGATAGAAGAGCTTTTATGGGAGTAAAATTCTATAATGAATCACTTATATATAAAACAGAACGCATACTAATGGGGGGATGAGAAACTTGCTTTGACCATGAGTTGTTTTCTGCCATTAACTTATTATTATGTACCCCAGAAATGCATGGAAAACTTCTGCTTTGCAAAGTTTCTGCTGCCGTACAGTGATTTTACCTATAGCTGCTGAATTGCAGCATATATAAAGGAGATTAGACAGTGCATTTAGCCTATGTAAAGTTTAATTGTAGCATTTCCATGACAACAAAACTGACCATACTGTTTCCTGAATGCTGACATGAGGTTTGAGTGTTGACTTCTCCCAGTTATAACATATTCCAGAACTGATTTAAGATCCTGCGTCCAGCCTTTTGGCATCACCTGCCTGGCACTAAAGACCATTGTCTGCCCAAAATACCCATTTTCTGAAGAACTTTCAGGACTGGAGGATGGCAGATCCCAGAGAGAACGGGCATCCATGCCAGCTGCTCCAGCCATCTCAGCGTGGGGATGTTTTGGGGCTGGAGCCAACTCCTCGCAGGCACACGGTCCTTTCACCACTCCAAGGCATGAGCAGATTGAGAAGCACAGCCCTTTCCCAGCCCCTTATATGGAACAGATTTCAGGAAAGAAGATAATCCAGCCCGAAGGGGTTATATAGATAATACCCAACAGGCATGGTGGAGGCATGCTCTGCTGAAATCCCCTTATACGGCATAGCTGAATAGACTCAGATCTCCCAAATATTCAATGCATAAGGCAACTCTGCAGGAGGTCGTACAGCAGATGGAAAGCTACGGTGACAGTGACAGAGCCGCTCTGCCCCGTGCACTGCAGGTGGCTGCCCCTGCACGGGTGCTGCAGAGTGGTAGATGCATCGCATACATTTGATACAGGGCAGCAGCGAAAGTGAAATGGGATGAATCCCCTCCAAAATGCAGTTGCATTCATCTCATTTCACTTTTGGTGTCCACCGTGCAGGCATCTGCAGAAGAGCCACTCACCTTAAACTCCTGTTGAAGTCACTGGGGAGGGACAGGTTGTGCTGGTTTGGGCTGGGATAGAGTTAATTTTCTTCATGGTAGCTGTGCTTTGGATTCGTGCTGAAAACAGTGTTGATAACACAGAGATGTTGTTGTTATTGCTGAGCAGTGCTCACACAGAGTCAAGGCCTTTTCTGCTCCTCAGGTTGCCCCATCAGTCAGTGGGCTGGGGGTGCACAAGAGATTGGGAGGGGACACAGCTGGGACAGCTGACCCCAACTGACCAAAGGGATATCCTACAACATCATGCTCAGCAATAAAAGCTGGGGAAGAAGAAGGAAGGGGGGAATGTTCGGAATTATGACATTTGTCTTCCCAAGTCACCATTGAGTGTGATGGAGCCCAGATTTCCTGTGGATGGCTGATCATCTGCCCTCTGATGGGAAGTAGTGAATGAATCCCTTGTTTTGCTTTGCTTGTGTGCACAGCTTTTGCGTTACCTATTAAACTGTCTTTCTACCCACAATTTTTCTCACTTTTCTGAGTCCCTCTGCCATCCCATTAAGGGGGAGTGAGTGAGTAGCTACGTGGTGCTTAGTTACCAGCTGGGGTTAAACCACAATGCAGTCCTTTCTAGCACCATTTTTCTGCCCTGGTTTAGACATTAGGACAGAACTAGGCCATGGACACCATAAAGTTCTTCACTCCTTGCTGGCTGTGCTGGGAGGTGCACCAACCAGACACAGGCATTTGCACTTAGCCAAACAAACCCTTAGTTTGCATGTGAAACCTGACACATCTTTAGATGTTTGTTTCCCAAACCCACTTCCAAAACAATTACTCAACTTTTTTTTTTTTTTAAAGTGTGTTCTTTTTTCTTCAAAGAAACTGATGAAAAGCACTTTGTGTAGGTACTACTGAAACAAAATGATTTGTCGTTAAGGCGTTTTCAGAATGTTGTTTATGTCTCCAAAACTCTGTTTCTCAAAAGATTTTATTTTTTTTTTTTTAATAAATGTGAAGTATTCCTTACAAGTCCAGAACCTGTAAATTTACGACAAAATTCCAGTCCTGTCAGACTCAGCTCAACACAGCTATTTTACATTTCAAAACAAAAAAGTACCAAGTGACTGGTTCCTGCATTTTCTGACATACATCTCTTTTTGAACTTCATTATAATCACTGTGCAGCTGAAGAACAGTTCTGAATAAATCCGACTTCGCAAAGCCCATGATGTTCCAGCAAAGGATGATGTTTACAAGCCCAATCCAGAGGGCCCAGCACCAACTCACCTCCCGGCAGGGAAATTCTCCTTTTCCCAGGAGAGCAATGCACCTTTCTCCACAATCCCCATTCCTTCATCAGTGTAACCTCTACCTTGTTTCTCATGCATCAACATAGAGTATATTGTGAAGGGATATCTTAACAGCTGGTCATTTTAGGGCAGGATCATGACTTGTATGCTCAGCCACGTTTTGCAAAGTCTTCTCTGACAGTACTTTGCTCTTCAGCCTTTGTAAAACTTATGCCAGCACTAAGGATTTCACATTTGTTATATTTAATTGATAATGACCAGTATGGTGCATTTTGTAAGATGAGAAACTCCAGCTGTTCTGAAACTTCTAAAGTTACCAGACTGAAATTCATCTTCTGGAGAGTGTCATGTGATAGAAAAGGAGCCGATCTCTTGTGGCTCTGCTCCTTAGGGGACAGTGGGAGGGAACTGGGTGGCAAATTATCTCCATCTGAGATTTCTGAAAGAGAAAAAAATGCTGAAAAGTTTAGAAGAGCTTTGTAACTGGTGTATCTTATTGCTGCCTCATGGCATAATGTACTGCTCAGAAACCGTGTGATTTGCACACTCCTGTAGTAGAGTCTCCTCTGCTGAAGCTCCTGTTCGTCAACCTGGTTGTTCATTATTGCATTAAGCAGACAATAGACTAAACCTGAATTAATCCAAGGACCACAGTGGCTCATTTTGCACAGAAGAGGTGGATGGTTCTCCAGCCTCCACCCTTCCAGAATTTTCAATGCCTAAACCTGCCTAAATCACATGTAGATGCTTAATCCCTTATTGGGACTGCTGGTAAGTAATGTCCCAGGAGATGCCCTGCATGCCGGGGTGGGAGACCCACAGTGCCACAATGTGCTGCCTTTCTCCAAGCACTGCTCCACATTCATTTTTAAAAGCTTAAGGATCATACGTCCTTGCAGCTGAACAAGCATACATGAAAATCACAGACGACACTCGCTTGTCCATGCAGTGGACACTCAGGTACCCCATGTGAACAATTCGTGTTTGAAGTACAGATAGTTGCTTATTTACCCAGGTACAAAAGCATGCCTGCTAAGTGGGTGCCTGACTTTAAAATGTATCTATTCAGGTTTGTTCTTTTTATTTACACTTTCTTCAATAGTTTCACCTGCTGTCAGATGCATGATGCTGTGTAATGGCTGCCTAGCAACTCAGTGGGATGAACGAAGTCAACTTCATTTAGGTGTTAAATAATCTGAAGTGCAGTGAATTTATCTTAGGTGAACATTGAAGAGCTTAATAACGGCAGCAGCAAAATGCAGCATTGGTGTAATGGTGAAGATGTCCTAACATAACGGAACAAACTGATATTTGGTATTTCTGAAGCTGCGTTTTGAGAGGTTTCTTAAAAGCATGTATCAACTAAAATGAGTGAATTGTTTTATGGATGTTGCCTTGGTAAAGATGGATGGATAAAGTACTGATCAGATCAGTGCACACACTCCAGATGTGCTTATGTGTGGCTTCATGACATATATCTATCTAAATATCTGCAAATTTTGAAGTTTGTTAGTCCTGGAGTTGCTGCTTACCAAAGCAGCAATTCTTCAACATATTTGGCTTCAACTTGTTAAACAGTTGATTTCAGACTGTTAATTTTATCTTGTAAGCAGAATAGAAATTTACTTACGGAGAAGAAAGGTAAAACACCCAACACTGTTTCTTCACAAGTGGTGTCTGTGTTGCAGAGTCCTACCTGGGATGGACAGAATCTGCCAGGTAGAGATGTGGGACAAGAATGTATGAAAACGTATGGAAAATTAAACTCACTGCAGTCCATGACTATTTCATACTCCTGGATAGTTTAGTAATGTTGATTAAAATGGCAGTTCAGACAGTGCAAGGAAGAAGTCAAGACTGAACTTTTCTGTAATATATGTGTGATGAAGACAGTGAATTCACAGGTTGTGAGGCTCGTGGGTGGCTGCTTCTATGCGCACTGAGAAAAGCAGTAATTTTCTTGGAGGTCACAGTTGTGCCAGGCAGTGGCGAACGCAAATTTAGGTAGCTGCTATCTTGAGACATAATCAGCTCGATTCAGCTTGAACTTAATGAAGTTGCTACAGCAACCTGAGATGTCTACTGCGTGGTCCTGTAGCGGCCAAGTTGTTTCAGAGATGTGGAGAACCAGGAGTGCAGATTTGAAATGCCATTTCCCAGGGTTGTGGTTTAAACCCAGCAGCTCAGCCTCACGCAGCCACTCTGTCATTCCCTGAAGTGGGATGGGGGGCAGAAATGGAAGGGCAAGAGTGAGGAAACTCTTGAGTTGAGAGAAATACAGCTTAATAGGTAAAGCAAAAGCTGTGTGCACAGGTAAAGCAAACCGAGGAATTCATTCACTGCTTCCCATAGGCAGGCAGGTGTTCAGCCATCTCTAGGGAAGCTGGGCCCATACTATGGAAAATACTAAGTCTGTCCCAGCCAAAACCTACACCCAGGCATGGTGACAGTCTCTGGATGCAAACGAGATGTTGTACATCAAAGTAACACCCCCAAAGCATTGCACAATTATTAACACAGATGTTCCTTTTTTTCCAGTGAATTTGCTGTGAACTTAGACTGATTGGAAAAAAAGGAACAAAACAAAGTACGGTGCAGCTTTGAGTTAGAAAAAAGCCTGAAAATTAGTTTTCTATTAATATTCTGCTTCCTCCTCAAAGTTTTCTCCTTTGGCAATAACAGAGCAAAATCAATTATTCAGATCTATTGGAAATGAACAGTAAATCCTAGCACGTCTGTATCATTTCACAATAACATCACTTGAACAGTCCCCTTGTGGTGGGGCAGATCTCAGTCTCTGCTCACCATGGGAAGCAAAAAAGCAAATATTTTGCAAGTCAGTATGTGTGTGTGAGAGGTAGATTTTCAACGATTGCTTTTAGATTGCCCAAATAAATGTTTTTCTCAAAAACCAGTCTTCTTAATTGCAGAATATCTGCTGCGTAGATGTAGATCCTTGTGCCAGACTTCTCACTAATCCTCTTCCCTTGTAAATGTGTTGGCAGAGAATGCAAGTCCATTAAGACTCACATTTAATATTTACAAATCCCTATTTGTCTATAAATGCCCTCCCATGTCTTTCTCCATCACTCTATCATCACCTGCCTGTCTGCCTCCCTACATAATACATCCTGTTGGAATTTGATTAAGTTTAGGAGAACCTGCTGCTTTGGCTTTTTGCAGAGCCTCAACAACAGTTTTTATTACTTTAAAAGTGTGGTAAAACACAACAGTCTCTCACTTACGTGTCTGTTTTGCCAAAGGAAATTCAATTAGCTTTAAGATATTTCCAACCAAATGGAAACCTGGACTGTGTAGCCTGTATAGGTTGCTTCCTTTCCTTTCCTTTCCTTTCCTTTCCTTTCCTTTCCTTTCCTTTCCTTTCCTTTCCTTTCCTTTCCTTTCCTTTCCTTTCCTTTCCTTTCCTTTCCTTTCCTTTCCTTTCCTTTCCTTTCCTTTCCTTTCCTTTCCTTTCCTTTCCTTTCCTTTCCTTTCCTTTCCTTTCCTTTCCTTTCCTTTCCTTTCCTTTCCTTTCCTTTCCTTTCCTTTCCTTCTTTCCTTTCTTTCCACTTGCTACTGAAATGGCAGCAAAATCTTCTGGCCCTTTTATCAGAAACAAAATTAACTCGTATGTTTTTGATTCCAGTCTAAATCTGGACACTGGGAGCCTTTCTAGTTGATTTTGACCTTGAAATAGGACACGTAGGTGTAGTTGAGCCCACCTGTCTGCAGGGTCTGAGCTGTTGAAAGACCTCCAGGGACAGAAGTGTTAACCAAGTCCACCCCCAATCTCTTTTACTTCCCTTTATCTCACCCAGCACGTCCCTGTTTTCTTTGTCTAAGAGGTTTTACTGTTCTAGTTTGTATCCTAATAAAATCCAGCTTGGAGATTTGAAACCCTTTCAGGGTTTTTTGGGGGCAGTATATTCAGTTTAATGACAAGATATAGATGTTTCGACTTCCTCCCTGTCTTGGGCTCCCATGACGAGTATGGATACTCAGTCAAATATTTTACAGGCTACATTTAAATGACCTATTACAGAGCATCTTGCTATCAGGTTGGCAGGCTACAGGCTGCCACCTGAGTGTTTTCTGAATAACACATTGCTCAGAAATGGTGAGATGGGCAGCAAAGACCATGCAGGGAGCAAGTGAGAGGTGGGGACACTTCTGGTTGCATCTTTGAGCTCTGGTCGGCAATATCTGTGCTGCCTGGCTGCCTGCTTGAAGCTGCAACCTCACGCTCTGTTACCCTTCATCATATGCCCTTTTCTGTGCTCTCCAACAGCCCATAATCTATCTGAAAAAAATAATATAATAATTAAAAAGGATGGTTTTGTCCTGGAGTCTTTTGTCTCCTCCTTCTCAAATTCCTGCCGCAGTTTGGGACTCCAACCCTTTCTGCAGTGAGAGCTCGTGATAGTGGAGGCAGAGGACTGTGACCTTTAAGTGTGAACAAGTCAGAGAAGGAGATAAGTTATAAGAAAGTTCCTGCATGAAATAATTCAGTGACAAGGTGTTTTGAGGGACAAAATAGCTGCAAATATATAGGCTGTAATTTCAAAGCTGAGGGGGCAGCCCTATATGATCTCCAGATAATGAAGTGATAAACTAAAAAGTGGCTTCAAAACCCAAGGATTTATTTTGTTGTCCAAGCCCCGTGCTGTCCCAGTGTGTACGGGAATATATAAGGCTGAAACAATACCCGATTAGAAGCAATGCTGGCACTGTAATATTTGAAAGGCCTGTGCTGTGGAACAGTAAAAATACAGTCAGTGAATGAGAGAGGACAGAATATATATAATCAAAACAATAAGTAGGAGATTGAATGAATTTGTTTTGTTATTGCATTTTGCCTACACTAAAAGCAGAGCATTAGATGGCCGCAGATTTCAGTGTTGATGACATACGTGGATCTGCACATGAGCAGGTCTCTAGTAAGCCAGAAGACTAAGACAGTCCGTGGATATATTTAGATTTGGATATATATCAGCTTTTCATTTTTTTACTATATCCCTTGCCCACACTTGAGAGCCAAATACTTCATGCTGGAAACCTGGATCAAAAGCAGAGGTGATGTTTTCAAATGTATATAGACTTAGCTGAGATGAAGATCAGAGTAATCTTGTGACTACACTTTAGCAGTCCAGCAAAATGGAACTGCAGCTGTAGGAAAAGAGAAGGAAATGTAACTGGTCACCATTAAGGGGAGTGGTGACCCCAAGTTTTAGAAGCAAATATAGAAGGAATGAAGTCAGGCAGAAGATCAGGAAGGATTTTTTAATGTTCTTGTGTCAAGGATGAAGGATGAGCTTTGATTTAATCATGAAATTAAAAACAGAGAGATGCTCTTCTTTTAGGTAGGGAAATAAGATGCAGAAAATCAGTGTTCAGTTTCTGCCTTTGGCCAGGTCTCACTGGGTGCTCTTGAGTAAGTCACAGAGGTTTTGTATTGCAAATGTATTTTGAAACTGTCCTTGTGGTTAAATTGCCTAGTCATCTATGGAGTTTCAATAGGAGAAATCTTAACATGGACTGGTGCTGAATTTGGGGCTCTCCCTATGACTGGAAGAGGTCCTGTTTCATTACCCATGTGCATAACATGGAGGGAACAGCATCTCCAAGGGCTGCAGAGCTGAAACAATGCTGTCTGAAAAATGCTTACATAATATTTTGTGGCTGAACTCTTTCGCAAAAAGCCTTACAGAGGAAATGCGAAAGAAGCACTAAAAGCATAGCTGGAGTTACACCGCTTGCCCATGTGAAGGAGGCCCATTACATGGCTGGGCAAGCACCATGGCCGAGGAGATGCTCAAGCAGGCAGAGATCACTCTTGTGGCTTGGGCTCTCTCTTGATGTGTAAAAACAGGAAAGGAGGAAACTGCTCATTTGTGGCAAATAAACATTGCGTAACAAAACCATAAAAATCCTTACACCGCGCCAAGCCAGAGATCTGTTTAGCTCAGTGTCCCACCTTCACCCGTGAGCAAGAGCAGGGTGAGCAGACAGCAGCAGTGTCCTGCAGCACCCCAGCAAACTCTCTGTGCTCAGCAATCCCGGGAGGACTTTTTATCCATCAGCTTGTACGGTTGCATTTTGAACCCCCGTAAATACCCACAGCATCCTGAGGTCCAAGCTCCCAAGCTGAAGTGCACGGAGGGTGCATAATGTGTCATTTTATTTCTTTCCCACCCACGACTTGCTGGCTTATATGACACCTCCCTAGTCCTTGGATCAGAGGAGTCAGCGTCTCCTTCCCTATTCATTTTTTCCAAGCCAGTCATGATTTTACACCTATCACATCCTCCTTCAGTTTATCTGCCCTGCGGGCAGAAGAGTCCCAGTCTATTAAATCCTTCCTCACATGGGACCTGTTTTATAGCTTTGATCATGCCTGTCACCCTTCTCTGCACCATCCTTTGAGCAAAGGGGAGACCGGAACCAGGCAAGAGGGACACCCATCCCATATTTATGGAGAAGCAGCTTGATACCTTTCCCAATAATTCCTAAGAGTTTGCTTTTTTGCCCGCAACTGCCCTTCGAGGTGACATTTTCTTAGAACACCCATTTCAGCTCCAGGATTTCTTTCCTGAGGAGCAGCAGCTGTTTCTCCAAAACAGAGGCTTTTTGCTCACCTCTGTCTGAAATTGGCTGTGTGGTGGTGGCACAAGCCAGATCCCCAGCTCCGCTGAGAAGAGGATTAGACACTTCCAAACTGCAAAGCACACAAACAAAGCTATGTGCTTGGGGCGAAATCAATGTCTCCATGTTTGCTCTGGATCCAGAAAGCACGTAAATCACTGATTAAAACTGCTGCTACTAGCGGACATCAGACACATGAATGAAAAGCAAGCAAATAACTCCATGTAGACCTTTACTCCAGACTTGTAACTGCATAGATCTGATGGGCCCTGATTGCCACCCCTTTCAGCAAAGGACCTGGGGTATTTATTGCTATTTTTAGCTCATTTGATGAGGAGGACTTCCAGAAATAGTGCCCAAAGTCCAGAAACTCCACACAGTTTCTCTAGTGTCTGGAATTCAAACTGCAGGATCTGTGGGCAGCCCTGGTGCCAAGCACGTTTCACCACCCCGCGGACCATACAGGATTGAAAGAACACTGGCTTCTTGTAGAAAATACCTCCCTTCCCGTAGAACTTGGGTTACCAGAAAACTCCAGGACTATCAGCAGTTGGTATCCAGAGCAGCAGTCAGTCTGATTTCTTCTCTGAGGTTTTGCAAGCTCTGGAAGGGTTATAAAATGCTTAAGTTGTGTAAATAAATCTCTTACCTATACGTTGCTTGACCTTAAGTGAGTGGTGAAAATATTGTAAGTTTGTACTTCTACGGCATCTTTCACAGAAGGATATAAGAAGTGATTTATAAACATTAACTAATTAAGCCATTAAACCACACAACACCCCAGTGAGTATATAAGGACTTAGAGGGATGTATACAGTAAGAAGATTAAGTTTTACTCTTAGTAGATTTTTTTCTTCTGAAAAATGGCAAAAATAAATCCAGAAATTATTTTTCCATACAAATGACTTAAACATCTAATAAATCAGGGTAATGTCAGCAAATCAGACACAGGCTGGCTGTGGGTAGGTGGCCTTGGGAGCACAGCAGCCAGGAGGTTGCTCGACATTTCCCCCGTCCTGTACATGGATGGAAAGTAGGGACAGCTCAATGTCAATCCCCTCAGCTTTAAAACAGCCCCTACCCACTGGCACTCAAAGTGCCTACCCAGGGAAGAACACAGATGGCCACACCAAAGGCCTCTGGCATCTTTCCCACATCCGTCACATTAAACACATCTGTGCTGGAGCAATATATATGCTCATAAGCTGATGCTGCATATATTCACACATAAATCGCATCTGACTTAGCCTGGAGAACAAGAGGCTGAGGAGAGACCTTCTCGCTCTCTACAACTGCCTGAAAGGAGCTTGGAGCATGGAGGGGGTTGGACTCTTCTCCCAAGTAACAAGTGATAGGGCAAGAGGAAATTGCACCACAGGAGGTTTATATTGGATATCTGGAAAAATTTATTCCCTGAAAGGGTTATGAAACACTAGAACAGGCTGCCAGGGAAGTGGTGGAGTCACCATCCCTGGAGAGGTTTAAAAGATGTGTAGATGAGGTTTTTAGGGACGTGGTTTAGTGCCAGTGTTGGGTTAACAGTTGGACTTAATGATCTTGAGGGTCTTTTCCCACCAAAATGATTGATTTCTGTGATTCTATGATTTTCTGATAGACTTGAAGTGAACAGAAGGGAGGATGGGTTGACCACCAGCTGCAGGAGGACGAGGTGCACCCTGGGTCTCGGGAGGGGACAAATCCCATGCTTTTCACAGGATGCCACAAGAGCAGCGGTGACGGGTATCAACAGCCACC
>NC_138655.1:157616110-157621110 GCF_964273445.1 Streptopelia decaocto
GATATACGGGTAAGCTCTTGTGGTGCACTCTTCACAGCATTTTCTATTGCTTATTTTTGGTCTTTATCACACCAAGGATCTTGCACCAGGAGCAGAGAGCTGAGCACCCACACTGAGGCTTTTTTTATAAGGTCACTTGACGTCTTCATCCCAAGTTTCCAGTATCATCTGGTTTGAGAACGCACTTAAGACAAACATCTGTCTCAGGCTTATCTGGGGTCAGATTATGTTCACAGAGTGCAAGTGAAGAATATAGGGATTTAAAACTTTTCCCTCTGTTAAAAATTAGTTTAAACTTTACATAATCTGAAAAAGCAGAATGACAAACTTAATTCAACATTCGAGGAAGTTGTTTAAAAAATTTCTTCCTGGGGTATGAACCGACCTTTTCCCAAATAACAAAATGCCAGTGGCTTCTGTCAGAGGCACTCTCGAACTTGGCAGTTAGGTGTTTTTATGCCATCCCTCCACACAGCTCCTATAGGACCTGGCTTTCTCAAGGTCTGACTGTATTTATCCTTAAAAAAACCCTGAAGGGAACAGAGATGCAATTATTCCTATTTTACCTGTTGGGAACTGAGATCTAGAAGAATAAATCTTGAATTTTGAAGCCACTATGGAGCAGTTTAGCTGGGCAGATAACGAACTGAAGGTCCAGATCCAAGCATGGTGTACACAGGTGTAGAACCTCATGACTTTGGACATGAACATATGGATAAGCTGTCCATAGGGCGGCCATGGTGAATTATCATGTGTCAAGGACATAGTACAAATGTGACTGTATCTGTGGGTGCTCTAAGAGCACAAGGGGGTGGACGGAGCCAGGATGAGACCTCTCAGCCAGGAGACCTCAGCTGAACTATCGCTCCAGCCTGTCTTCAAGTTAATGGAGAGAAATGGGTGTCTCTACAGGGTGATTCATCTTCTCCTAATGTGGCTGTCTATGGGGAATTGCTCTCTGAAATTGCCTGTTTCTATTGACTCCCACTGGAGCCACGGGTTTCTATCTCAAACCGAGACATCAGTTTTAGGTGAGAAATTCAGAAGAAGGTGCCCAGTGCCACCTAACCCCTGGAGCAACTTTTCCTATGGCTTTGCATTACCCAGAACGCATTATCCCCACATCTGAAAGTAGGTGGTAAACTTTGAGTGCTCTAAACCCCACCTGTATAGCTAAACCAATTTATACTCCACACAGGAGACACCAAGCAGGTCTGCAACGGGTTTACCTGCCTTCCAGATGGTTTGCTGCAACCATTAGACCTTGTTGCCAAGCAAGATGGCAGAGTTAGAAGGAAAACTGACCTGTATAAAATATTCTGGGTTTACATTTAAAAGAATCTCAGTTATGAAGAAACCACAGGAGAAAAGACTACATTGCTGTGACATAATCCACAGGCAGAATAACAGCGAGCATCCCTGAAGGTGAGCACTCAGCTATCCAGCCTTAAAAACATCAGTAAAGAGAAACACGATTCATATCTGAATTTTCTAATTCTCTTAAAGTTTACATTCTCCGTAATTTAATTTCATGAAGACAGTTAAGTGTTTTCCAACAGGAGCTGTGATGAGGAGGCAAAAACTTCCAGCGTACAAACCCTGTCCCAAACTTTCATTGGAGGATTAAATAAAAAATAATAAAAAAATAAGTCTCAGACTTGATCAGTGCAGTTTGACTCCCTGTGCTGCATTCAAAAATGGGCATTACATGCCACACTTACAGAACTTATTTCTTCCCCATCCCAGTTTAGTAGTCCTGTATATCACAAACACAAAGCAAGATATGGCCTCACTCAGCATGGCTTTACTTGCATAATTGACCATTCCCTCAATAAATAACACCTGGTGATATTTCTTGGGTAGGCAGCTGTGTGCAGCTGCTGCAAGGAGCACCAGCTCTTGGCTGTCTGCATCAGCAAGCCAGATGTCACAGGGGCAACTGAAGATGAGCTGCTGGGTCAGTCTGTGGCACCCACACCCTGCAGAGAGCAGATTGTCCAGGCATTGAGAGTGTTTTTGGGGTTGGAAGGACTCATTTTCCCCCACTCACGGGTGGGCAGTGCAGTGTGGCTGGAGCTGGGGGGCACATCCCCAAGGCTGGAGCAGGGAGGTTGGGAAGAGCTGCCAACCCACACAGGAAAGAAACCTCCTTTGGCAGCTGCCATCTAGTGAGGCTCCATCAGACAAAATGTGACCAAGAGGTATCGTGTCCCCATTGCTTTGGTAGCCAGTGGGAGATGTAATGCTTGCTCAAGCTAATTAGGATCTAACCCACTGTTCCTGTAATTATGGATTCTATGAGAGTCACTTCTTATGTCCTTTGAGATAAGAGTATCTCCAGGATTTGAATACCCTGTCTTGTACACAAGTATTTAAGTGGCGCTCTGGAGTCAGAATATGGAGAGAGAGACCCAAGACGTTACTGCCTGTATCTACTTTTCTATTACCATAATGGAAAAGGCTGTTATAATATTCACAAACAGGATCTCCTTCAAGTACACATTACTGTCAAAGTAATATTATTCTATAGTATCTCTTTCCTGTGCTGTCGCCTCTTTTCTCTGAATAATTGTTTTATTTTTAGCAGGAGAATAGTCATACAGTTGAAATGAGCCATCCAGGACACCCTCTCTGAAGTGATAGTCTAAATAATAGAATAAGGAGCCACTGGCCATGAGAGGGATGACATGAATGGGATGGGAAGTCCTTCACCTTTTTTTACAAGGGGCAGATGGTAGGTGTCTAGACAAAGAGAGCCTGACTTCTATCTTGATGTGCTCAGTGAATTTTCTCACCCTGAGTGGCTAACAACTTCTTCATGTCTGCTGGGCAGGACACCTTTCCTAACCCTGTGACCTTTGATTCTGCTAAACACAACAAATATGGGTCAATGGCTTTTGGAGAGAGAAAACTCCAGAGCAATCCTATACTGACGCTGAAATAATTCCAGTGCATGAAAAGCGAGAGCAGCTGTGGCTGCTTCCACATCCACAAGCAATGCGACTTGCTCGTTGCCAGTGATTCTTAATCCTCTTTGAACTCCTGACTTTACATATCGAATGGTTGCTCCATGGAGTAATATCTGTGTATTGTTGCCCATTCACTGTATAAGTGTTCTACAAGGTGATACAAAGTTGGGAAATGTACTCTCAGGAGCCATAGGCACAAAGGTTACTGAATGCAAATCATATGTGCGTTGGCACCAGTGTCTGAAATGTTTGTAAAACCAGGAGTGGGGTATCAAGTGTTAAAATGGGAAAAATTCTCTCTGTATCCTGTGAAAATGCTGGCAGCCCAAGGGATGAGAGTGCCCAGGGGTGTGGTAATTCAGTATGGGCACTGCTTACTAAACAAAGTAATCATTTCAGCCACCAAATAAAGGGATAAAACTATTTCAGTGGGCAAAATTGAGGCTTCCTTAATCTGGGGAGAAATAAAAGGAGCTTTTAGGTCTGTGTGAGAGCCGTGGATGAAGGAGCACACTGTTAGTTCTTCCTCTTCAAATTACCTGCTTTGCAGTATGCTGTGTTTTCCCTGAACACCTGGCTTTGGGAGTCTGGTGATTCAATGTTTTATACATTTTTTTAGGAAGCATTATTACAAAGCAAGATTTTGTCTTACAGTGGAGAAAATGCCCATCATGTTGCAGCCTGAAAAATACAACCTGTAGATGCAAAAGTCGTAAGCAAAAAGAAAAAAGAAAGAGGTAAAAATTTTTAATTTTTGTTTTAAATACTGCTCTATTGTTTCATTCTCCCACCCTGCTGTTGGGGGCAGGAACAGAGAAAAAACGGGTAGCCAGTCATGATTTATGTTAGTGATACCAACAGCAAGGGGATTGGGATCCCACAGACATAGATGCTCTTTTAGACTGGAGTCACTCACTGGTGGGCAGAAGGGTGTTCCTGAATGTATACATTACACAGAAGTTAAGGATTTTTTTTTTTTTTCAGAAGATATTTACTGCTTTTCACCCTTTCAAAAAGTTGTTTTGTTTTGTTTTGGGTTTTTTTAAAGGAAAAAGATTTTGTTTCCTCACAAGATTGAGATCTGTTAATCACAAGCAAACACTTCTCACAACAGATGGCATCACTGCAGAGTCAGCTTCTTGGTGAAAAGGGATTTTGACAAATGAACGGTGCTCAGCTCTCATTTCACCCAATCCTTCTTTTGCACAGAGGCACTGGCACTAGGGCTACATGGTCAGAAACGTGTCAGCCATGTGAGACGCATCCCATGGCGAACCTGCCTTGCAGTGGATGCTCGCCTTGGGTGCAAGCTGGTTTTAGTCCAGTGAAAGTACGTACTCTAAAATTAATCCCCGTGCTTTAGGCTGCCAGTGCTTTTAAGGGTGATGTGCTGTAGGGTGTCCACCAGGATTAGTAACCAGTCCTTGCCAGGCAATATCTCCCTGATTTGTCTTTCCTTCAAGCCTTCTTGAACCAGTCTACATCTTTGATTGCAGAAGGGAGGTCATTAATCAACTGCTTTCTCATGGAAAGACATTTGCCTTATTTGCTTGTATTTGGGTCAGTCTGAAGCACAACATCAAGGTTGAGTCTTCCACAGAGTGACTGAAGACTGCAGCTCCCTCCTGTCAAGTCTGTCCTAGGGAAAAGACTGGAAAGGAAAGGAAGGGAAGGGAAGGGAATGGAAGAAGGAAAGAAAGAAAAAGGAAAGGAAAGGAAAGGAAAGGAAAGGAAAGGAAAGGAAAGGAAAGGAAAGGAAAGGAAAGGAAAGGAAAGGAAAGGAAAGGAAAGGAAAGGAAAGGAAAGGAAAGGAAAGGAAAGGAAAGGAAAGGAAAGGAAAGGAAAGGAAAGGAAAGGAAAGGAAAGGAAAGGAAAGGAAAGGAAAGGAAAGGAAAGGAAAGGAAAGGAAAGGAAAGGAAAGGAAAGGAAAGGAAAGGAAAGGAAAGGAAAGGAAAGGAAAGGAAAGGAAAGGAAAGGAAAGGAAAGGAAAGGAAAGGAAAGGAAAGGAAAGGAAAGGAAAGGAAAGGAAAG